>NC_090896.1:34140785-34215785 GCF_036669925.1 Montipora capricornis
AGGCACCTTAAACTTGAAGGCTCATAATCCTCTCCGTCTTTACGCCTCACAGAACGAATAAAGTTCGAAAGGTGCTTGTTTCATTCAGCGGCCTCTATGTTTTGCACTTCTCGACCGTCGCTCTTTTCGTTTCTCAAACGTTTCCAGCAATTTCACAACTTGTTTCGTTTTCTCTTTCGTGTTCTTGTTTTCGAGACTTTTCGGATCCACGTAATCCTCGACCGAAGTATCGTGATCAACAAACCTTTTCTCGTTCATGTTTTTAAGCTTCGACATTTGCGAAGGCTTAAAATTTCTCAAACAAGAAAACACTGCCACCTGCCAGCTGAATGAAAATCACCTTGTTACGGCTCACACGTCAAAAAACATGACACGCGGCACCTGATTGGACGTATCGTTTTCCTCACAAGTGGAAAAAGCGATACGCGCCATTTGATTGGCTGTTGGGTTCTTAGACCGGCTTGTGAACTGATTTTCAGTGGGTAAATCTCAGTATGTATATAGAATATTTAATTAACTTGCGATGGCGTCGAAAGTCATTTTAGTGGATCTTTAAACAAAATTTGCCCTTATGGAGCTCAACAATGGAAAGTCAATTGGATGAACAAGACGGGCGGTGTAAAACAAATACCTGAAATATTCAAAGCGACGAGTAATAGTCTTCGACAACAATTGACGTCGGATATCACAAAGTGAACTTTTTTCTAATGTTATTTGGCTAACTGTGGTGTAATGTATGTACAACACTGAAGCCAAGTGGCAAATTCTGTATAGGTTTCAAAGGAATCGAACGCCTTGAATGCATCACAGTGTCT
Organism: Montipora capricornis; assembly: GCF_036669925.1. Taxonomy (NCBI): domain Eukaryota; kingdom Metazoa; phylum Cnidaria; class Anthozoa; order Scleractinia; family Acroporidae; genus Montipora; species Montipora capricornis. Next base: position 34,141,601 of record NC_090896.1, read on the forward strand.
ACTGAACTCGCATCTCAGTTGTCTGGCAATTTACATTTATTTTGTATTCGAGTCTGCACAGTCTTCAGATAAAACGAAGATTGGAAATGTGACAGTGAAGAGTTATTTGCAAGAAAACTTGTCGTCTATTTTGTGCTTCATTATTCACGGTCAAGGACGACGGATGACACTCGGTCGACGTATTGGTCGATAATCGGACGATAGTGGGTCGATAATCGGTGGATAATCGTCCGTCGTTCCTAGGTCGGCAGTTGGTCAACAGTCGATCGATCGTCGGTCGATAGTCTTTCCCAAACGCATTTTAATTGAGTATCGGCCAAATGTCGGTAATATATTGGTAAACTGTCGGTCGAATATCAGTCATGTGTCGGATATAGGTCATCAGTTATCAGTTATTACTGTCATGCTAAGGAATGGGGGGGGGGGGGGAATTTTACTGTGAGGCACGATTACCCTATCAAGTGAATCAAAGAGCACTGGAAACTAGGGACATGGTTTAGGCGAGGGACAATTTTCTCGTTTTTCAGCTTCAAAATGTATCATCGCCGGTCGTCTAATATTCAGCCGTTAAACGGGATCAATTGCAGAAACCTCGGCCCAGCCAGAGCCAAGGATGAAACTATTGCTCCCGTTGTCCCGCAGTCGACCAATAACAAAAACCTGCACATAGCTTTCCTTTTGAGTATTGGCTTTCTTTCTACCAACAGTCGATCGATACTCGGTGAATTATCGGCGAAGTGTTGGTGAGTTGTGAGCGAGTTATCGGTGAATTGAAAGCCATTATCGGCCGACATAAATCTTGATCAATTCATCCACCGCCTATTTTCCGACTGTCGATCGACTGTCGACCGTCGAGGCTTGATAAGACCAAACACCTTTTCGAGCAAGGTAAGCTAAACCGTTCGGGCTTATTTAGTTTTACTTCGTGCTGTTTCCTTTCGGCTGGATCATAAAGGAAACGTTTTATCCGCCTAGTTATTGATGCATAATTTTGTTTCCCGTGTTTCAGTTAACAAGGTTAAAAAGTTGTTGTTTGCATTTCTTCTTTGTTTCTTAACCATATATTAACTGGGACCTCCGAAAACCTGAAGGCTGGAGATGGGATGAGCAAATAAACTCAAAACACTCCTATCAGTATTGTGCTACTTACTGCAAGCAATGAATCAATTTAGGGATGGGATAAGCCACAGAAATCCTTATCAAAATACTTTACTCAAGAAAACAGACCCATAAATCTCTGACGTTTTACTCTGGACCACAATTTTTTTGCTTAGATCTACTCAGGACTAACTCTTCAAATAACATCTGAACCAACCTTAATTGTACGTTTTTTTGAGTGGGTCTTCGTTTTCGATTCTACCGGAAGACGTGTTCGTTCTGGCAAATGAGTTTTATATACAAACTATGTTATTATTTTCTTTACTTGTCTTTTGGCTACCCTGGGTGCCAGAGGAATTCTTTTTCAAGGTCGGAGAGAATGCTCCGCGAAACCAAATCAATGGTCGACCGCTGACCGGAGCGTTGTCTCCAACCTTAAAAAAAATTCCTCTAGCACCCAAGGTATCATTTAGCTTGCCTTTTACTGTTAACTCCCATCTTTTACGGTACTTTTTGATGCAAACGTTAAGCCGAAAAAAAAAATTGTCTTGGCATCAGATTAGACTCAAAAGAAGAGGAATTACGAAGTGGAAACAATATGTACAGTCCTTCCTTAGTGTGTGGAATAAGCGTTTGCTTAATGCAACTGCAAGGCATGCATTTTACATACAGGAAAACGTCTTCTGAAAACGGGACAGGACATTTGGGGCGGATTTAGGTGGGGAGGGGGAATGTGCGGCAGAGGGCCGTTCCCAACTTTTCCCTGTGCAGTATTACAAGAGCTTCTGCAAACCAACTGACTTTCCAGTGGTACAGGAGGTTTTACTTAACATAATGATTAGCCATGAGCCCATGACTAGGAGCGAGCAACAGCCCAATATTCCTGTCACGGTGTTTTCGCAGACCGCTTTATTTTTAGATTGAATTTTCCGTGAATGAAAATCCCTAGGGAGCCGTATGATCAATCACAAGATTCTAAATTGACGTCATAGCGTCACCGAGCCAGAACTGCCTTTGTTTTTTGGTGTCTAAAAATGGATCGGTCTGTAAAAATGCCGTGACATAGGCTTAGTATGAGAGTTGATCGCCCCTAGTCACGCACTCCGGGATTAGTTCAGTTTCAGCTCTGTTCAAATACATTTTGCCTTGATAGATGTACAGCACTAATGTGAATTTGTCCGAGGACATGTGGAGGGGGGGGGGGGGGGGGAGAGGGGGGTGTGCTGTCGACGCAATATCTTCGGTCCCCTCTTTCTGGAACTTCTGGATTCGCCCCTGGGACATAATCAACATGAGAACATGTAAGTCAAAGGGCCACTGCCGGCACAACGTCTGGGTGACCCCTCAAGTGGTCTAAATGACCCCACACTCCGGGATTAGTTCAGTTTCAGCTCTGTTCAAATACATTTTGCCTTGATAGATGTACAGCACTAACGTGAATTTGTCTGAGGGCATGTGGAGGGGGGAGGGAGAGGGGGGTGTGCTGTCGACGCAATATCTTCGGTCCCCTCTTTCTGGAACTTCTGGATTCGCCCCTGGGACATAATCAACATGAGAACATGTAAGTCAAAGGGCCACTGCCGGCACAACGTCTGGGTGACCCCTCAAGTGGTCTAAATGACCCCCCACTTAAAAAAATTAACTGGAACCCTGCAGTTCAACACCACCCAAATCAGTGCCTTCTATTTTTGTGTAACACGTACCACAGGTAACCCAGTTTACGCCCATGGGGCGTCTAGTTAGTATAAAATTGTATTATTGGACCCGCGAACCGCGAGAATCAGGCACTCTCAAATTCGAAGGACCAACTCATTTTCTTACCTTTATCTTCTAGCACATCCACGTGAAGAAACTTTGAACATTTCTTCTTCCACCTTCCATTACCATTACCATTATGCTGTTATCGGTCTTTAGACATGCAGTTATGACATTATTAAACTTTACATTCAGACAATAAGTGCTGCGTTGTCTTCCTATCTTGTTCTCCCAATCTCTACTCCTCTGTAGCCACTTGCCACCCTCTAGATTTCTTCTAAACTCTTTTTTCCACCATTTGCAGTCACACTTGCAGTCACTTTCTTAAAATTTTAGTACAGGTCTTTCTTTCGAGAGATACATAGTTCATCACGTGTGGAACAACAGGTACTAATCTATACTGTTGATTGTATAATTGTTACCCTCTAGGCATGCATGTACATACCCATCCTTGCACACGGAAGCCGCGCCCGCAGTGCACGCGGTCGTCAAAACTGTGCTGTCCCGTCAATCCTTTGCCCTTTCACCGGAAACGATGCACTTCTGTGCGTAAACAACGTTGTTGTCAATCTACCCTGTGGCAAGAACACCATCAAAGTCCTTTTTTTGCGACGTTAACTCAAAGAGATACATTATCAATACAGTTTTGACGACTTCTTAAACTTTATTCGAAAATAATAGACTTAATTCGTCTTAAATTAGTTAGAAAAAAAACAACAGCACAACAGCTGAAGTTTGAATCGCACCTCGCTAGCAACCCAGTTTTGGCGCCAAAGTTTGTTGAGAAAAAAGTTGCCACAAAATCTTTTAAATGGTTTTCTGGCCCTTTAATTTCGAACAATTGACGTGACGTCGGATAGCATAGTTTTCCCGCTCGCTAAATTCTGATTGGTCAATTTAAATTTCAGTAGATCTCGCCGTATGCAAGGATAGTGCAGTGCGTCATATTCGCCACATGCTAGAAATGGTGACTTTGTAATTGGATGTTGCGTTTACGGTTGTTAAGCGAATCAATCAACGTATACTTTATTCCTCTGACAAGGGTCTTTTCGTACAGGAAGGCCCTGCATTCATTCAGTGGCTTTGCAAATAAGGATTTCCCTTGTGAGTGGCTCTCTCTTGATTCGCACACGTCTGTGATTAAACCTGAACTTACCATCTAACCAAACAATCTGCAAAGACCACACTCAGTCTCCCAAGTTTCTGGAGTGGTCAATTGTGGTAGAACGAAGTCTTTTTTTTTTTTTTTTTTTTTCAATAATTTTATTAACGATAACACTAGGAAAACAATACTTACAATACAAATACGATTACCTCACTAACTCTATTTACATAATATTGCACTCATTATTTACTCTACTTATATTAATTACACAATATTTACATGACATGCAGTACACTACTAACAGCTACAGTAACGGCCAGGGGCAAAGAGAAAAAAAGAAGAGAAAAATATATAATTATCCTTCCAGCTTAGGTCATAAAACATCAAAAACAGATCAAAGGCATGTGGTACATTACAGGTACAATCCGCTATGCATCTGACAGGAGATCAGGAGAAAGCTAATGCGTAAGAGATAAACAGAGATAGGTATAAAAACTATAATTTAAGTTATCATTAAATCTTCATATATCCTGCAAGAGGTTTCCATTTCTTTGTTTCTATTTCATATTGTGATTTTAATGTACATATGAAATGCGTAAGATTTGGATGGTTTTCTTTTGTTTTAGCGAGCCATATGTGATACCGTGCTAAAAGGAAACAATAGTTGATAAAAAGCGCAAAATGACATGAAGTGCTCAAAAGATGGTGCAGAAACAATAGTACCACATTCAACAAGAAAAACGCATCATGAAATAACCATTATGGATGACAGCATACTGTTTTTTTCTTGCTTCCATTTACGATGTGATTTTATTGATATTTTTGTTCAATTGCAGGGGTTTTCATCGTCCATCCTAAAACCGAAATGCCTTATCAGCGATGCCTTAATTCAAACATTCCTGAAAATGCACAACACTTCTTGTATGATGTCACCAACTCATTTGTCCTTCCTCTCGACACTTTGTTGGCCTTGCTGTCAGTGGTGTTCAACTCTATCAGTCTTGTTGCCATTTTACGCACACGGACCATCCAACGTCCTTCGTTACTTCTTCTGTGTGGTCTCTCAATGACCGACGTAACATGGGCAATAATTTCTCTCATCGAAAACACATTGAGTTTTTCTCTAAAATATTCGTGCCCTAAAGAAATGAAAGGAGCAGGAGAATCATTCGCATTCACTTTGTGTTTCTTTTCAATTCTTGGTTACCTTGCGGTTATAAGCTTCGATCGCCTTTTAGCCGTATGGAAACCGTGGTGGTATCGAAATAACGTGACACGATCGCATGCCATCAGGCAAATGTCATTTGTGTGGATGCTGAGTGCAATACTAAGTGGAATTAGAGCTGCCAAATGGTATTTTCCATCGGTACAATCAATTTTCCGGTTCCTTAGTTTTGTATGGTTTTTTCTATGCATCTTGACTATAGTTTGTTGCTATTGTGGAGTATTGATTGCAAGTGTCCGTCACAGAGCGGCTATGAATCAATACGGAAAACATATGCGCACCGTCCTAAAGCGAGAGAAGAAAATTGCAAACACAGTTTTGTTGATCCTTGTAGTGCTGTGTTTTACTTTTCTTCCCACACTGATTGCTTTTTCTGTATTTCATTGGCTGGGATTCTCAGGAGATAATGTTAATCCCTTGAGACCGTTCTATTATTTTTCTATCACCCTAAATAGTTTGTTAAACCCACTAGTGAACTATGGCCGCAATGAAGATGTCCGAAGAGCTGTCCGAACTTTAGTCAGATGGCAATGGTACACTGGAGGAGCACGTCAGGGACACGCTGAAGAAAACGGGCATCAGGGAATGAACTTGTCCTCTTTGAGATCAACCAACAGAGTGAATGTTGATGAACCATCGGAGCCTTCTTCTTCTCAATCTTCTTCTTCACGATTGAAGCGGTCTCGGAATAGAGTAAGGCCGTTCCTTGGTGAGCGTGAGGGCAGCGTCTTGGAAGCTCAGGGTTAAACATTGAACTGGCTGAGGAAAGAGAACCTGAGGAAACAGAATAGTTGATGTTTGTTATCCTTTGTAACGTCTACTGCTGACAAGCACTGAGCAAGTTACACTTAAATAATAAGAATCATGAAAGAAACACTTGGCAAGCAATAAGGTAGCGGAGAAGATTTCTCAAGTAAACTACTTGGTGATGCTCAAAAAAAGTAGCTTGAATTTCTCCCGGACTTACTGTATAAACAATTATAGCTACGAAATGGTGAGAACGAAAAACAACTCAGTGAAACATCGTTGAAAAAGAGAATGTAGAGATAAATAATTTTGGAAGTTTAAGATAAGAAACTGAAGACCATTTAGCATTCAACAAGTCTGAAACAACTTTGCTTGATAATAAGCAAGAGTGTGTAAATACCAGGAATACTACTGAGATAATAGAGCGAACAATAATAAGCAATAAGAATGATTTTTATTTACGGTGATTCTCTGGTTTTGCATTAGGTAACCCTACTGCGCATAATTTTTTTTGCGTCATTGGCACGCGCAGTAGCGCGGGCACATTGATAAAATGGCGGGTTTTCATTGACACCGAGTTTAATCCGGGAAGGAATGGCTATTTTCTCCTGAACGAGTACGATGACCCCATTTTTTATTTCATATATTTCCTGAGAACGCTGACTTCATGTAGTAGTGAAAAAATCAGCAAAAATGTATATCCAGTTTTTTGACAATTTCATAAAATTGTACGGAAGGAGCCATTAAGAGTTACCCTGGATTCCAGAGGTTATTTTCTCGCTGAGCAAAGGAAGCAATGTTTTTGGGTGTCATCCTTGATGACTGAGAACCTTACGAAGAAATAACATATTGCTAACGTCGCAAGGAAAAATTCTAAAACAACCGGAGCAATTTATAAATCAAGCTTTTGTCTCCCTGTCATTTCGTTACGTAGCCTTTATTATAGTTTAGTTTATCCTTATCTCGTATATATTTTGTTTCAGTATGGGCATCAACTTATCCTACTAACTTGAATCCTATTGTTATACTTCAGAAAAAAGTTATTCGTTTTATTTCCAAAAAACCATTTGAAGCTCACACTGGTCTTCTATTTAAAGAGTTTCAAATACTGAAGTTTTTCGATATTTACTTGTTTCAAATCGGAAATTTTATGTACTTTTATAAAATATGCTTTCTTCCTCACGTATTCAATGAAATGTTTTCAATGACTATAATCAAGTTTATTCATGTAAGACTAGAAATTCCAATACCTTCTACCTATTTCCTGCCCGAACGAATATTAGACGTTTAGCTTTAACATTTCAGGGTCCCACAAGATTTTTCAATTCCTTAAATCAAAGTATACAATGTGATGCCACTATCTCTCTTTTTAAATCTAGTTTGAAAGCATTTCTCCTTAGCTGATTCTCCACATATAAACATTATTTCTTTATTTATTTTTGCTGCCGTTTGTATTTTTAGTGTGTCTTGTTCGGCTTGCTTTTCTATCTTAGCTTATAATGCAATCTGATTTCGCCGCTCTTGCATTTCATTTATAGTCGTAAGTTAGGGAGAGAGCTCATAGTAATAAGCCCCCTATGGCTTTTTTTGAGCTTCCTCGCCAGGAAAAAAAAAAGAAATCTATTTTATTTTGTTTTTACATATGTATGTGCAATGTATTTAAATTTTTTTGTTGCTTTCTTTTTTCCTCAAATAAATAAATGAAATTTTCTAGGGAATCACCTTAGAGCGAGTTTCAATCGAGTGTCGTAAAACCAAAACCAAAGTAATTACTTTGGCCAATCAAAAAGGACGGAGAAAATCCGGTAAACCAATGAAAACTCGAAGTAATTACACGTGGCCGACTCAAAGCGCGGGAAATTGTGCACGCGTGAGTCACGATTGGTTTTGGTTTCACTTCTGATTGGTTGGAAAAGTGGCGCGGGAACTTTGAACCAATCACTGAGTGAAGTAATGCAAAACCAAAGCAATTCGCTAATTACCTTCGACACTCAATTGAAAACCGCTCCAAGTGTCAAGTGTATTTAGCGCTGAGGCAATAGTTGGAGACACTGTACAAAAATGAATTCAAATCATGAGTTCCGCGCGCAAGGCGCGCGCGCGGCGCACCATTGTTAAGAAAATTTGCGAGAAATCTTAAAACCCCGGAGAAAAACCTCTCGGGGCAGAGAAGAGAACCAACAAACTCAACCCACATATGATGTCGGGTCTGGAAATCGAACCCGAGCCACATTACGGGGGAAGCGAGTGCTCTCACCACTGCGCCATCTCCGCTGCTACAAAAGAAGGGAAGATCACCACGTACCAAAATGTGACCGCCGAGATGTACAGAGCTTTGGTAAAGAAACCTATGGTGGCTCTAGCTGCCATCAGAGCACCATCAGGGGAGGCGGAGTTGGTGCTGTGACGACTGGTAACTTGGAGTTCAGTTTCTTGTTGTCTCTTCTCCCATGGAAAGGTTGTCTCCACTGTGTTACTTCGGTTTTTCCTTTGTCATGCTGGTGATGGAAAGGACAGTAGTCGCCAATGCGTCAGCAATTGTTATATTTACCATAATTGCTTGTAATCTCGCAATCTGAATCTAATTTGCCGTTGCGGATGAGAGTCTAGACAACGCTGCTCGAGTCATGCTCAAGTCAATGTGTCACGCCATGTAATAGCCAATCAGGAACGCTCATTTTGAAAAATAAACCAATCATATTGCCAGAAAGTTAAAGACAACGCTTGTTTTTTCTTTGGGTCATGCTCTTGGTCACGCTCTGAGGTAAACACTTTCTTTGGCGTTGAATATTGTGGCAAAAAACAATCGAATGTGGTTCAGCGTTGTCTGTACTCTTATCGACGATGATATTCGTCATCGCAGTGGTCAAGATTTGTTGTGTCCCTTATGAAGGGACACTTCATGATGCTTATCGTGTGATGAGAAAACAATTATTATAAATATTTATTGGATGAGGTTTTTGTAATATCTAGAATAATCAAGGTCGAGGTAGGGGTTATCAGCCGAAGTCGAAGGCTGAGGCTGATAACCCTTGCCGAGACCTTGAATATTCTGGATACCACAAAAACCGAATCTAATATTTGTTTCATTATACATTGAACGAAAACAAAAATGGTCACGACTGTGAGTGGAACTGATAATTTATTTCTAAACGTGTAAAAATATACAAATCAGCGGCACATAATTCGATTGACAAAAAAACCGAAGCATTGAACAATATGTGAAAAATTGAATAAAAGCTGGTTGAGAAAGTAAATAGCAATAAATAAGTCTGACTAAAGAAAACAAACCTGGAAGTCACGTTTTTGCTTATTCACTGACGGCAAGCAACACAAAGTGCGCGAACTTGACATGATTACTATTAGAAATCATGCACCGCGGTCATACATGACATGATTGCCCGTGACCTTTGAGTGTCCTTGACATGGTTATTGTATAATCTGCAGCTAGATGGCGTCACAGGCGCTGATTTGGAAAATTCACTGTATGCATTCGGCCAATCAGAAAAGAGACAGTGACTTCAATGTATGATAATAGGATATTCTAGCAAAAGAAATCATATAAATTTGTTTCGAAAAAAGTTTGCGCGCGCGCGCGCTGCTAGTGTTTTCTCTTTAGCCGATGAATATTTCCCATTGTTTTAAAAAATACGCAAATGGAAAACGTGCGGAAATCCACTTTGCTTCTTTTGAAGTTATAAATCGAAGCAAGAAGAAAAGAATACAAAATATACACAATAATGTTTTTGTATTCCAAGGAAGTGGATTTTCGACAAAGAGAAAATACCTTGTTTGAATTGCCCACAAAATCAATTTTCATCAAAACCACGACTGTCCGAGTTACGTTCTTCGTCGAAGTTGATAGTCCGAATAGAAGAGACACTACAAATTTCACTTGTTAAAAATAAACAATAAAGAAAAACAAATTACTTGCTGATAATCTATTAATTTCATGACTACTAGATGCAATGTTTTAACAAGATGTTCGGCTCCTTTCATTAATCACACAGGCTTTTTTTTAAGTGGTAACTTTCAATTGGAGTTGTAAGCTTTTTCCGTGGATAATCGGTTCTTTTGGTGTGCATAGTGAGTGTAGTCTCCAATCCAGGTTGTATTCTCATGAACATTATTTAAGATTCGAGAGCTGCAGTTAATTCATGGGATTATGTACGTAAAGGAACAGAGATTTTGCTATACCTTGCGAGGCTTAAACAGTAATTGGAAAAGCCAGCCCGTTTTGCTGGCCATAATTGATAATTAATGTCTAAATCATCTGTTAATGAATTTCAAGTTCCTTTACAACTAAGCTGATTATTTGGGAAACTAATTTCAAACATTGAAAGAACTTAAGTACCGCAAAATGAAATCATTGTTAAACATCTGGTTGTCATTGACAAAAAAATCACATGAAATTCGGAATAGCAGCCTCCTACTGGGCAGTATAGTCTCGGAAGTAGGTTTCAAGGTTTCAAGGTTTTTATTTGCCATGATTACATATAATGTATCCGATTTATTAAAGAAAATACAAAAAATTGTAAAAAAGGCGAGGAAGCCCATAAAGAAACTATAAGAGTAAACTATAAAAGTAAACGATAATATGAAACTATAAAAGTAAACGCGATTCAACAGCGAATTGCCCAGTGTGTCCAGTGTGCCTCGTAAAGAAGAGAAGTATTAATCTGTACACAACGCTACACAGTGCATCCTCAGTACTCCATCTGACTTACTAGCTAAAACACTGGCATTTCAATTTTGAAGCTGTCAAAAGTATCTGGTATTGAATAATGGACTATGCATCGAGGATGCACGATACCTGGTAAAGATCGAACTCGTTTTACGTTAGCTTCAGATTCGTCGCATCCTTTGCCACGAAAAAACTGACATTTCATCAAAAGTCTGTATCAGGAAAATAAGAATATGGTAAGTAGTGTTTTTAATTGTGGTGTTTTTTTTAATATTGGAAATAAACGCTATCTTTAGCAAACCCACTGATATAATAAATGAGGAAAAGTCAAATCAGCAATGTCAGTCATTGGCTGTAAACTTTTCTTTTTCTTCCTTTTAAGGTATACTGAAGCGCGGTAGTGGGCAAAACATTGTTTCTTTTAGTTTTACTTCTGTTTGTTAACAGCGATAGTGGTAAACATTAACACTTGGCTAAAGTTGCCGTCATGGGAAGTTGAGATTGAGTACGATTACGAAATTCCCTTCGACACGCCCCTGAAAACCGTTTCAAAATCTAGGCATTTAGGGTTACCTGTTTAAATGTTAATGGAATAAATGGGCAAACATACATTACTAGATGCCCAATACTGACTTGAAAATTGTGGACTTGAGAATTTAGAATCGAATTGTAAATCAAATCCTTTAACATCAGCTCCAGATTTGCAGCATCCTTTACTAAACCTGGCTACTAAACCTACTGATTACTAACTACGTACTGATTGCTAAATCCCGTTAAACAAGAGAAAAACTTTAAACTTGGCAAGAGTTAGCGTCATGGGAAGTTGTGATTGACTAATTTAGGGCGATTTTTCTTTCCCGTGCGTGAGCTCTAAAGAAGAAATGATACGTTGACTTCCCGCTTTGTCGCGGAGGTGTTTTCCAAAGGGAAGGGAAGGGATTCTCTGCTCAAAAAAGCATGCAAGCAAATTCTCAAATTCTCTCTTTTGGAGACCCAGAGGTCATGAGGGCAAGAGGGGAGGCACTAACAGGCAAAAAAAAGCTTTTGCTAATGGGTAGCCACAAGAAAGGATGAGGTAAGGTGTTTTTAAAAATTTATTTTAGGCCCGTTTTAAACCTCCCATTTTACATGTGCCGAATCTAATGCAAATGATCGAAAACAATGGATTTTTTTCTCATTTGCATTAGATTCGGCACATGTAAAATGCGACGTTTAAAACGGGCCGTAGTTTCGCAATGCTAATTTAAGTTCTCGTTCCTAATGCCGCGCATATTAAAAATGTCATAACGTTATAACAACCAGCCAATCAGGTGCCTCTCTAAAAACAGTTGCGTAGTTTAAAAAACTATCATTGGAAGAAGCCCATCTGTGGGGGATCAGTGCTCTTACCTCATCCTCTCTTAATAGCCTCATCAATTCTCCCTATGTCTTTCTTGCATGTTTATTGAGAAGCTTAGGGTCAGGGACATTAAAGTGTTTTAATTCAATTTAATTCTAAACTCACACGAAAATATATATATTTAAAAAATAATTATTAATCAGGTTAAAAGTATTGTCAGGTAGCCATCAATTATTACACCCCTAAGATTTTTACGACTGAAATCTATGCAAGGATGTAATTTGTTTAGTGGTGACCGGCGGTGCAATCCAGAGGCTACCCCCAGTAAACTGAAGAGACTGAATGCCATATTGGGTTTTATTAACTTGATTCATAAACAAATTTAGGTTTAGACTGACCAGTAGCCACAGGCAAAAACGCAATCGATCAAATGTTTTTTGTTACCATTGACCCCTCTGATAGGTTTTGTTGATGGCCGCTAAGTTTTTGTTCCGTGATATTCACCGGTCTCTGGCTCGCTTGTGCGCCTTCTACGACACCCGGATGATACACTTTTTCTGGCGATCGGTCTTCAACAAAAACGTCGTTATTTGACAAACTTCATATATTCCTTACTACCAGATTACAAACTAGGCATTGCGTGGTGGAATTGTTCATTTTGCCTGGGCCATTGTCCGTTTAGGGTCAGAAACGTCGTTGGAAGCACAACAATCAGTTGGCTTTGCATCGTGTTTCAAGTGTAAGAGAGAAAGCGCACAATAACTGCAAAGTTTTAGGCCATGAAAGGTTTTTCTTGGGAATAGACAGCGATAATTCTGGGATACGAAATGCACCCTAAAGGGGGCTTTTGTGTGTAAGCACGAATAAGAAGAAGGAAAATTCTCCGATAGTATTTATGCTTTAATCTATTTATATGTATATCACAAAGGCATGAAAATCGGAGAGAACAGACAGTTTCGGAGGATTCTGGAGATTTTACTGATTTCATGTGAGTCAAGAGAAAATGAGGGGACAGAGAGGAAAGCTCCCGGTCCAGCCCTTGGGATATGTCATGTCCACGGAAGTTATTTTTAGACGAGCGGAAGTCTTCCGAGACGTCCGCATGCAGGCCAACCTCGGTCCGATGTTTGAAAGAAAACAAATATTCATCAGCCTTCCACGTGCGCCGTCATTTTTTTCTTTTCACTAAGAACCTAAGAGCGAGGCAAGACTGCATGCGGACGTCTCGGAAGACAGACGTCCGCTAGAACAAAGACTTCCGCTCGTCTAAAAATAACTTTCGTGGACATAACATATCCCGGCCAACGCCCTGAGCCTCCCTCTCTGTCCCCTCATTTTCTCTTGTGTGAGTCCATTACGTGTTGATCTCGTCCATGGTTTCCGATCACCGCGATCGTTTATTTTCCTTCACAAGTTTATGTAGGTGTCGACTCCTCGGATGCTGGGATAATATTCATCTCAGAAATCACACTGACCAACAATGTGCAGTTTGGGTTTCCCAGCTTCAGTCTCGTACTCGGTCTTGAGGCTTGTGAAAACAAACTATATTCAAGTGTTTATCTCTCGGCTTAGATTAGCATGGTTATTAGTTCAATTCCTGCATAATTTTCGAATCTTTTAGACTTAATTACCATGGCTTAATGAGCGGTTCTCTTAACTGCAATGATCTGCCTTTTCAAAAACATTTAATTTCCTTGACTCAAACGCATGGCGTTGCATATATATTTTATGTTACTTAACGTTCATTTTTCATTGCAGGCATTTTCAGCGCCCGACATCCAAAAGACGTTAAATACATCTCTTGAAAAGTTGATTCATCAGCCATGCTTTATTCAGAGCATTCCCGAAGATGCACAACGCACCTTGCAGAACGTCACCAAGTTATTCGTCATTCCACTCGACACTTTATTGGCCTTGCTATCATTCACTTTCAACTCTGTTGTTCTGGCTGCCGTTTTACGCACCCGCTCCATCCAACGCCCGTCATTGCTGCTCTTATGCAGTCTTTCGATGACCGACGTGATCTGGGCAATATTTTCTCTTGTCGACAACACTGTTGCTTTTACCCATGAATCTTCTTGTCCTGGCTTACGAGGGTTTGGAGTAAAATTTGTCGTCGCTTTGTGTCTCTTTTTAGTTCTCGGTAACCTGGCGATTATTAGCTGCGACCGACTTTTAGCCGTAAGCAAACCGTGGTGGTATCGAAACCACGTGACACGGTCACTTGCCATCAAGCAGGTGTCATTTGTGTGGGCACTGAGTGTCATTACATGTGGAATTGGAGCCGCCTCATTGTATTTCACTAAAGTCAAGTTCATAGTTCGATTACTTACTGTTGTGTGGTATTCTTTATGTATCTTGGCCATACTTTCTTGTTACATTGGTATATTTATTGCAAATGCGCGTCACAGGAAGGCTATGAATCAGTACGGAAGACATATGCGCACCGCCTTAGCGAGCGAGAAGAAAATAGCAAACACAGCTTGTTTGATCCTTATAGTGCTGTGTTTTACCACCCTTCCCTCCTTGATTGTTCCGTTCGTGTTACATCTGATGGGATTCTCAATTGATGATGTGAGTTTCTTCGCACAATTGATTTGTTTATTTGTTACTCTTAATGGTTTGATAAATCCTTGGCTGAACTATGGCCGCAATGAAGATGTGCGAAGTGCTGTGCGAAATTTAATCCGACAACGATGGTTCAGTAGAGGAGTAGGTCGCAGCCACACTGAAGAAACTAGACATCGTCAAATCACTCTTTTTCCCTTGAAGCCTTCCAACAAAGTCACTGTTGTAACACAATTGGACCATGCTACCTCTGTTAAGTCTCAGAATAAGGCACTGCCTGACACTTGATAGGATAAGGGCAATGTCTGAGAGAAGGGAACGTGAATAAAGAAACTGAAGGATTCATCTTTGACATTCAAGATCAAGAACTTTGTATGTTTATTCTCAATGCTTTTATGTCGTTTAAGGACCACGTAGAGGTGAAGAAAAGGATGCGTGAGGCCGAGAAAGAGTGTATGATGGGTGGGATGAACCGAGATACGAGCACCAGTACTAGATGGAGCGTTTTCCGGAATTGCAGTCCTTCTAAGGAGTAATTGCGACCGGTTTATTCCAGGGACATGAAGGAGCTGACGGCTGAGTTTAACGAATTCTTCATCTCAGTGGGGCTCGTTCCGCAGAGGAATCTAAGAGGCTTTCTCTTGTCAACAGTTTCTCCCATGAAAATAATCTTGCGTCAACTTAGATAATAACCGTAGAAGAGGAATTTCATTCCAATCCATTCATTTCCCTTGAATATTGAAGGCGCAAGGATTTGATAAGTTACATATGGGGATTGTTAGGGACGATAGACCAGAGATACTACCAGTCTTGACCCAAACTTGTGAACAGGTCCCTACTCACATCTGTTTCCATCAGGTTGGAAGGAGTATGAGGTCGACGGTTCCCGAACTCAAAGAGTGAAAATAGGCCGATCTCACTACTACTTGCGCTGTCCAAAATTTTGCGAGCGCAGAGCGCTTAACCAGCTCACACACTGTACGAGAAGTACAAACTATCTTACGGTGCACCAAAGTGGAGATACAAAGTACTCAGTATTCTACTGAAACGCTTAACATCTTCATGTCGAATTTTATTTTGGAAGTGAGGGAAAAGAAGCAAGTAACAGCATTAATGCTCTCAGATTTGTCAAAGTCTTTCGACAGCATCGACCATAGTACCCTTTTGAGGAAACTTCTAGTCGAGGTTTGGGACTCTCCAGGGATGCGCCGGACTTAGTAGTTCAAAAGCTATTTGACCGATAATCTTCAGTCCCTTTGCATCGGATGTGTATCATCGCAGTTTTATATTGTGTTACATAGCGTCCCAAAAGGCTCAATCCTGGGTCCTGCACTCTTTATCATATACATGGATGATTAGCAATCTTCCCAAACGCTGACTCACTTAACTGCCATATAGATGACTCGCAATTGTCTATGTCATTCTCTGTTCGAGACAATAATGCAGGTGAGGCTCAGTTGACACAGGATTTATGAAAGATTGCTGCGTGGTGCCGTCGAAATAACTTACTTATTAACCCGGACAAGACAAATCTGCTGTTACTTGGAACACCACCGCGAAATGCCGGTTCAAGACGGATTCCTCTAGACATTAGCGTTACCCTACTTGGAAAGTCTATAACACCAACAAATTACTCCAGTGGAATCCATTGTACTCCAAAGACATTTCTTACCCCCTTATATTCTGTAGAAAAACGGAATATGTTTTCCTTAGTCAGTCTGAGTTGAAGCTTTGAAGACCAAAATCTGGAGGACGGTATATTGGAAATGAATGCGTTCTCCAGGTCCGGTTTCAAGCAATCTACAGATAGGACACTTCTTTGAGTCATTCTCAGCTAAATTTTCAATGGCATCGTTAAAAACGACGAGTTCATGGTTCTTTTAAAAGGGATCTCCACATCTAAACAATAGTATACCGTCCGCTATGACTTTGCAGCCTTCTATACCCACCAACGCAAGTCGAATTTGCAATGGAATTCTTCAGGGGCACTTGAAATAGCGATGGACGTCCTGAGCCATCTCAGTGTTCCGTCCAAGGGAACATGCAATAATTCTTTCGGTATAAGCAGTTGAGAGACTCTAAGCTTGATTAACGGTCTTTCTTAGTTATCACATAGTAGGAGCTTGAGACTGGTGAGAACTTTTTTATTATTAAATATATGACGACATTGTTGAGGAAGGGGACGTAAAAAAATCAAATATGTCTGAGAAATACAACTGACATGCATCTGAGATTCAACGAGTCTGACAGCACTTGGGAATAAGCTTGCGCTGTAGGAGATGGCGGTGAATAGAGAGAGAAATATACGAAAATTGGAAGTGGAGACATGTCAGTCGAAGACAGTTATGGTTGTTCCAGTTTTGATTAGCAACTCCGACCGAGACAACTCCAAACGTAACGCATCCTCATCGCTACGCCAAATGCTTTACCCAAATTCCCGTCAGTTTTCAAGCCGCAGCTGCATGGGAGATGAACACTCCAGCAGGAGAAAGCGTTGACGTCACGCATCACCTGCTTGATCTACTTTTACATCACATCCGGTTTTATGCATATGAACATTGATTAAATAAATTGAGTAAGGCCAAAAATTTACTTCCCAAAGCTAATTGCTGAGACTACGGACTTCGAGATACAGAAAGTCTCTGGACACTGAAGAACACATCAGCCATATGCTGACTACACCAAAGCCACTGGAAACAACATCAGTCGAGTGTGTCGTTTTGAAAAATTTGCGTCTGTGCCAAAACTGATTATCGCTGTAAAATCAACATCGTTCGAACAGGAACTCAGTTTTAACCAGTCCTTAAAGCTAATCTTAGTATTGATAAACTAAGGACGCATTTGACACAAATGGCCGGCCAGACCGGGCATTTGGAAGGACTAACGCTACAAGGCCTTCAAATTAACACACTGGAGGATTCCGATATATACTCCTCCAAAAGAATGCGACGCCGGATTATCCTGCAAGCGTTCCTTCGAATTGTTGCATTTTCTTTGCAAACTGACGGGTATGCCGACCAGTTCTGAGAAAAGGAAGGCGCCCTTGGTCGCCCTTAGTGGCGAATTAAATCAATGCTATTTGCAATTGTGTTGCATTGCTAATTAAGCTTCGATGGCCGCAGAACAAAAATGTATATGAACCAGGGGCCATCTAACTGGATATCGATAAAGCTCCATTCAAATTGCCTTGTTTCCAACCAGAACAACAGGCGGGTTCATACTAGGGACATAAAAAGGCTTTAAGTATGCCCATAGTTAGCCCGAGTTCGACTTTGAATGTGAACGCGGTTTTTAACAGTATCTTACTTTCTAACCTTAGAAACGAGGGATCTTCAGAGAATTACCCCTCTCGAATGCGTACTTGAGCAGATCAAAATACCGGATAGTATCGCGATCTTCTTATAGTTTTGCCTATGTGCGAGCCGTCAATATTTCGTGGTATTGCCGTCTCACTTTTGCGGCCTGTGATTGGTTCTAATGTTGAAATTGACGTCGTTGCACTGAATTGGGTTGCTGACATATGCAAACAAATACGTTTCGCAGGTAGAAAGAATTGAAATTTCGACCAGGCGCGGGTTGATTAGTTTACAGTTTTATTTATCCTTATAAATGATGGATCGCGATACAAAACAAATTGCGATTTTGAGACGGCAATACCACATTCTATTGACGGCGTTGGGAGAAAATATATTCCGTATTGGGCTCCGTCGCTTGCGGAATATATTTTCTCCCAACTAGCCGTCAATATAATGTGGTATTGCCGTCTCAAAATCGCAATTTGTTTAAAGTAAGGCGATAAGACGTCACGGTTAAGCCTCAAGTTGACTTGAGTTTCTGCCGCACTTATGGTCCACTTAGACTCAAGTATGGACTCGCCTAACATCAGCTTCTAATGGGTACCCTTTGTTATGACCAAAATGAAGCATCAACGGGCGGTTTGCAACCAAAATCTGAAAAACCTGATGGTATAATTGCACAAATGCTGGTGAAGGGACAAACAGAGCTAATAGGAGATAATATTGTTTTCTTTTTCCAATACCGTGAGGGCGACGATAATTGACGTAACGTTAAAAACCACGTTTTAATGCCATAATTCAAACGAAGATGCAAGTCAGCGATCGATCAAATGTTTTTTGTTACCATTGACCCCTCTGATAGGTTTTGTTGATGGCCGCTAAGTTTTTGTTCCGTGATATTCACCGGTCTCTGGCTCGCTTGTGCGCCTTCTACGACACCCGGATGATACACTTTTTCTGGCGATCGGTCTTCAACAAAAACGTCGTTATTTGACAAACTTCATATATTCCTTACTACCAGATTACAAACTAGGCATTGCGTGGTGGAATTGTTCATTTTGCCTGGGCCATTGTCCGTTTAGGGTCAGAAACGTCGTTGGAAGCACAACAATCAGTTGGCTTTGCATCGTGTTTCAAGTGTAAGAGAGAAAGCGCACAATAACTGCAAAGTTTTAGGCCATGAAAGGTTTTTCTTGGGAATAGACAGCGATAATTCTGGGATACGAAATGCACCCTAAAGGGGGCTTTTGTGTGTAAGCACGAATAAGAAGAAGGAAAATTCTCCGATAGTATTTATGCTTTAATCTATTTATATGTATATCACAAAGGCATGAAAATCGGAGAGAACAGACAGTTTCGGAGGATTCTGGAGATTTTACTGATTTCATGTGAGTCAAGAGAAAATGAGGGGACAGAGAGGAAAGCTCCCGGTCCAGCCCTTGGGATATGTCATGTCCACGGAAGTTATTTTTAGACGAGCGGAAGTCTTCCGAGACGTCCGCATGCAGGCCAACCTCGGTCCGATGTTTGAAAGAAAACAAATATTCATCAGCCTTCCACGTGCGCCGTCATTTTTTTCTTTTCACTAAGAACCTAAGAGCGAGGCAAGACTGCATGCGGACGTCTCGGAAGACAGACGTCCGCTAGAACAAAGACTTCCGCTCGTCTAAAAATAACTTTCGTGGACATAACATATCCCGGCCAACGCCCTGAGCCTCCCTCTCTGTCCCCTCATTTTCTCTTGTGTGAGTCCATTACGTGTTGATCTCGTCCATGGTTTCCGATCACCGCGATCGTTTATTTTCCTTCACAAGTTTATGTAGGTGTCGACTCCTCGGATGCTGGGATAATATTCATCTCAGAAATCACACTGACCAACAATGTGCAGTTTGGGTTTCCCAGCTTCAGTCTCGTACTCGGTCTTGAGGCTTGTGAAAACAAACTATATTCAAGTGTTTATCTCTCGGCTTAGATTAGCATGGTTATTAGTTCAATTCCTGCATAATTTTCGAATCTTTTAGACTTAATTACCATGGCTTAATGAGCGGTTCTCTTAACTGCAATGATCTGCCTTTTCAAAAACATTTAATTTCCTTGACTCAAACGCATGGCGTTGCATATATATTTTATGTTACTTAACGTTCATTTTTCATTGCAGGCATTTTCAGCGCCCGACATCCAAAAGACGTTAAATACATCTCTTGAAAAGTTGATTCATCAGCCATGCTTTATTCAGAGCATTCCCGAAGATGCACAACGCACCTTGCAGAACGTCACCAAGTTATTCGTCATTCCACTCGACACTTTATTGGCCTTGCTATCATTCACTTTCAACTCTGTTGTTCTGGCTGCCGTTTTACGCACCCGCTCCATCCAACGCCCGTCATTGCTGCTCTTATGCAGTCTTTCGATGACCGACGTGATCTGGGCAATATTTTCTCTTGTCGACAACACTGTTGCTTTTACCCATGAATCTTCTTGTCCTGGCTTACGAGGGTTTGGAGTAAAATTTGTCGTCGCTTTGTGTCTCTTTTTAGTTCTCGGTAACCTGGCGATTATTAGCTGCGACCGACTTTTAGCCGTAAGCAAACCGTGGTGGTATCGAAACCACGTGACACGGTTACTTGCCATCAAGCAGGTGTCATTTGTGTGGGCACTGAGTGTCATTACATGTGGAATTGGAGCCGCCTCATTGTATTTCACTAAAGTCAAGTTCATAGTTCGATTACTTACTGTTGTGTGGTATTCTTTATGTATCTTGGCCATACTTTCTTGTTACATTGGTATATTTATTGCAAATGCGCGTCACAGGAAGGCTATGAATCAGTACGGAAGACATATGCGCACCGCCTTAGCGAGCGAGAAGAAAATAGCAAACACAGCTTGTTTGATCCTTATAGTGCTGTGTTTTACCACCCTTCCCTCCTTGATTGTTCCGTTCGTGTTACATCTGATGGGATTCTCAATTGATGATGTGAGTTTCTTCGCACAATTGATTTGTTTATTTGTTACTCTTAATGGTTTGATAAATCCTTGGCTGAACTATGGCCGCAATGAAGATGTGCGAAGTGCTGTGCGACATTTTATACGATCAAGATGGTTAAGTAGATGAGTAGGTCCCAGCCCCAAAGTAGATGCAAGACATCGTCAAATCACTATTTTTCCCTTGAAGCCTTCCAACAAAGTCACTGTTGTAACACAATTGGACCATGCTACCTCTGTTAAGTCTCCGAATAAGGCACTGCCTGACACTTGATAGGATAAGGGCAATGTCTGAGAGAAGGGAACGTGAATAAAGAAACTGAAGGATTCATCTTTGACATTCAAGATCAAGAACTTTGTATGTTTATTCTCAATGCTTTTATGTCGTTTAAGGACCACGTAGAGGTGAAGAAAAGGATGCGTGAGGCCGAGAAAGAGTGTATGATGGGTGGGATGAACCGAGATACGAGCACCAGTACTAGATGGAGCGTTTTCCGGAATTGCAGTCCTTCTAAGGAGTAATTGCGACCGGTTTATTCCAGGGACATGAAGGAGCTGACGGCTGAGTTTAACGAATTCTTCATCTCAGTGGGGCTCGTTCCGCAGAGGAATCTAAGAGGCTTTCTCTTGTCAACAGTTTCTCCCATGAAAATAATCTTGCGTCAACTTAGATAATAACCGTAGAAGAGGAATTTCATTCCAATCCATTCATTTCCCTTGAATATTGAAGGCGCAAGGATTTGATAAGTTACATATGGGGATTGTTAGGGACGCTAGACCAGAGATCCTACCAGTCTTGACCCAAACTTGTGAACAGGTCCCTACTCACATCTGTTTCCATCAGGTTGGAAGGAGTATGAGGTCGACGGTTCCCGAACTCAAAGAGTGAAAATAGGCCGATCTCACTACTACTTGCGCTGTCCAAAATTTTGCGAGCGCAGAGCGCTTAACCAGCTCACACACTGTACGAGAAGTACAAACTATCTTACGGTGCACCAAAGTGGAGATACAAAGTACTCAGTATTCTACTGAAACGCTTAACATCTTCATGTCGAATTTTATTTTGGAAGTGAGGGAAAAGAAGCAAGTAACAGCATTAATGCTCTCAGATTTGTCAAAGTCTTTCGACAGCATCGACCATAGTACCCTTTTGAGGAAACTTCTAGTCGAGGTTTGGGACTCTCCAGGGATGCGCCGGACTTAGTAGTTCAAAAGCTATTTGACCGATAATCTTCAGTCCCTTTGCATCGGATGTGTATCATCGCAGTTTTATATTGTGTTACATAGCGTCCCAAAAGGCTCAATCCTGGGTCCTGCACTCTTTATCATATACATGGATGATTAGCAATCTTCCCAAACGCTGACTCACTTAACTGCCATATAGATGACTCGCAATTGTCTATGTCATTCTCTGTTCGAGACAATAATGCAGGTGAGGCTCAGTTGACACAGGATTTATGAAAGATTGCTGCGTGGTGCCGTCGAAATAACTTACTTATTAACCCGGACAAAACAAATCTGCTGTTACTTGGAACACCACCGCGAAATGCCGGTTCAAGACGGATTCCTGTAGACATTAGCGTTACCCTACTTGGAAAGACTATAACACCAACAAATTTCTCCAGTGGACTCCATTGTACTCCATAGACATTTCTGTCCCCCTTATATTGTGTAGACTTCCGGTTTCTGTTTTCCTTAGTCCGTCTGAGTTGAAGCTTTGAAGACCAAAATCTGGAGGACGGTATATTGGACATGAATGCTTTCTCCAGGTCCGGTTTAAGCAATCTACAGATAGGACACTTCTTTGAGTCAGTCGCAGCTGAATTTTCAATGGAATCGTTAAAAACGACGAGTTCATGGTTCTTTTAAAAGGGATCTCCACATCTAAACAATAGTATACCGTCCGCTATGACTTTGCAGCCTTCTATACCCACAAACGCAAGTCGAATTTGCAATGGAATTCTTCAGGGGCACTTGAAATAGCGATGGACGTCCTGAGCCATCTCAGTGTTCCGTCCAAGGGAACATGCAATAATTCTTTCGGTATAAGCAGTTGAGAGACTCTAAGCTTGATTAACGGTCTTTCTTAGTTATCACATAGTAGGAGCTTGAGACTGGTGAGAACTTTTTTATTATTGAATATATGACGACATTGTTGAGGAAGGGGACGTAAAAAAATCAAATATGTCTGAGAAATACAACTGACATGCATCTGAGATTCAACGAGTCTGACAGCACTTGGGAATAAGCTTGCGCTGTAGGAGATGGCGGTGAATAGAGAGAGAAATATACGAAAATTGGAAGTGGAGACATGTCAGTCGAAGACAGTTATGGTTGTTCCAGTTTTGATTAGCAACTCCGACCGAGACAACTCCAAACGTAACGCATCCTCATCGCTACGCCAAATGCTTTACCCAAATTCCCGTCAGTTTTCAAGCCGCAGCTGCATGGGAGATGAACACTCCAGCAGGAGAAAGCGTTGACGTCACGCATCACCTGCTTGATCTACTTTTACATCACATCCGGTTTTATGCATATGAACATTGATTAAATAAATTGAGTAAGGCCAAAAATTTACTTCCCAAAGCTAATTGCTGAGACTACGGACTTCGAGATACAGAAAGTCTCTGGACACTGAAGAACACATCAGCCATATGCTGACTACACCAAAGCCACTGGAAACAACATCAGTCGAGTGTGTCGTTTTGAAAAATTTGCGTCTGTGCCAAAACTGATTATCGCTGTAAAATCAACATCGTTCGAACAGGAACTCAGTTTTAACCAGTCCTTAAAGCTAATCTTAGTATTGATAAACTAAGGACGCATTTGACACAAATGGCCGGCCAGACCGGGCATTTGGAAGGACTAACGCTACAAGGCCTTCAAATTAACACACTGGAGGATTCCGATATATACTCCTCCAAAAGAATGCGACGCCGGATTATCCTGCAAGCGTTCCTTCGAATTGTTGCATTTTCTTTGCAAACTGACGGGTATGCCGACCAGTTCTGAGAAAAGGAAGGCGCCCTTGGTCGCCCTTAGTGGCGAATTAAATCAATGCTATTTGCAATTGTGTTGCATTGCTAATTAAGCTTCGATGGCCGCAGAACAAAAATGTATATGAACCAGGGGCCATCTAACTGGATATCGATAAAGCTCCATTCAAATTGCCTTGTTTCCAACCAGAACAACAGGCGGGTTCATACTAGGGACATAAAAAGGCTTTAAGTATGCCCATAGTTAGCCCGAGTTCGACTTTGAATGTGAACGCGGTTTTTAACAGTATCTTACTTTCTAACCTTAGAAACGAGGGATCTTCAGAGAATTACCCCTCTCGAATGCGTACTTGAGCAGATCAAAATACCGGATAGTATCGCGATCTTCTTATAGTTTTGCCTATGTGCGAGCCGTCAATATTTCGTGGTATTGCCGTCTCACTTTTGCGGCCTGTGATTGGTTCTAATGTTGAAATTGACGTCGTTGCACTGAATTGGGTTGCTGACATATGCAAACAAATACGTTTCGCAGGTAGAAAGAATTGAAATTTCGACCAGGCGCGGGTTGATTAGTTTACAGTTTTATTTATCCTTATAAATGATGGATCGCGATACAAAACAAATTGCGATTTTGAGACGGCAATACCACATTATATTGACGGCGTTGGGAGAAAATATATTCCGTATTGGGCTCCGTCGCTAACGGAATATATTTTCTCCCAACTATCCGGCAATATAATGTGGTATTGCCGTCTCAAAATCGCAATTTGTTTAAAGTAAGGCGATAAGACGTCACGGTTAAGCCTCAAGTTGACTTGAGTTTCTGCCGCACTTATGGTCCACTTAGACTCAAGTATGGACTCGCCTAACATCAGCTTCTAATGGGTACCCTTTGTTATGACCAAAATGAAGCATCAACGGGCGGTTTGCAACCAAAATCTGAAAAACCTGATGGTATAATTGCACAAATGCTGGTGAAGGGACAAACAGAGCTAATAGGAGATAATATTGTTTTCTTTTTCCAATACCGTGAGGGCGACGATAATTGACGTAACGTTAAAAACCACGTTTTAATGCCATAATTCAAACGAAGATGCAAGTCAGCGATCGATCAAATGTTTTTTGTTACCATTGACCCCTCTGATAGGTTTTGTTGATGGCCGCTAAGTTTTTGTTCCGTGATATTCACCGGTCTCTGGCTCGCTTGTGCGCCTTCTACGACACCCGGATGATACACTTTTTCTGGCGATCGGTCTTCAACAGAAACGTCGTTATTTGACAAACTTCATATATTCCTTACTACCAGATTACAAACTAGGCATTGCGTGGTGGAATTGTTCATTTTGCCTGGGCCATTGTCCGTTTAGGGTCAGAAACGTCGTTGGAAGCACAACAATCAGTTGGCTTTGCATCGTGTTTCAAGTGTAAGAGAGAAAGCGCACAATAACTGCAAAGTTTTAGGCCATGAAAGGTTTTTCTTGGGAATAGACAGCGATAATTCTGGGATACGAAATGCACCCTAAAGGGGGCTTTTGTGTGTAAGCACGAATAAGAAGAAGGAAAATTCTCCGATAGTATTTATGCTTTAATCTATTTATATGTATATCACAAAGGCATGAAAATCGGAGAGAACAGACAGTTTCGGAGGATTCTGGAGATTTTACTGATTTCATGTGAGTCAAGAGAAAATGAGGGGACAGAGAGGAAAGCTCCCGGTCCAGCCCTTGGGATATGTCATGTCCACGGAAGTTATTTTTAGACGAGCGGAAGTCTTCCGAGACGTCCGCATGCAGGCCAACCTCGGTCCGATGTTTGAAAGAAAACAAATATTCATCAGCCTTCCACGTGCGCCGTCATTTTTTTCTTTTCACTAAGAACCTAAGAGCGAGGCAAGACTGCATGCGGACGTCTCGGAAGACAGACGTCCGCTAGAACAAAGACTTCCGCTCGTCTAAAAATAACTTTCGTGGACATAACATATCCCGGCCAACGCCCTGAGCCTCCCTCTCTGTCCCCTCATTTTCTCTTGTGTGAGTCCATTACGTGTTGATCTCGTCCATGGTTTCCGATCACCGCGATCGTTTATTTTCCTTCACAAGTTTATGTAGGTGTCGACTCCTCGGATGCTGGGATAATATTCATCTCAGAAATCACACTGACCAACAATGTGCAGTTTGGGTTTCCCAGCTTCAGTCTCGTACTCGGTCTTGAGGCTTGTGAAAACAAACTATATTCAAGTGTTTATCTCTCGGCTTAGATTAGCATGGTTATTAGTTCAATTCCTGCATAATTTTCGAATCTTTTAGACTTAATTACCATGGCTTAATGAGCGGTTCTCTTAACTGCAATGATCTGCCTTTTCAAAAACATTTAATTTCCTTGACTCAAACGCATGGCGTTGCATATATATTTTATGTTACTTAACGTTCATTTTTCATTGCAGGCATTTTCAGCGCCCGACATCCAAAAGACGTTAAATACATCTCTTGAAAAGTTGATTCATCAACCATGCTTTATTCAGAGCATTCCCGAAGATGCACAACGCACCTTGCAGAACGTCACCA
Source organism: Montipora capricornis (assembly GCF_036669925.1). Taxonomy (NCBI): domain Eukaryota; kingdom Metazoa; phylum Cnidaria; class Anthozoa; order Scleractinia; family Acroporidae; genus Montipora; species Montipora capricornis. The sequence continues at coordinate 34,167,960 of NC_090896.1, forward strand.
AGTTATTCGTCATTCCACTCGACACTTTATTGGACTTGCTATCATTCACTTTCAACTCTGTTGTTCTGGTTGCCGTTTTACGCACCCGCTCCATCCAACGCCCGTCATTGCTGCTCTTATGCAGTCTTTCGATGACCGACGTGATCTGGGCAATATTTTCTCTTGTCGACAACACTGTTGCTTTTACCCATGAATCTTCTTGTCCTGGCTTACGAGGGTTTGGAGTAAAATTTGTCGTCGCTTTGTGTCTCTTTTTAGTTCTCGGTAACCTGGCGATTATTAGCTGCGACCGACTTTTAGCCGTAAGCAAACCGTGGTGGTATCGAAACCACGTGACACGGTCACTCGCCATCAAGCAGGTGTCATTTGTGTGGGCACTGAGTGTCATTACATGTGGAATTGGAGCCGCCTCATTGTATTTCACTAAAGTCAAGTTCATAGTTCGATTACTTACTGTTGTGTGGTATTCTTTATGTATCTTGGCCATACTTTCTTGTTACATTGGTATATTTATTGCAAATGCGCGTCACAGGAAGGCTATGAATCAGTACGGAAGACATATGCGCACCGCCTTAGCGAGCGAGAAGAAAATAGCAAACACAGTTTGTTTGATCCTTATAGTACTGTGTTTTACCACCCTTCCCTCCTTGACTGTTCCGATCGTATTACATCTGATGGGATTCTCAATTGATGATGTGAGTCTCTTCGCACAATTGATTTGTTTATTTGTTACTCTTAATGGTTTGATAAATCCTTGGCTGAACTATGGCCGCAATGAAGATGTTCGAAGCGCTGTGCGAAATTTAATCCGACACCGATGGTTCAGTAGAGGAGTAGGTCGCAGCCACACTGAAGAAACTAGACATCGTCAAATCACTCTTTTTCCCTTGAGGCCTTCCAACAAAGTCACTGTTGTAACACAATTGGACCATGCTACCTCTGTTAAGTCTCAGAATAAGGCACTGCCTGACACTTGATAGGATAAGGGCAATGTCTGAGAGAAGGGAACGTGAATAAAGAAAGTGAAGGGTTGATCTTTGACATTCAAGATCAAGAACTTTGTATGTTTATTCTCAATGCTTTTATGTCGTTTAAGGACCACGTAGAGGTGAAGAAAAGGATGCGTGAGGCCGAGAAAGAGTGTATGATGGGTGGGATGAACCGAGATACGAGCACCAGTACTAGATGGAGCGTTTTCCGGAATTGCAGTCCTTCTAAGGAGTAATTGCGACCGGTTTATTCCAGGGACATGAAGGAGCTGACGGCTGAGTTTAACGAATTCTTCATCTCAGTTGGGCTCCTTCCGCAGAGGAATCTAAGAGGCGTTCTATTGACAACAGTTTCTCCCATGAAAATAATCTTGCGTCAACTTAGATAATAACCGTAGAAGAGGAATTTCATTCCAATCCATTCATTTCCCTTGAATATTGAAGGCGCAAGGATTTGATAAGTTACATATGGGGATTGTTAGGGACGCTAGACCAGAGATTCTACCAGTCTTGACCCAAACTTGTGAACGGGTCCCTACTCACATCTGTTTCCATCAGGTTGGAAGGAGTATGAGGTCGACGGTTCCCGAACTCAAAGAGTGAAAATAGGCCGATCTCACTACTACTTGCGCTGTCCAAAATTTTGCGAGCGCAGAGCGCTTAACCAGCTCACACACTGTACGAGAAGTACAAACTATCTTACGGTGCACCAAAGTGGAGATACAAAGTACTCAGTATTCTACTGAAACGCTTAACATCTTCATGTCGAATTTTATTTTGGAAGTGAGGGAAAAGAAGCAAGTAACAGCATTAATGCTCTCAGATTTGTCAAAGTCTTTCGACAGCATCGACCATAGTACCCTTTTGAGGAAACTTCTAGTCGAGGTTTGGGACTCTCCAGGGATGCGCCGGACTTAGTAGTTCAAAAGTTATTTGAGCGATAGTCTTCAGTCCCTTTGCATCGGATGTGTATCATCGCAGTTTTATATTGTGTTACATAGCGTCCCAAAAGGCTCAATCCTGGGTCCTGCACTCTTTATCATATACATGGATGATTAGCAATCTTCCCAAACGCTGACTCACTTAACTGCCATATAGATGACTCGCAATTGTCTATGTCATTCTCTGTTCGAGACAATAATGCAGGTGAGGCTCAGTTGACACAGGATTTATGAAAGATTGCTGCGTGGTGCCGTCGAAATAACTTACTTATTAACCCGGACAAGACAAATCTGCTGTTACTTGGAACACCACCGCGAAATGCCGGTTCAAGAAGGATTCCTCTAGACATTAGCGTTACCCTACTTGGAAAGTCTATAACACCAACAAATTTCTCCAGTGGACTCCATTGTACTCCATAGACATTTCTGTTCCCCTTAAATTGTGTAGACTTCCGGTTTCTGTTTTCCTTAGTCCGTCTGAGATGAAGCTTTGAAGACCAAAATCTGGAGGTCGGTATATTGGACATGAATGCTTTCTCCAGGTCCGGTTTAAGCAATCTACAGATAGGACACTTCTTTGAGTCAGTCGCAGCTGAATTTTCAATGGAATCGTTAAAAACGACGAGTTCATGGTTCTTTTAAAAGGGATCTCCACATCTAAACAATAGTATACCGTCCGCTATGACTTTGCAGCCTTCTATACCCACAAACGCAAGTCGAATTTGCAATGGAATTCTTCAGGGGCACTTGAAATAGCGATGGACGTCCTGAGCCATCTCAGTGTTCCGTCCAAGGGAACATGCAATAATTCTTTCGGTATAAGCAGTTGAGAGACTCTAAGCTTGATTAACGGTCTTTCTTAGTTATCACATAGTAGGAGCTTGAGACTGGTGAGAACTTTTTTATTATTAAATATATGACGACATTGTTGAGGAAGGGGACGTAAAAAAATCAAATATGTCTGAGAAATACAACTGACATGCATCTGAGATTCAACGAGTCTGACAGCACTTGGGAATAAGCTTGCGCTGTAGGAGATGGCGGTGAATAGAGAGAGAAATATACGAAAATTGGAAGTGGAGACATGTCAGTCGAAGACAGTTATGGTTGTTCCAGTTTTGATTAGCAACTCCGACCGAGACAACTCCAAACGTAACGCATCCTCATCGCTACGCCAAATGCTTTACCCAAATTCCCGTCAGTTTTCAAGCCGCAGCTGCATGGGAGATGAACACTCCAGCAGGAGAAAGCGTTGACGTCACGCATCACCTGCTTGATCTACTTTTACATCACATCCGGTTTTATGCATATGAACATTGATTAAATAAATTGAGTAAGGCCAAAAATTTACTTCCCAAAGCTAATTGCTGAGACTACGGACTTCGAGATACAGAAAGTCTCTGGACACTGAAGAACACATCAGCCATATGCTGACTACACCAAAGCCACTGGAAACAACATCAGTCGAGTGTGTCGTTTTGAAAAATTTGCGTCTGTGCCAAAACTGATTATCGCTGTAAAATCAACATCGTTCGAACAGGAACTCAGTTTTAACCAGTCCTTAAAGCTAATCTTAGTATTGATAAACTAAGGACGCATTTGACACAAATGGCCGGCCAGACCGGGCATTTGGAAGGACTAACGCTACAAGGCCTTCAAATTAACACACTGGAGGATTCCGATATATACTCCTCCAAAAGAATGCGACGCCGGATTATCCTGCAAGCGTTCCTTCGAATTGTTGCATTTTCTTTGCAAACTGACGGGTATGCCGACCAGTTCTGAGAAAAGGAAGGCGCCCTTGGTCGCCCTTAGTGGCGAATTAAATCAATGCTATTTGCAATTGTGTTGCATTGCTAATTAAGCTTCGATGGCCGCAGAACAAAAATGTATATGAACCAGGGGCCATCTAACTGGATATCGATAAAGCTCCATTCAAATTGCCTTGTTTCCAACCAGAACAACAGGCGGGTTCATACTAGGGACATAAAAAGGCTTTAAGTATGCCCATAGTTAGCCCGAGTTCGACTTTGAATGTGAACGCGGTTTTTAACAGTATCTTACTTTCTAACCTTAGAAACGAGGGATCTTCAGAGAATTACCCCTCTCGAATGCGTACTTGAGCAGATCAAAATACCGGATAGTATCGCGATCTTCTTATAGTTTTGCCTATGTGCGAGCCGTCAATATTTCGTGGTATTGCCGTCTCACTTTTGCGGCCTGTGATTGGTTCTAATGTTGAAATTGACGTCGTTGCACTGAATTGGGTTGCTGACATATGCAAACAAATACGTTTCGCAGGTAGAAAGAATTGAAATTTCGACCAGGCGCGGGTTGATTAGTTTACAGTTTTATTTATCCTTATAAATGATGGATCGCGATACAAAACAAATTGCGATTTTGAGACGGCAATACCACATTATATTGACGGCGTTGGGAGAAAATATATTCCGTATTGGGCTCCGTCGCTAACGGAATATATTTTCTCCCAACTAGCCGTCAATATAATGTGGTATTGCCGTCTCAAAATCGCAATTTGTTTAAGTAAGGCGATAAGACGTCACGGTTAAGCCTCAAGTTGACTTGAGTTTCTGCCGCACTTATGGTCCACTTAGACTCAAGTATGGACTCGCCTAACATCAGCTTCTAATGGGTACCCTTTGTTATGACCAAAATGAAGCATCAACGGGCGGTTTGCAACCAAAATCTGAAAAACCTGATGGTATAATTGCACAAATGCTGGTGAAGGGACAAACAGAGCTAATAGGAGATAATATTGTTTTCTTTTTCCAATACCGTGAGGGCGACGATAATTGACGTAACGTTAAAAACCACGTTTTAATGCCATAATTCAAACGAAGATGCAAGTCAGCTCTATTTTGATCATGTAAAGAACTGCCTCCCTTTCAACCAGATCTTGCCGAGCTGTGTGCCCGGGGTCTGTGTGCCCTTCGATCCCGCATTGTGTGATTAAATTTCCAGCTGTTGGTTGTTCCATGCAGACTAGTTTGGCGTTTGTTTGAGGTAGATCAATCGCGTTATCTGGATTTCTTTACACCTAGGCTGTTTTTAATCTAACAATTGTCTTTCTGTGCCTTTGTGAGAAAGCAAAAACAAATCTTTTTGTTTCCTGTCTGGTGTAATAATGACGTCAAAAGATGATCGGGCCAAGAATGTGTTTTCCTTTCCACAACCCTCCCTTTATGTCGCTTCAAGCTTGATTTTCCATTTTCAACTGTGATATTTGCTGACTGCTTCTCCAGATGAAACTGAACGTTATGAAGCTTCATTGTGAGTTTCTGTAAAAATTCTTTATTAATTAGTACATAACCCGTGACTTTATTTGTTACGACTTAATTGGGTACCACTGACTGTGTTATCTATATTTGGGGTTGAAATCATTTCCGTTGTTATCTGCACTCGGCGCTCACGTCGTAATGTCCCGAGAGAAAATCGTAAGTTGTGGATCGTGTCTGTGTGTCGATCACTTGTACATCAGCATGGTTATGAGCTTTGAACCGTGAACGTTTTGTTATTCTGGGATAAAATTTGCCTTTTTTCGCTGTGACACAAATTCTCTCCGATTACCGCTCCAGACAGAAGAAAGGTAGAGAAGTCGGGGTCAAGTTCTTCAGAATTCGAAAGGTAATTGAAAACAATAATCACAGTGTTTCGCATTTTAAAATATTGTATCTCAGAATCAATAATTACTGGACGGTAAGCTTTGTACTTTCACTGTTTGCTCGCTGCGTTCGCTTAGTTGCGAAGAGCTAAACACACTGTCTGAAGATAACAAGTTCATGGTTAGAAAGACCGATTGCGCAAAGAAAGTAGATATCTTCCAATGTCTTTCTGTGATATATTTCCGTAGACATTGCCTTTTTTTTGTTTGACCTCGTTGAAGACCTAACTTACATGTTAGCGCAAGTGCTGTCCGTTTTGAACTTGTAATAATATTTAAATTTTAATCTTCAAAATCTCAAATTCCAATTATGCGCCGACTTAGTCCACTAATGATTATTATGATAATCATTCATACTCTGTTGCTCATTTTATTTGTGGTTTGTTTGTCGTGGTCGAAGTTCCCTTGCTGCGATGGATCTTTATTATTTTGATTTTAATTTACCTATGTTGGTAAATTTGAATCCTCAGGGGGTGCTTCGAAAAATTTCTTTCTCAGTTGGTGTCAAAACTCCTATTTTTAGAGCCCACAAAAATTATTTGCACGCTGTTTCTGGCAAGTTACCAATATTGTCTATCGTATGTTTTGAATAATTAGCCCATCAGTGGTGTTTTAAGTTACCTTTTTTCTTCAAGAGTGGAATATCGTTAAACACGCCATTCTACCGTCTTCTCGCTCGGGCTTATTCACCCCGTAATGACACCAGTTAGTGACACCGACAGATTAACCACTTGGAAAAATCCTAATGTTACAACATGCATGTTATGATGTTAATAATAACTTTTTAATATTAATATAAATATTAAGATTTTTCAATATTGATATTAATAATTCAAACGCTTGGATGACTGACGGGAATAATAGTTTGTTCGTAACTTCGGCTGTTGCTTAATGTGACTGCACGATGCAGTTATAAGCAATTATTGTTGTGATGATTTGTGTAGGTGGCCTCGAGATGCGGTTCTAGATAAAAGCCACGGATAACGCTTGTCCACCGTAGATTATCCCTTATCTCAGTTACTGGATCTTGGACCGTCAAGGTTTCAAATTCGGATTTTTACTGACTTCCATGCATTTGATCTTTTTATATTCTCTACATCTTTAATAATAATAATAATAATAATAATAATAATAATAATAATAATGATAATAATAATAATGAGGACTCAAATTTCAAACGCACCATCACAATGAAATCTTGGAAGGCTTCGCCCCAAGGTAAATAGAAACCACTCCAGAAACTGAATTGAAAAAAAATAACCCGTTATAAGTTATTCTTGGAGCAATTTAGTTTCTGAAGATTCATAAAACGAAACTTTTGTTTTTCAGTTTTTAGATATTACAGCTCTAGATAAGTAAATGGATAGATGGATGGATAAATTGACTTCATTTAATTACATTATTGGTATCCCATGAGTTCAAATTATGGGCCCTCTATACACCACTTATGAGAGAGAGGTCGTGAAATGTTTAAGATTCCAAGCATTTGCACCGCAATCTCAATCTTACACCTAGTCTCTTTTACTTCCTTTTCGTTGATACCGAAATCAAGAACGGAAAAAGAGACCTATAATTTTACAATCCTACTACTTTCACATTTACGTCACAATAACTTTACAAAATCTCGCTGCTGGACATCTCGGAAAAGGTAATTTTAGCTCACAGAAAATTGACTGGTTTAAGAAACTTCCGATGTAAAACTAAACAAAATCTAACCCAACGTTCAGCATAAACGTCAAATCACACAAGATTGCCAAATAGAGTCATCACTTCATGGAATCTATGAAAAGACCAAACCTTGAATTTCATGGCCGAAGTCTCTTGCACCGTGGTGTCTGGCTGAAGTAATGGAGATAGACTATTGATCGAGTTACGAGTTGAGTTGAGTTTGAGTTGAGTTAAGATTGAGTTAAAATTGAGTTAATATTGAGTTACGGTTTTTGGCATTTTTGGCACTTAAATCTAATAAATATTAAGTAGAAGTCACTGAGAAGACCACGAAACACCGTTTTCGTGATCGTGAAGTGCACAGGTGTATATTTGCGAAATGGTTTTGACCTGATCAAAATAATCTTGAAATTTCATGCACGGCAGTATTCTTGTTTACCAGTTTACCAGTTTCAGCACTTGGACTCCTTCGATTTGACTACTGCCTGTTTTGCTGTTATGTGGTGTCATCGATCAGTAATCCATTCAGAAGATTATGCCAAGCCGACCACAAGGCTGATGAAAAGACCAGACCACAATACCGTACTCTTTTCGACTAGTGTGAGCGATCTTTAACATCCCACAGAGTTTATGAACATTGAAGGTTGTGAGACGGGACCTGCGATTTATAGTCCTTATTCGCGAAGACTTGAAAGTCTAACCATTTGCGGATGTTATTACAAAGGCAGCACTTTTCTCCTCAATTATTTTAAGACCATGAGTGTTGCGGGTCCGGCCGGAGTCGAACTCACGATCTCCTGCATAACAAACTGAGCCACCGGCGCGCGGTTGTTCCTTCTAGCGATGCAGAAAAGATGTCTTCTTGTAAGGCTAAGGATGGGATTTACTGTTAAGCTAGCTTATAGCCCCCGCGGCTAAACGATGAAACGTACCGTTTGTCGTCCAGCTGCGTGGTTTTCATGATCAGTGAGCTTCATGAAGGTTTATGTAAAGGGAGGAACCCGGAACCCGGAACGCGTTTTTTCCCTTACTGACCCTTTGTCAGTTCTCATTTATGTACTTGTAAAAACAAAAGAAACCGTGCACGAAAAACCACAATTAACTAACAAGTAAATAAATAATGTGAAATGTAAACTGCTTTATGCAACATGATTTAAAGCGGTGCAAGTTTTAGGATGGTAAAAGTGTAGACAGAAAGAAATGTCTATCGTGATTTGTTCAGATCATAGATACACTTTCAATTTCAATACTTTGATTTCAAAACTTGTTTGTAGACCTTTTTTTTTAACCGGTTGAGTAGGGATCCAGACAGACAATTTTTAATTAATAATTAAAGATCACCTCTTGCCGACGACTCTGCGGTTAACTATCAACTTTCCATTGCACGAGAACCAGAACCCGGAGTGCGCAAAGATCCCCCAGTCTTACCATGTAGAAACGGGAAACAGAAGGTGAGAGAAACAAACATCATTTCATAGTGTTTTCACTGATTAGTAACAAGTCATATTTTAGAGAGGGGCCAGTATAGATTCCGAAAAAGAATGCGAATCGCACCCGTGACCTTTCATGACCTTTCCCACCTTTCTAGTCGCAAAGTAAACGCGCTTGACACTCTCCTATAACCGGGCACCGTGACACAATCCGGGCTGCAGGTCTAAAACACGCATCACTTTTGACGTTTGCAGGCCTTTATTTTACCTTTGGAAAGTAACCCAAAACCGTAATTGATTTGGGTAACCCTAGACCTAAACTTGGCTTTTAGGCCTAGGGCTAGACAAATTGGGGTTTTGGGTTACTTTCGAAAAGGTAAAACAATGACATGCAAGTATGAGTGACCCGTCAAACTGAAAGTGACCTTTGTTTTAGACCCCACCCAATCTCGGTCATAAATTTCGGGGACACTTGATGCCACACACAAGTTCACCCCTTCCCCCCTTTTCGAAGTTGTAGGGAAAAAAACTATTGACGTAGGTCATGACTGCCCAAAGTTATAGCGCGATCAATGAAAAGGGGGAAGGGGTTGTTTTTTGGATTGGTGTCACCATCTTTTTGGCTGGGACTGTAGCTAGGCAACTAGACGTCATAGCGGACCGAAGTAGGGATTAGCATGCATTTAATTTCATAACTTACAGTTAAAGTTACCACTTAATAGCACTTTAAATAAAAATGTAATGCCATCAAGGCCAGGCGAAACAATCAAGCATTACTTCTTTCAAATTTGCAGTGAAATGGTTTTCCGACATGTGTGACTAGGTCAAACATGTTCACTTACTTAAATTCTCGGCTGAACCTCTTTCTGATGATTTAGATCCAGAAGCAAAGACAAATACGATAGACAGACATTACAAAAGTTCGGTCGAATAGAAACGTGACAATCGTCTTTAGAATTTTAGCGGTTATGAGCAAAAAGCGTAATGCGGGCTCATTTCGTCATATGTTTTCCTCTTTCGTTTACGGCGTTCTTGTGATGCCGGACGACAAATACGGTTCATGATAGCCGCCGGGCCGGCTTTAACTGGCTTAACAATAAAGCCCATGTATCCCTCTAAGAAGACATCGTTTTGACGTCGATAGACTTAACAGCAGCAACGAGAATGATGCCGTGAAAGGTGTAATAATTATAAGATTGTTTTGATCATTGGAAAGATATGCCATTTTGCAATATTTTATGCAAATATATCTTTCAACGCGGAGAAAACAGTTTTCGAAGTGACTTGTACTGAATATTCACTACTTTTAATTCCGAAAAACACCTAAAACTGTAACTCAATCTTAACTCAAACTTAACTCAAACTTAACTCAAACTCAACTCAAACTCAACTCAACTCGTAACTCGATGAATAGCCGATCCCGAAATAATGAATCATCGACACTATGATGGTTGACAGAGACAACTGATCTCCTTTTGTTCATGCTCCAGCATTTGTAAATCTCGCTATTTCACCTTTGTCTCCAAACTTTGGCAATACACTAGTAACAGAACTTCTCAAACTATCTTAATTGCAGTCGGCGAACAAAAAAGGGGCTTGGAAGACGACAAAGACCAAAAAAACTTTTGAAAATGTAATTGAAGCTCCGAAACACTTCGAAATTATTCATATAATCCTAAAAATGAAACTTTTGCTCCTCTGTTGGTATTTCCTCATGCCAGAATCAATTAATTCGGAGTGTTTTTTGCACAGTGACTTCATGCAAACAATTTCTCGCACCAGAGTCTAAGTTGTTTCTCCAAGATGAACTTTGAATCAAAACACTGTAGAATATGGAATATAGTTTCACAGACGTGTAATCCAGAGCAGAAGCGATCTCCATCAACTTCCTTATTTAGAAATGCTCCTTTATTTTATTTTTAGTTTTTAAACTTCGCCAGAATGTAATGAAAAATGTAAATGAAATAACTGGCGGCAACACCACAGCAGCAGAAACCATTTACTGTGGGCTCTGAACTACAAGAAACTAGTGCTTGAAAGACAAAATAATATACAATACCTCAGCATGTAAATAATATCAACAGGCGGAGCGGCTGGAAAGACTGTACGCACAGTTCTTCACCAACTCATATGCATAGATGCCAAGTTGTAGGGAGCGGCTCGCTGGAGATTTAATGCAGCGCCTACAATCCGTGCGAGCGCCAAAGGGGCCAACTTTTCTGGGGGGTCCGGGGGCCCCCCCCCCCCCCCCCCCCTCACCAGGAAAAAATTTAAATCTGTGTTCTCCTAGATCAGTTTTCCTGCATTCTGAGGTAATTTAATGACACATTTTACAAAGTCACTCCGGGTAAACAAACACGAGCAGTGAGAAGAAAAGGGCTCTTCGGTCTAGAATTTCTTGATTTCTCGTCGATTTCACGATTTCTTAGATCATGAACAGTTTTACGTTTGTGGAACAATTATAGATCGTTTTCACTGTCACGCAATAAAAAAATAAATCGAAAACCATCCAGTGGAAAAAGTCAAGAATTCGTGATGTTGTAGAAGATAAATGAAGAAGACACTTCTCCAAGTTTTAGGCCTGTGCGTTTCCCCAAACTTCAGATATTCGTCGAAATGTTTCGCAGAAATTTACAGAGCCCAGTATGAAAACGCCATGTTGGTGCACATCTGTGGTGCACCAATATGGCGGCCGGAAAATAGTGTCAACATCTGTTACTTACTTTGGCTATCTAGGCGAGTGATCATCTGTACTGAACAGACAGCTATTTATCTAAGCACTTTTCCTAATGCTTTAAATTCTAAAAAGGCTCAAAACCATGAGATAAATATATACTTCTCAATAAACTCGATCGTCGCCTCTGGTTTCCAAACGAAGCACGCTATTGAGCTTTAAAATTGCAAATGGATACAAATTTACCGCCTCTTATGCCTGATGAGGATAAAAACTTTCGTGGCTCTTTAGTTTTGGATTTTAGAAAATGATGACGTCACCTGAAAACGATCTATATGATATATGTATGACAAAATTTGTTAACAAGCTCAGCTGGAGATTTTGCTTGCTCGGCTGGAGGGCCGGAGATTGAGTCTGAAAGCTGGAGACTTGGCATATATGCATATGCGGTAGACTCGACCTTCCTCGTAAAGTCTTAGTCTTTCAGTTTCATATAGTCTTTTCCTTTGTACTCCTCGCCCATGTTATGTCTCATATCCGCATTTGTACTAGTGTGGTTTTCGCGCTGTCACAGTTTTATCATTTGTATGGCTTCGGAGATATTTCCCTCATCAGTCGATAAGATTAAACAAGCATAAGCGCAAACGCACAAAGGAACCTCCGTTCTCCAGACCTTCCATCTTACCTTTCGAAATATTGGCTTTGAACAGTTTTAACTTATACTTCTAAGACAGAATGTCTTCTTTTGTATTTTAAAACTGCAGTATATTGACGGAGAAAAGCAAGAATGTAAAAATTCCATCGTTGAGGGTCTGCTGGTATCTTGCGGTTAGTGGTGAATAGATGGAAATGACCGCTGATTTCGAATGGAGAGTGTTTTGGTGAAAAATTTGTATTACATTTAGCTGACGCTGATTTATCATTTTGAGGAAAAAAGTTGTGTTTTGCACAATTTGCTACGAAGTCCGACGTAAAAACCGAAAAACATTTAAAGGATCATTTTTACGCAGTTTCGCATTTTGTGTTGTTACATGGGCAGGTGATGTTAATCCAAAAACATATATCTGCTGCTCAATTTCGCTTATATTCCTTCAATACAAGGTGGGTGATTCCAAATTCTATATTTCTAGGCCTCGTGATGAAAATGAAGTTATTTTTCAGTCACTAAGCAAATCTCCCCATGACCTTGTTGTTTAAATTGATGTGTCTCGATAAATATTGACTTGATAACGAGAGCAATACAATTAGTCAGATCATATGATTGGGCGAAAATTTCGCGCCTGACAGACAAAATTCATTTTGACAGCGAGACTTTATAAGACAGCTGTAATGTATTTGTCCAAAGCTTGTAATTGTCTTGAACACTAGAAATATTCGATTCTGGTTTATACAACGATAATAACCAACAGACATTACCGCCTGAAAAAAATAAGAGAAAATCTTCCTTGTGCATCGTATTTACTGTCCACGGTTCAAGATGATCGAGCTGCTAAGGGCGATGAAGAACTTCCTTTACTCTTCACCGGCGTATGTACAAATTTGCATCTTGTTTTCTTTTCTCGTATCAAAAAACGATACCATGTCTTACTGTGCTCAAAACGAAATCTGATCTTTATCCTGTATTTAGTTATTTTTCATTTTTGGTTCATTGTTAGTTGTAGGCATACATGACCAAACAAACTGCTTTTCGCCGCATTGGAACGTCCGCACACAATTTTTTCCTTGTTTTTCTTTTTCAGACATGTTTGACCCGATTCGATTTTGTTTTTACGGACAACTAAAGCATTTTTTTGCCTCGATTGGGAATTTCGACGTCTCGTATCAACTTGAAAAAAACAAATTAAACTGCGATATACCGAGGGAGAAAAAAAGGACAATCTTGAAGTAGCTTTCCATTAAGGCGTTGTTGAGTATTTCTCACCTCCGCCTAGTTGTATTTTAGTAATGTGCTTGCATACATTTCCGTAACAATGTCAATGAAGAATTCTCGGTTTATATTTTATCTCATCCTTTTAATGTCAGTCGACGCTATTGCGGCGTTGGCTACTGAATATAGTCGACATCATTGTGTATTCAGTTTTACATCAAACGTTGAATGTTTAAGATAATTCAGTGTTTAGCAAATTATTGTTATTTTGCCTTACTAGGTAGAAAACAGTTCATTACAAATTGGACTTTACTGTTTCCCTTTTCTCTGTCGAAGGTTTGAGACACAAGTTTAGATGCCTTGCGTAGACTATGTTAAGAAAAAACTGTATCATTCTCGAAGCAGTCACATTATTTCTGCTTTCATGAATATTAATTGGCGAAAACATCTCCACCATTGTGTATATATGCAACAGGTGTTTCTTTTTGTCCCTTTTTTGCATAGATAATCCAGATCTCAGCGCCAGAAACAAAAAGCTTGCATGATGTAAAAATCTCTAAATGGGCTCGCTCCTGATTCACGTCGATCTAGATTTATCGAGCGTAGCACCGCCGGTTACTGGCTATTCTCTTCGCAACACTGAAGATAAACTTGTTGACCTCGTTTCCCTCTCCAATTTGCTTAAGAATAGTTTCAGGTATAGTGGTGAGGTATTATGGAATAGTTTTCCAACTCACTTGCGGCATGCAGGGTCTCTAGCATCTTTCCATGCTGGCTGTAGCGACTTCTTTTAATGTTATGGCTTCAATTAAACACGTCTCTCATGTAAAGCAGTTTACTTAATTTATTGCATGTAGTTGTACATAGCTTATATTACGAATTTTTATAACTAGTATTTATAGTAGTACTTAGTGCAACTGATGAGAATACCGTGGGTAAATAAGTTATTTGATTTGAGATCGGTGGCAAAGCGCGCTGAAACTGCAGACAGAAAATTGAAGCGGTTATTTTTGGTCTTCCATCTTTCACCTTTAAAGCAATTTCCGTGGAAGATTACTCACCAATTACCTTCTTTGAGCTCGCCAAAACTCAATCTTTTTGACCGCGGAGAATGAATCCTACCTTACAGAAAAATACAAAGGAAGTTTTGTAGTCAATATGACTTGAACTTTCAGTGTGATTTGTTAATAGACATAGAGCCACTTTTTTACCACGGAATTATATTGGTGAGGCCGTAATTTTAATTGACTAGCTACGGGTGTATGACAAACAGTTAAAGGATGATTACAAATTTTCCCGTATGCAAGGAATAGATGCCGAATTTCTGCCTGACTTAACTTCCAGCCCAGCTTTCTGAACGTCTATTTCACTTAAAAATTGCCTCTTTGGTACTTTTACTAACAAATTTCGGCTCGGACTGAGATTCATTTCGACCATCCCGGTCAAACGGGATGGAAAAAAAGTATTGTTGTTGCCATGGCTATAATATTAACCTGGACTTGCGCATTGATTGTGTTTTTGTATCCAAGCTCCCCTGCTGAAGTGGTGAGAGAGAGCACTTCACCACTGTGGCCCGGGATAGATTCTTGGACTCTCCACTCTGACTCTAGAGCTTTTTCTTCTGGGTTCTTCTCTTTTCTTCTCTTATGCATCAGTACCAACCTTTGGTTTGATTTGCGGTTCTCTAAGTTGATTTCAGCACTTTTACTCGACTTTACGTTTCATATACATGTATTTTAGAAAATCATCTCATTCACTTCTTACGGGATATACGTAACATGGAACTGTCTCGTTTAAGCCTAGTACTGGTTAGTAATGGTTACCTTTCTCTTGAGGTTTGGTAATTGGGATTTTTTCCTTTTTAAACTTGTTTCTTAGCCGGTGACAATACACGATTACAGCGGCATTCGGAAGAAAAAAATGATGCGATGCGGTAGTCTAGTGCTTAAGTAAAAGGGCTATTAATAGAACATTCCCAGGTTCGAGTCCAGCGAGTTTAGGCATTAGGGTTTGGATTTTAAAAATAGATATTCACTTCCCATAATCCCTATCAAACGCTAAATTAACGGCCTAAATAGTCAATTCAGAGAAACTTAGGAATTGTCGATAATAGTCATTTCAGAGGTAGAGGATGGGTTCAGTTGGTAGAGCAGTGCAGTGCAAATCACGCAGTCATGGGCTCGAGTCCCGTTTATGCCTGGATTTTTTCACACTTGCTGGTAACTACTGAAGTTGCTTATCTTACTGCAATGATCTTTGCAACTATAATTCACAACTTCAAGAATCACGTTATGTCCTTCCTATTATCCTCTTCGTCTTCGTGGTCGTGGTCGTCCCGCTCCTCCTACTCCTCATCATCATCATCATCACATCTTTTCTTAAAGGGGTTGTGTCACGAAATTTAGCCAAATTCAGCGACCGAGTACTGGAATCAAAATCAAGCGAAACGTAAAAATAACTACTTACAAAAGTTAAGGAAGCTTTGAATAAAACAGAAAATACAAAAGTTGGCTGGGATGGGTAAAAATGAAGAAGATTAAAATGGGTTGCAATTGGGGCTTTTGAAAGCTGTTCAGCCTAACAGTTTTTCAGAGTTTAGTCTTTGTTGTTTGTAACTTAAATTATGTATGCTCGACAGACATTTCTTTTGGTCACGACGCTCAGCTTGTGTTGTATTTAGAGTAATTTCTGGGTTAACGTTAAGTTGGATAGCGAGCAGGGGCCAGTAATTGGTAAAACTACACAAAATAAATTGCAATTATTGTTATCCCACCAAAACGTCAGCCTGGGATGAAATCCGGTCATGCAATCGGCCCTAAATAAATCCTTGAAGATAGATCTTATTCCAAAATGGCCGTCAATTAAATATTCTTTAGTTTTTATTC
This sequence comes from Montipora capricornis, assembly GCF_036669925.1. Classification (NCBI taxonomy): domain Eukaryota; kingdom Metazoa; phylum Cnidaria; class Anthozoa; order Scleractinia; family Acroporidae; genus Montipora; species Montipora capricornis. The sequence continues at coordinate 34,184,096 of NC_090896.1, forward strand.
AAATTAGCCCTTGATGCCTCGTTCTTGAGCTGAAAATTCAAAAGAATATTTTGCCGTGAACGAGGCATCAAGGTCTAATTTGAAGAAAAACAAAAGAACATCTAAATAGCAGCCATTTTGGAATAAGGTGTATTGGTTTGGATAAAGTTTGCTGAACAGGAGAAAAAAAGGAACATCAGATCACAAGTGCATGCCATTAGTAAAACGACCCAATATTTCACTTACTGTTACGATTTCTTGATGGCGTTAACTAACAATCGGCCAGAGTATAGGCTGCCTAAGGTGTTGTTTCTCGCAGTTATCTCTTATTCCGTAATTGCTGTGCTTATCCTTACTTATATCGGAGCAGACGTTTTCAAACGTTATAATTTGTCTCTTAGTAGAGCTGTAGTTGAAGCTACGATGTTTTCTCAAATGCCTCGTTTCATCAGGTTACATATGGAGAGACACGGAATTAGATGCACGCCAAACTGCGCTATATCCACCGTTCTAAGCATGTGCTATTCCACCAGTAAGGGAAGCGTTGAGGTCAGCGTTATTTTAGGTTTGGAGAAATGTAGCTGTTTAGCTGCTATTTACTAAAAGAGAAGAGTTTAGGGAAACTTTGTGACGTTAATTGTCTGGATTCCGAGACACGAGTGATGTTGAAGTTAGAAAGATGCGCAAGGGGACGCGAGCAGTCCCTCTTTGTTTGTGAGCGAGCGAGCGGAAATTGTGGCGAACGGAAGTCTTGAGCGTGCGGACTTCCGCTCGCCTCGCGGTTACTAACAAGATCGACGAAGGAAACAAGGAGGGACTACTCGATGGCCCTCGATCATTGCTAAGTAACAAAGATACTTTATATTGCTTTTCTTCGAGACTGAATCGTTTTTTTCTTTTAACAATTAAAATAAAATATTTAAGGTTTCATTCTTGCATTGTGAAGAGAATGGGAAAGTTCGATAACAAATATCGGTTTCCGCGCGTGAGAGTTAAAACTTGCTAGACAAGAATTAAAGATGGTTTTTTCTTCTTGCGCATTCATCGTTAAACGCCTTAATTAATTCAGCAGGGATTTAAAGGCGAGAAAAAAATTCCGTAAGAGCGATTGAGATTGGTATTGATCCACTTGGAACAACAACAATTCAAAATCATAGAAGGCAAGACCACTGTGTAAAAGGACTTTCGTCACAGTCGTCACTTGGTCAAATCATCGTAGCGTTAATTTAAGGCAGGTACCGCGAGTCGTGAATAAAACATCGCAAATTTTTCAGTAACGCAACAGATTATTTTTGTCATGCAATGACCTAGAAATCGGCCTCTTAATATTCGATTCCCAGATGAAATATCAGTCCTTTTGGCAAAACACGATGATTAGTTACAGAAAAAAGTATAGCTTGGCAGCTGGCACAAAACCAGACGTTTCAAGCTGTAATGAATGGTATGACGATAAAGTTTCTTCCAAATCCTACGAATTTCAGCAAGGTGATTTTCTCTTTTACTCAACAGGAGAATGCCTTCCGTGTACCACGAACACTGTGGCAAACCAGGACCTAAAAGCAACGACTATCTTCCACCACCGGAAGCTCGAGTTTTCAAGTCGCGAAGCGCACCGAATTCCCCTTTATTGGGCCAACGGAAGCCGCTTATCCCATCTCGGCCATCGTCGCGAACCGCTCGAAGTCAGAGCCAAGTCTCGGATAAATTAGCTACAGCGAAAGTCCCAAGATCACCCCGGGTTGGACGAAGTAGATCTTTTAACAACAAAGGTATGTTCTTGTACTAATGACTTGGATGGTACCAATATCGTATCCAGCATCCACATATTTTCGATGCCGTCACTAAATGAAACATCAATGCCATTTCGGTTTGATTCTCAGTAACAACGGTGTTTTTCACGAGCTAAGGTTTTTGAGATACTATCTTGAAGTTGATGAAAGAAGAACGCCAACAAGATTGGAACTTTGAAATTTCAGTCGGCGTAAAATTTGAGGACCATATATTAGGTACGCCTTTCCTTAACTTCCGTAAATTCCTATTCACATTCCTTAGAAGATTTTTCGCGAAGGACCTTTGATGTTTCATTTCCTACAAGGGTTAGACGGACAAGATCTCCCGCTCTAATTAGCGCACCAATATAGGAGAAACCAATCAATTTTGACGCACGTTTAAAAGATTTGATTCTACACACTTGGCCGCCTTCTTAAGAAATAAAAAAAAAAAACCACAAGCGCGCACAAATTAATATCGTCGCGTATTGAGGACTTTTTTTGAGGTTATGAGGTTTGCCTAAAAAGCTGGTAACCGTAAGGAAAATAATCTTTTCGCTGATGGTCTGAGCACCAGCTAGCGCACAATAGCCTGGACACAACTTTAGTTTGACGTTTCTGCAAGGCTGCTGTCACAATCAGGTGGTATACTCTATGAGAAATACATGTACATAACCTTGTTAGAGCAACTGGCTAAGATTAAAGGGACCTTTACAGACGACTTATCTGGGCACTTTGAGCAATTGCCTCTTACACTGACTCCTGAAAAATTCAGGTGGCTTCAAATATACATTTCTTTGAGTGGACTGGCGACCACCACTGTGTGGCTCGATTCCCTGCTTCAGCGGTACATGTGGGTTGAGTTTGTTGGTTCTCTACTCCGTTCCAAGAGATTCTTCTCCGATTTTGGCCCTTAATCAAAGGCCAGCATTTAAATTGACCTTCCTTAATTTGATTTGCAGTCTCCCCAATTTGTAAATCTCTTGTTAAGAATGCGTTCTTAAGAAAGCTTCGGAGGCTATTTCATTTACCTTCCCATTTTTGTAGGCCATCTTGCAAGGCAACAAAAGTTTGCGACTTATGACATTGCTGCTGTAAGAACGCCAATACGTAGAAAATCGAAAGAACCCGAGGGAATATCCTTTCAATGTCTTACATTGCCGAAAAGGTCACTTCGGCATTGTGAATAGATAGATGCAATAAACACATTGTTTGGACTTCTGTTATCATTAGTCCAGCGACCAAATGACTGCGAGCGTTAAAGATTAATTTTTACTTCGTTTTGACAACAACATCGTTTATTTTTTTTGAGGAATTAAGACCGCGATCTCTTTTTCTTAATTTTTTTTTTTGAAGCCCGTACTTATCACGACGAAAAGGTTTAGAAGAATCTTATCCCTGGCGTGGGTAAATGCTTGGAAATTTCTTCATCTTTGTGTGCACGTCTTATTTCGGCCGCTCTTAACACTCTGACAATAACAAACTGGTTGTTGGCATCTTTCCGATCCACTGGAAAATATACAAATAAAGGCCTCTTTACACGAGCCCGGGTTGGACACCGACCCGGGTCAGTTCAGCGTCGAATTTTACGTTCACACGAGTCCAGGCTGGGTGAGGGTTGGGTCATTCTCGGCTGACCCGGGTCAGTTCCCTTTTCGCTGGGTTGAAAGGGCTGGTGACTACTTATCAGTGAGGAAATGGCGGACGAACCATGCAATCATCAGAATCATCAATTTGTGGCTGACAAATTGAACAGGACCAAAACTGTGAGGAAACCGTTCAGTCATTCGCTCTTGTAACTTCGAGTACATAGTAACGACGTCCTTGCTAAAGTCTATATTTTGATAGTCCATCTCCTTTTTAAATTCTTTTAATTTCGCAATTACGTTGTCCAGTCATTGAGTGATTCCATTATCAACTTGTTGTTTTTTCCACTTCATGCTCATTCGCCTCAGCCATTTTGGTACAGGCTGCGCGTGGGCGAGAACGCTGAACCGCAAAAAAGTAACAAAAAAGTGATGTTCAAACAATCCTGGGTCAGACACGCCAGTGTTTACACGGAGAAATTGATGAAATTTCAACCCTTCTAGCCGGGTCAACCCGGATCTTGAGAAGGGTTACCCGGCAAGGGGGGCTGACCCGGTTTGACTACTGTTTTCATGTAAACGCTTATAAACATTTGACTGCAAAAGGGTTACCCGCCGCGGTGATTCAACCCGGAGTAAAAAGCAACCTGGGCTCGTGTAAAGAGGCCCTAAGTAAGCTCAAACCCAATTTTCTCTCCTGCTATGTAAATTTCAAAATCCTATCTTTCGCATGACAACGTGTTCTCGAGACTGGACTTCGCCGTTTTCCTCCGAAGAGTGACGTACATCTTTTGCTCTGTCTAACGCCAAACGACTTCACTCGTCAATAATCCCGAAAAATCGCCTAAGAATATATCTGGATAATCTACAAAAAAGTTCTAAAAATCTCCAAAAGAGTTTTAAAAATTTCAAAATTTTACCGTAACATTCCAAATGTTAACACAAAATATCAAAGTTCACTTTAAAGATCCTTGCAAGTTAAAACGAGCCTCCTTTGTTATTGTTATTTTAGTTATTGTGGGTAAGTCTAGATAAGTACTTGTAGCTCTTCGGAGGGCCCGTCTCCGCTATGTTTCTTTGAAAACAAACTTCATCTGAATTCTGGGACACATAATTGAATGGTAAAACTGCTGTGCATGAGCCTTCCTGGATCTAAATAACTTTAAAAGTGCAGCAAGTTCATTAATTAAATGAGCCAGCAAAAAGCATTCTTTACAGATTTTTAGCTCTAGAAGTTCTAAAAATCCTCGAACTTGTCAAATTCGTCTAAAAATCTCCCTACTTTCCAAATATCTTTTCAGCGTACTATTGTTATTGCGCATACCTTCTGCGCATCTCGAGATAGGCAGGGATATTTTTGCGCGGTTTAAAACTATGCAGAGAAAGCAAACTTAGCAAGTGCTCTGGGTATTCAAAAAGTTAAATTGGGGGTAACCATGCATTTTTTCAGAGATAATTAAGCTTCAATTTGGAAAAGAACGCCATACAGTGCTTTGCATTTTAAAGCTCTTTACAATTATTGTTAATTAATTATCTTTGAAAAGTGCGTGGTTACCCCCCCCCCCCCCCACCCCAATTTTCTTTTTGGATTTCCATAACACATGTTTAAAATCTGCTTTTTCGCATATAATAAACCTCCCAAAAATACCTTTGAATTAGTAGGCACCGTCCTTAAGAATCTGCGTGGTATATGTCTGAGGGGTACCCTGCGCTTATACGCTACAATATGTGTAGCCTTCAAAGACATTGCAGAAGCGAGGTGATGACGTTGAAATGCCAAAGTGCTTCCGAATAACAGACAAGTAGAGCGAACAGCTAGATTTTTTAAGGGAGCTGGAACCAGTTTCACCTTTTTTAAGAGACCTTCTGACTAGAAGGCTAGAGTTACAACTACTATACTGTATCACGTAACAGCAATGTTATGGTACCATAAATGAAACACCAAGATATATATGAAATACATCATATATTATTGCACTGCGGGTATGAAGTCAAATGAAACCATGTTGCCTCGCAGTTATGAGCGCAAATTTCAATTGCGTCGAGAAGCCTGAAACTTTTCATGACTTAGAGCATCGCACCGGTATCGCGAGGTAACGGGTTCAAACTCCGTTGAAGTCTTGAAAATTTTCAGGCTTCTCGTTGACACAACATGGTTTCATTTGAAATGAAACACCAATTATTGCTTAACAAATTATAGCCACTATTGTGACGTAATAGGTTGCTATGGCAACATGAAAGCTCTCCAAAAAATTTAAGGTAGCTCTGAATCAGTTCATTTTTTTAAAACTTTGCCGATAGTTATATTTCAGATTGCTAATTACTATTCTACAATAAAAAATGGGGGTCACCGAGTTCATTTTTGAGATATAAGAAAGCAACGACGAAATACAGGATGTTTTTGGAGAGCTTTTCCTTATTTTAAAATTCATTAACCAATGATGTATCACAGGGGGAGATATTATTGTGAGTCTGTACCGAAGTGAACGAAATATGCCGCCAGGCTCCGTCTGTCGAAAAGAATACAACTGTAGAACTTGGGAATTTCCCTAAGGAACAAAAATTGTGCCCTACGTCGCTCATGAAAATGCTCTTTCCGCCGGCCGTCTTTCATGTTAGATTTTGAAAAAATTCGAATGGTTTAATTTCCTGAGACGCATGTTGTGAAAACGATACGATCCAATCACAAGCGCTTGCACACCCTACAGCAAAAACCTTCCTATGAACTCATGGCGCACTTTATTGCTTCATGTCTATCCAGATCAGATTCTACATTTACATGTTCTAGAGCCCGGCAAAGTCCCCTTTACTTGTCTGTTTCTGCTAAGTGGCCTGATATGCCATAGGACTTATTAAGACGTCAGCGTCAGGTCGGTAGAGAATATTACCGATCACGGGCTCAACCCCTTACCGCACTATGCGAAGAATGTGTTTACTGCATGGAAGTGGGGACGGCTCCTGTATTTTATAGTCCTTAGCTTGATCCGGCTTGTAGTCCTTAAACCGGCTTATAGTTCCTATCCGAGAAGACTTGAAAGTCAAACCATTTGAAGATGAAATTACAAGGACAGCGCTTTCAACTCCGTTATTTTAAGTTGGTCCCGCGAGAGCTTGAGCTCGCCAACTCCTGCATGCCAGATGTTCAACCAACCGACGCAGGGTGTGCGGTGCTTTCAATCCCTTCATGGTAGAGACCTCTTGTCGCAGCTTGTCGCCTACCTAGGCTTACCACGTGTTTTTGACGTTAAAATCATTTTTACGAATTGATTGCAAAAACTAATAGGTGGTTTTTAAAATACGTAACTGGCGCCAGGTTTCGCCCAATGTGCAGGAATCCAGAATCCAGCAAATGTATGGATTTGGAATCCGGAATCCAGAGCGTGGAATCCGGAATCAATTGTATGGCATCCAATATGGCCTCCGCGCGCATAAGGCCCATTGAGGGAAGTGCGACTTATAACCGCTGTAAGGCTCATTTGGGTGGACGTCAATCAAATGTTTCCATGACGAATTCGACTGCCTCCAAGAGAACAGGACTATATTGTCATGGAAACACTTGATTGACGTCCACTCAAATTAAGTTTCGAAAAATGAAAAAAATTCGTTGAGAGGTGTGTTGTAAGTGTTTCTTTTGTTACAACGATTGATAACGGCCATTGTTGGTCATAAAGTTCTTTGAGGGTTTGATATCACATTAGAAGTATGGATTGTGGTCTGGCCTTAAAATGGCGCGCTCGCTTATCTTTTGACCTTCACAATCCTCGTCATGGAGCTTAAATAAAAAAAGAACAAATCCTAAGAAGAAATCCTAAGATCCTAATATAAAAAATCGATGCGCGTGTGATTTCGTGTATCGCTCGCGCGGGCCTTCATTTATGACCCACCCCACACCCCTAAATTTTGTCACTTTCTATTTGATATCAACTTTAATCCTGGGTTTACCGCCACTCGACTCGCTGGAAGTTGTTCGGGATTCTTAATGCTTAAAAAGTTGACATGACTGAATGTCACAAATGTGGAAAACTTGTGTATTTTGGTATGTTAAATCCTTTCAGCAGAAATCCTGAAATACTGCGCGATCCATTTAAGCTGAAATGTCAGACACCGCTATCGATCGAATCGATCGAAGGTCGTGCAAATTGTAAATTACAACTTGTTGAACCATTGTAAGGAACGTGCCTTCTCGAGGAAAAGCAAAGGTTTAGCTAGCTATTTGCTGTGGTCTTTTGCAGCTGAACAAAGGAATTCACTCGGAAAAGTGTGGCATCCCGGCTGTTTGCGTTGCGAAGAATGTGGTAGAAGACTAAACCCAGGCCAACATTCAGAGGTAACGTTCGTACAAAATTATATTTTTACTCTTGAATTCTTCGGACAATTTAACGACAGTGTGATTAGCTAACAGATGATTTACTCAAGGTGCTCGCCGTTTCATCGCCACTAAACGCGATTTCTGGGAAGGGAAACCATTGAAACAGCTTGTTTTAACGATGTTGTGCCAACGAGATTTTATGTGGTCCAAAGGAAAGCTAAGCGTTTAATTTATATGGCTTTGCATTTTTTGGGTGAAACCATTTCCAGAAGAATTAACACTACGATTTTATTTGAGCTTGTATGAAGAGCTGAAGCACTAGTCTACGGACAGCAGAAATGCTTTAATTTTTACATTGTATACATGTAGCTTAAATGCAAATTGCTTGAATTGCGTGTCACCAATTTAAATGTAATCTTGTCATGTTTTCAAACGTTCATGTAAACTTCACAGCTTCGAACAATGTGGTGATATTGATTTTTGCTCGAAACACGCAAAAAATAGCTGTGAAATGAAGCTAAGCTTGGTCAGTAGAAACCGGGTTTGTGATATGACTAAGCAGTTCAAGAAAGTCACATTTAAAGAAATTTGATCTGATGTGGAAAGGACGTGACTTGCATGTAGATTGCTTTCGAATGAACCTGCAATATTAGCTTAATTCAAAACAAAGTTTTGTAACCAGGACAGCTCCAGAAAAAAATTGAAACAAACGTGATATTTAAGTTTTTAAAAAAATCACACCAAGATATTTATTTGTCAAGCACTTGTACTTCACAATACGTAATATTGGTTTTCTTGCTTTGGGGTGGATTTATCAAGGTAGGCATGTGAAAAAGTTGTTGAGAGCACCAGTGAAGTGTGAGATTTGGAGCCTGACTGTCATCTAATATCACCCAAAAGATTAATTACCCTTAAACACACAGTTATTAGATCTAGAACTGGTCAATAATAATAATAATAATAATAATAGTAATAATAGTAATAACAATAATAATAGTAATAACAATAATAATAGTAATAATAATTAATAATAATAATAATAATAGTATTATCCATATATCAGTATGTGCAACAATATTTCAAAGCATTTTTGCATTCACTGAATATGATATTGATTGGATTTGTTTCCTTTGATATAATGCAATATGATTGGGTGTGGTCTTGCAAAATTAATGATGGGCAGTACTATGGGGCTCTTTACATGGAGGCAGGGGGGGGGGGGGGTGGGTGTGGAGGGTTAGGGAAGAAAGTTCCTTGCACCAAGAAAACGTTATATTAAAGGAGAGCGCAAAATGATTTCTTTATTTGTTGGTCACATTCAAAAGTTTTGGTTGAACTTTTGGTTTGGTAGACACTCAGGCACCCACGGGTTTGTCTCATTGTTCCTTGTATTTGGATCTTCTGGTTAAAGGATCCGGAGTTAATATTGTAACGTGGTGAAATGTTCTTCCTGCTACGTAGTATCTTCCTTCCAAGGTGTAAACAGTCCCGTAGATATAGAGCATTGTAATTAATAAAATGACTAACATTGTGTGGTAACTTTGGAATTTGGTTGTGTACTTAGCTTAATTGTGGGATGTCATTTACGGTTATGGTTGGTCAATGTTCTGTCCAAGCAAGGCATGCCTATCTATTTTAATGTGAGCAGACCTCAAATTCTCAGCTCCTGATCAAAATTGTGTAACATTGATGTTTTGGAAGTTTAAGTTGCGCACAGCAGTCATATTTGAACTTTGATTTTCAATAAAAAGTCTAAATCTTCTATTACAGTATAAGGATTTTAAATGGTCTTTGAAATTTGCATGATCAACACAAATCCTACAATCCTTACAATCGTACATGTACAGTGTATGGTGACAGTTTGGTCATTTTAAAGCCAGTGTATTTTTGTAAGAGCTGTCTGCTGACTACTGTAATTTGACCAACTTATAGAGACCTAGTGTACTTTGTACTTTCTTTCTTTCCCAATTTTATCAAAACCAAAGTTTTATTTTAAGGCCTGCTGAGAGTCTTAGTCAACCTCCCTAAATGTATTTTGTAAGTGCATTCTTGTCTATGATCAGTTTAAGTCCTTCATTAAGTAACAAAAAACTGTCCAAAATTAATTTGGAAATATTATGGTTTGACTAGAGGAAATTATTTAACTCCCATTGAGATAAAAACTACTAAAAACTTTGGCTATAATCAGTGAGGAAATCAGGCTCTTTGTTAGATGAAAGTGAAATCCAAAATTCCAAGTCCTATCCAGGAATCGGTTTGTGATTTTCCACATACCAGGTTAATGATGCAATGCTATTTACATGTGTCCATTGTTTGAGACAACATGGAGGCAGATGCATTTCTGATGATTCAACAGCGAGTTCCTCGTGTTTTATCAAGCTGGATGGTACTTAAATCTCATTTTATTCTTCTTTGTGTTTTCCTTTGACTATATTACTTGTTTTCTGGGTGAATGAGTGTGATATTAGTCAATATGTACTGTAGTGGAACATGTCACAAATTGGATATACATGTTAGGCAACAATAATGAACTCAACCCTTGAAGACTTCTTGACTTGTATACTTAGGTGTCATAATTATCTATAGTTGATAGACAGCAGAAGTTTATACTGAAGACATTCCTTTTTATAAATAGTTTTACTTTGTTTTCTTGAATTTACTGTGCCTTTTCTGTGAGTAATTCAAGTTGCATGAATTTAAGAATATTTATCATTTTTGTTGTCTGGGGAATTGAGTTATTAGCCCAAGAGTAAAATACACAAACCATGTTGTTTTAGTAATAAGCATTGTGTCTGTTCATTCATGCCTGTAGCTTTTGTCAAGTTAATGTAAATTACATGTATAAATACAGGAATGACTGTATTTAAAGAATTTTATGTCTCATGTTTTTCTTAATCTGATCATATGTTGATTCAAAATGTGATGACCTTTAGTGCTTGGCAGCCAGCAAGGGTCTTTGATGTCTGGCTTTACAATTATTAATGAATGAAGTCATTGTTATTTTTCAAAGTTAAATAGGATGGCTTTTTTTCTTTTCAGCACAGAAGACATCTCTGTATCTATTCTAAGGTTATTCCAAAGCAAAGCACTAAATTATGGTTTTTCAAAATGTGTGAAATTATTTGCTTTAATTTTGTTTTTTATAAGGACAAGGATTAGTTCATGCGGGGAGGATTAGATAAGTTCATAATTATTTTTTTGTCAAAAAAAGCCTAAAAAATTCAACCTGTTTCCTTAGCTTTGAGGTACAATTTGAGGAACACAAAAAGTACTTTTTCTAGCTCAGCATAGAACCATTAATTAAAGTTTGCTAAACTTCCCTCTAAGCGTTCAAAGTTCAGGAAAAGTGATGATCAGTCTAAAATGCTCAGTATTGAGCAACAGATCTAAATGTAAATGATTTATTTATTTATCAGGTTACCCAAAATATTTATGTTTAGTAAATCTGTTCATGTGTGTGCAGGTTAAGTTATTAAGTTACTAGATACATGTACATGTCAACCTGTGCAGCTTTTAGTATCCATGTTGTTGTACTAATTAATGTTATTGAAAGGATGTTTATTTTATATTCACAACACTAGAGGGAGTATGTTGGAACAGTTTAAACTTAAACTGAAGGCAAAATCTAAGAGTTTTTGGATGATACAACACTAAAATTAAAAGTGACTTATTTTCATTCGCAACCTACTGTAGCTTATTCAATGTTGGTAATGAGTGCATGTTCTTGTTAGTTTTGCAATTATGAATCATTTTAATGATTCAGAACAAGTCCTTTAATCTATTACAAGAAAATTCAGGGCCAGTAGTTTACAATATTGAAGTATAAGGGCTTTTTGCAAAAGAAGATAATTTTTCAGGGATTGTCTTGTGAAAAACACGAACAAAATAATTTGGTCTAGACAGTTCTTGTTTTCTGTGTTAATATCAACACTTGTTGCAATTAGTACTCTTTATTCGGTCCTTGAGACTCTAATCAAGTTTAACTACAATCATACATGTAGGCAAAAGTAGTTGGGAAGGTTATGTAAATGAACTGCATCAGAGCTGTGCTTCAACCCACTTCTGTTAAAGTGCAAAAGAAATAGTTTCACCTTCTCTTATATAGCCCCCCTGCCCCCCCTATTCAATGTTGGAAGGTAACACAACAATTTCCCACTAAAACCATTCAGTTTTGCACAACATTGAATAGGGGGAGGGGAGAGACGCAATGAAGACGTCAAAAGTGCTGACCTTCCCAAGGGTTTTGTCCATGATTGTAGGTTTGGCTCTGAGGCAGTAGCAGTTTGGTGTTTTTAGGCTAATAATTCATTTATGATCCTTCTAAAAACTGTCTTGGTTTTCTAATTTACCCCCATAAAGTGCACTTTAATATTATTATCTTCATAACCAAGGACATGTCATAATCCTATTGTTTTGGTCTGCTAATAATAATATGACATCAAGTGAAGCTATGATCTTCGCAGTTATGAACGCAATTTTTATAATTGCGTAGAGAAGCCTGAAAAATTCAGGACTTCAACGGGGTTTGAACCCGTGACCTGGCGATTCCGGTGCGACACTCTATCCAAATGACCAGCTCCCAAAGTCAGTGGCTTCATAGCTCAGTTTGGTTTGGCTAGCTGAAATCAAATCTACGTTGTATGGCGCGCCACCCTTGTGAGATTCAGCATGCACACTGTTGTAAAAGCCAATCAAAGCAGAGCTATCTTGATTAGCTTCAAGAGAAGGATGATCATACTTTTTGCAGAAAAACTTGTTTCAGAAAATAAATTAACTGAGGAAAGGGTTGACTCAAGGAATTAGTGGAGGTATAGGCTCCCCTTGATGAGCCCTCGTCTAAACTTTATTTTTGCCTTGAACATAACAACTCAAAGATGTTTTGCTCAATTGCAAACAAATTGTGACAGTGCTGAGTGGCTTATTCCCAATAAAACCATGTTGGGAAATTTCACTGAAGACACCCCTGAAGGTACTTTAAGTGGATGACGGTGTTTTCTTTTTTTGCTATTGCCTTCCCAATGCTGTTTTCCATATTGATCTACATATGGTTTCATAAACTGCGATAGCCTAAGACGAAAATGACTTGGAATGCCACTGACAGTTGAAATGTGTTAAAGTGATCACCCTTTTTATTTGATATAAAGCTATTGATACTTAACAGAATAATTTCATTTTCTCACAGATTTCTCAAGGGTTTGACTATTATATTTTACAGCATAGAGGTATCCCATATTGCAATATACCATGTTACAGTTTATTGTTCGGTCCTGGTGGTTATGGGAGAGGAGGAACAGAATCTTACCAGTACTTTGATGAAAAACTTACTCCGGCAGAATTGGATGCTTTGAGGTTTGACATGCTTACATTGTACATGTATATTTAGTTTATAACAATACTATTTATGCCACGAATAATTATTATGCGTAAACATGCATTGATTATGCAGAAATTTAAACAATTTATAGAAGTAAATTTTTAAATAATTAGGCCCATCCAAATGTACATGTATTTACATGCTTATAGTAAATCAGGGCTCAAAATTGCGACCAATACAGTCGCATTTGTGACTGAATTTTTTCCCATGGTGATTTAAGATATCTGGAGGATTCACCAATTTGCAACCACATTTCACTGTTAAAATAAAAGGGTTAGCAATTGGCATTTTACCAAAACTTTTGCTGAAAGAAATAAAGCGATTTAAAAAAAAAAAGTTCCATGCCATAAGTTTAGTTTCAATTTGGAGATTTGGAGCAAAATTGTAATGTGGTTGGACCACAATCCGTTCCCTTGATCATTCACCATTTTCAGTGGTTTTTTACACATACGTACATGTGCTCCTATTTTGTTTTGTAAAACTTCATTGCAATGATCGCAATATGATTGTCCCTACTTTTACAAATGATGCAATTCAGTTTGTGACTATAACTTGTGGCTAACTTTTCATATCTTGTGGCATCTTTTATTTAAAATTTCGAGCCTATAATGGTATGTTATAAAAATGGTTTAACTACTGTACAGTCCAGGCTCATTGCCAAAAAATGCCTGGACACTGCTTATGAACTTTCAGGGTGCAAACAAAATGATGTGTTTTCTTCAATGTTCAGGAAAATATGCGTTACAAAATAGTCAATCTCTTTGGCTTTTATGTTTGTGAGAATGGTAAGCAGCTGCTTTATCACTAATATCAGGCATTTCTTCTGTTTTATGCGGAAAATAATTATCGTAATTATGCGGATCCCCATCGCCGCATCCTATCAGATGCCGTGCTAAGTAAACTGACTAAATGAACCGACCTGAACTGAACTGAACTGGACATTTTTAGTGATTAGCTTATTAATGTGGTTGAAAAATCTGAGTGAAATCCAGCACTTGTTTACACATGTTAATACCTGTGTTGTCTAAAAATTTGTATTTCTTGCAGAAATGAGATTATTCCCAAACTAAAAGAGTATAACATGTTTTTTGAGGGAAGGAAAGCCTTGCAGTTAACAAGTAAAGAGGTAGGTTGAAAATTGCTTGCTGATCAGTTTTTTTACTCTTACGTTACCATTGACAGTGCTCATTCGATCACATAGGTTGGAGTAAACTTGATGATTAAAATAATATTGATTTTTATTCCCCGATATTCACTTCGCCTGAGGTGAATTATTATTGTTTTAGTTGATTATATGAAAAATGTGCATTTTCTTTAAGAATATTTATTATTATTGTGCAATAATCACCTCAACTTCAACCAATCAGCGCAGAGAATTTTTGATAATGACCTATGTTATTGTACTTAACATGTATAGTGACTGGCGTTGGTGATCTTTTCTACGTGTATAAATACAGGTCGGTGGCAGAATTATCATGGAAGGAGTTCTTAAAGTTTATTGGGGATTGAAGATACCCGTCACTCTTGCGAGCCATAACTTGTCTTATTGGAGGAAACGCAATCTTAAAGAGCAGAATGGGATTTTAAAGAACACGTCAGTCAAAAACAAGGATACAATAGTGAGAAATGTTTCAAATTTCTGTTTTATGTTTATCCTTTCTTTGACCTTTCACAGTAAAGCAATAAAAATTATATGCAATTTTCTATTGCCTGTCAATATGCAGTCACTCTGTACATGACATCTGACAGGATGCGGGGATGTGGATCCGCATAATTCCCTAAAATCTGCATCCTCCGCATAATTACAATATTTTCTGTATAAAACAGAAGAAATGGCTGATATTAGTGATAAAGCAACTGTTTACTGACTCTAGTTAAACGGTTTTCATAACATACCCTAGGCTCGAAATTTAAAAAAAGATATGACAAGATATGAAAATTTAGCCGCAAGTAAGCTAGTCATAGTTGCAAATTAAATTGCATCACTTGAAAAAGTAGGGACAATCATTGAGATGAAAATAGGAGCCCGCCATTTGTATATGTAAAAACCCACTGAAAATGGTGAATGATTGAGGGCATGGATATTTTTTTAATTGCTTTATTAATTTTAGCCAACGTTTCGGCAAAATTCCAATTGCTAACCCTTTTATTTTAACGGTGAGAGGACAATGTATGAAAGACATACATTTAAACTGCTGAAAAAAATTCATTACTTTCCAGAACCCTTTCATTTGAAAATGCCCTCTTTTTAAGATGTGCAGTGTAATTCTGCCTCAGAATAGTGTGTTGCAAAAATTATTGTTCAAGAATGAAAGGGTTGATATTGGTACGATGATATTTCTGTTTGTTGCCATCTAATATTATCACACTGTCCTTAATGTTTACTCATATTTAAAAAATGTTGGCCTGCTCTTTATTTACTGTAATAGTAATGAGCGCTTGATATCAATAACTTGTTTTTTCCTTAATAGGGTCGAGGGAGAACAAGTAGTCTAGAGAAGATTCTTGCCAGACGACGGATCACTGTTAACAATAGGAATATACCAGATGCTGGAGACCAGAGAACAATTCTTGATTTCACTGTGCAGGTGAGGTTGATGCTAAAGGGACTTCCTGATACCTTCCCTGAATGTGGATAGCAGCTTATGCCATTTAACAGACTTGCTGCAGCATTTCCTTGCTGTGGGAATCTTCTTAGAGTTTTTGGAGATCTTTGAGGACTGTTCTTCATATTACATTTACATGTACATGTATATGTTTGGACAAGGGTTAAGAATGTGTACAAACTATTAGTTCTTCACGGTCCTCAAAAACTTTTCATGCATCGTTACCTATGGAGCTGAGATTGTGGAAGATCCCATGGTTTGGTACAGTTAAAGCTAAAATTAATGATGGTTTGAGTGGTGGGTAATTTCATAGGTTACCTGTACAAGTTTATTTGCCCTGGGTTTTTTATTTTTGTGACTTTTGACACACTTTAAAACTGCACTGTTGTTGGCAATAGGCTTTAGTTTGTACCCATCTAATTCTCTTCCTGACATTCCCAAGAAAAGTGGGGGGTACAATGCATTCATTTGTAGTTGTTAAATAATTACAGCATCAGGTACACATGGGATCTAACTTTATGGTTTTGTTTCAGTCTGCAGAAGGTCGCACAACATTTACTCCACCTTACGGCACCTCAACAAACCTGCGAGTTACAAGCAGAACCAGAACAAGAGAGGTTGTAAAAATGCTGATGACTAAATTCCAGGTAAGTTGCCAATCTACAAAGAGTGTATGTAAGCGGAATTTTTGAGGGAACCTCTTGAACTAAAACAAAAAAATAACTTTACATGTAAACCACAAAACATAATGTTTACAATTAAAATTGTTCAAGCTTTTTCCAATGAAAGCGTTTGTATTTGAGAAAAGTGAATTGCAAAAACGCTTGTTTTGGCTTTGATTTTTCTTGGTGCCACCATGTTGATTAATGACATGTCGTAGTTTCCCTATTGTTCCAGAACAAGCGCTCAGACTTTGAGTCAGAACAATAGGGCAACCATGACACATCACAATTATTCAAGATGGCAGTGCCAGGGAAATTTCAAAGCCAATTCATTTTCTTTGGAAAAAGTTTGAACAATTTTAATTGTTAACGTTATGCTTGTTGGCTTAAACTTATTTTGTTGTTTTAGTGGAGGTTCCCTTTAACGAGACAAATAAGTGGATGTAGAGGTTATTAACCCATTGACTCCTGGACCACCCCGCATTGACAAGTAAAATCATCTCTAGTAAAGTCTCTCTCCTAGAAGTTAATGGGTTAATGTTGTTGTGCAGCCTTAGATTAAGGAAAGTTGCTGAAAATCAAATGTTTGATCTTAAGTGAAAGGCTGTAATGTAATTTTTACATTATATGTCACATTATATGTCCTTATATGTTTTTTACATTATATGTCACCAAAGAGATCTAAATTACCGTGTGAATTTCCTAACCCTTGGATTTGGTCAACACGAAAAAAAAGACTTTTTAACCTATCGGTGATTATCCTTGTGCCATTATGGGTTTACGAAACATATCATCATTATTTCTATACATACTTTCAGAAATCTGGTGCTGTTTTAAGAGGTGACTTTTTGCAGTGATTTGACACAATCTCAGCTCTTCAATAATAAAGATTTTAGGATGTTAATTGTCAATGTGGTGTTTTCTTTTTCAGATCACTGATTCACCCCAAAACTTTAATCTCTATGTTGTTTATGACAATGGATGTAAGTTGTAAAGTTGTAAAAATATAGATTTATACCTTGAAAGATTTTGAATAACCCTTTGCAAGTAGTCTCATAGGGTTTTTGGAAGAAAAGAAAATTAAATAGAATTAATCCCAACATTTCTAATGAATGTGGAAATTGCAGGAGACAAAACAAATGGTTCAATTGGGCATAATGCCAGTAAGTTACCAAACTGCTTTTTACTGGATATGAAAAATTCACTTCAAAGCAGTTACGTACTGTATTTATACACTGATTTTTTTGCTGAGAAATAACTTTGTGGGTCTTCAGATATTCCTACCTGCCCTCCAAACATTACTAATGAGCAAACGTTTGTAAAACAAGGAAAGGAAAGGAAAGGAACTTTAATTTATTTAAGTGTCTAGTCGTTCTAGTGCTGGAGCACTAATTGGGGACACTGTAAACTGAAATGAACAATTAAAGCCAAATTAAGTCAAATGTTTGGTTTTTGAGGATAGGGGAAACCAGAGTACCCGGAGAAAACCTCTTGTTGAAGAGTAGAGAACCAATAAACTCAACCCACATATGAGGCCGAGTCTGGGAATCGAACCCGGGCCACATTGGTGGGAGGCGAGTGCTCTCACCACTGCGCCATCCCTGCACCCCTGAACAAAACTTGTTAAACATTTCATCAGGGGTGACCAGGGCCTTGTTTCTCAAAAGTTAACGTAAAACCTTTCCTAGCCCAAAAAGCGATTTGTGAACCTGCCATCTTCTCGTTTTAAAAAGCAGATTTTTTTAGTATATTTTCATGATTACTAAAGGCAAACTGATTGTAAAATTTGATGTCCTAAATCTTTCCCTTCGTAAGACACAGAGGGAATTCTGACACATGAACAAAGCCCAAAATTTGTTGCGGGACGTGTGCGAAACAGGCCCCAGGTTCCCACGCAAGTAGTGTACAATAGGAGGTTGATGTGAAGGCAATATTGGCAGTGTAGCTTGGAATTGGTTTACGTTTCTTTTTGTATCTTGATGATTCACTTTATGAACTAAATGCAATAGACAGATCATATACTGTACAATGAAGTTTAGAATCTTTAACACCTTCTCTACTGGACAACTCCCCACCCCCTATCAGTGAGTAAAATCGTCTGGCATTAGACATTAGACACAGTTTAGGATGGAATGGATTGATAATGATTATTACATCTGTATGTGTAGTGTGACCGCATCTTAAACAAAAAAAAGATCTTTCAGTGTTACATTTGAGGCTATTGTGGTTGAAAAGAAGAACGAAATCACGATAATGCTTTTTTACTCTATCTTGCTCCTGACACACACATATCTGAAGACACAAGTAATGAAAATTATGTAGCGGATATTACATGGCAGCCCTGAGATATGAAATTTCTCTTCTTCGCTGCGCTCACTGGTGATATATTTTTTAACAGGAGAAGAGAAATTCGTATTTCCAAACGGTCATGTAATGTTCTGTTTATTATATAAACACTGATTAAATACCAAACCATTTCACTTTAATTTTTTTTTTGTAGTCTTAATGTAAAACAATGGCGCAATTTATTATGTGATCTTTTCACGTGTGCAGATAACATACTGTGTGTTATTTTCATGTGTTAAGATATCATGTTTTCACGCGAAAGCTCACCTGGTATTTCATCGGAGTTTATATGATAAAGTGCAATTTTGTATCATCCATTTCGACGGCTAGCCCTACTTTCCATCTTGCTTTTGCACCTTTAACCACGAATCTTTCTCTAAGGTCATTGATTTTATTGAGTTTATAAGCAAGTTTTAAAACTTATAAGACACAATGTGACCACTCATCTTTACACGCAGTTGCTTTCCTTTCACTTTTTTAGCAATCCGGCAGTTACAAAAAGAGGAGTTTCCGTTGCATGTGCGTCTACTACTTGGCCCCAGTGAGGTATATGTTCATTAATATAATAAGCTCAATAATGCTCAGATTTTGAATGTTTCTTACCTAAGGTCTGTTAGAGGACGTGTGCATAGCTGATGTCATCATCAAAAACATTGAATTCTTTATTATATAGAACAAAATAATAGATTCCATTTTGTCAGGCGTCTGTTCAGTAATAGATCACAGATGACGTCAAAATGTGGTAAGAACAAAAAACTGGCACACGAGGCGATAGCCGAGTGTGTCACTGATGTTCTTACCACATTTTGAAGTCTTCTGTGATCTATTACTGAACAGATGCACGGCAACATGGAATCAATTTGTTTTATATAATAAATAATTAAACTTTATTGGCATAAAAGCTGATGGTGACATGAATCGTGCGTCAGTCCACTAATAGATCATAGGCAGGAACCAATCAAACTGCGAGAATAACTTGCGTTATTATATAAGACAATATTATTGCTTATTCGGAAATTGTGTTATTGAAATCACAATGGATCGAAAAATCAACTCTCTCAAATTCTGAAATGGCCAGAGAGCTATGAGATGCATGTTCTTGTTTGCTGCGAGTACATGTTTGAGCAAGAAAACACAAGTTATGTTATGAGAGTGAAAAGTCTGACTTCTTTGTTTGTAGGAAGCTGCAAAGATTTTTGTGATGGAAGCTGATGACACAAACAACATTTCTCATGAGGTAACAAAAGTGTTTGCAGCATTGTAGATGTGCAAGAGTATAGTCTCTGAGTGTTTTGATTTGCAAAGATGGTATTTCTCAGCAACTCATTGCATTGCAGGGATTAATTTGAAGTTTCAACACTTTTGAGAAGTTTGCTGGACTTTGGAGCTCATTAAAATCAAGGATAATGACAAACGTTATTGGAACATTATCTACAAATACAAACAAATTTTGCATTGTAAATTGACTTACTGTAGCAATTATTATAACTCATTCCCTTGATATTTGTTCTGGCATTATAAGAGAGAACGGAAAATCTGTCATTGTGTACTACTCCACAAACCACATTACATGTTACACGTAATTAAGTTACTTGCATGGCATGCAGATCTTCTATAGGATAAAGACTTGTTTCCATATCTCAAAGTGCCCTTGGCCCTTGGAATCACTGGAATCGGAATGCTAACAGTTAAGCCTAAATATTGTTTTAGGCCTAATTAGGCCTAAGGTTAGCATTTCTAAGGGGTTTGGGCTTTTTCAACAGTTACATTATAACCTCAGTCTGCAGTTTACACTGACCGATTCCAGTGATTTAATTTCATTCCCAGCAGCACCACACGTCCAAGGGCACTTTGAGATATGGAAACAAGTCTTTACCCGAAGAGCGTTTTCACGTGACGTCACGGCGGCCATGTTGGTGTTCCTAAACAATGGAACGGCGGCCTTGATGGTGTTCCTAAGGGAGCTCTATTATCATGCAAACGTTTACTTTTATTTCGGTGAAAAAATGAGGTTATTGTTCACGCGAGTGAAAAAATTCCATTTGAGCTCAATGGCATTTTCCTATTTGACAACATTGGTGCTTAAGTTTCCATTGTCTGAAGATGTCTTGAAGAGATACCAAGCAGCTCCCTTCTTAATTTCATTGGATTGTTATAGGAAAATGGTCCCATTTTTTTCTTCTTTTTTTCTTACCAGCCATACAACCGCATAGATTGAAGTTCTTGACTTCGTATTTTTCCGTTTGCTGTTTTTTTTTCCCATCTAGGTTGCACAGTACATCCATTTTGCGACACCTGTATTACAAGCTTTCCTTGATAAATACCAAGAAGAAGAGGACAGGGAGGTTGAAAGAATAAAGCAAAAGTATGAAGACACAATTCTTGTTTTCGCAAATGAATTTTAAAATCTGGTTTAACAACTTCTCCATCCACTGAAAACTATGTCCCCTTGTTATAGGAATGTATAGTGCGAGACATTTGTTCAGCGTTACATCTTAGCAATCTTGATCTTTTCAATTACGTAAAACGCATTTTCTTAGCAACCTCATCGAGAGTGTACCCAAGGGCGTTTTCTTTGAATTTGTAATCGGTGACTGAGACGTATTCGAGATAGAGCGGTTTTCAATTGAGTGTCGAAAGTAATTAGCGAATTCTTTGGTTTATGATTACTTCACTCAGTGATTGGTTCAAAGTTCTCGCGCCGCGTTTTCAACCAATCAGAAGTGAAACCAAAACCAATCGTGCCTCGCGCATGCACATTTTCCCGGGGTTTGTGTCGGCTACGTGTAATTCGAGTTTTGATTGGTTTATTGGATTGTCTCCGTCCTTTTTGATTGACCAAAGTAGTTACTTTGGTTTTGGTTTTACGGCACTCGATTGAAAGTCGCTCTACAACGAGTATTTAAAAGTGAAGATTGAAATTATATTATACAGCGAGAACGAGAGTGACTAGTGGTGATATCCGCGTTTCCAACACCTTTAAGGAGGCTCGAAAGGGTTTTTTTGCTATAGTTTGTGAAACGATGAAAGATACCAAAGAAGGATATTTCATAGTGTAGGCAAACTAAAAATATCTTTGCAACTCTATTGTTGGGCAATACTTTAAAGGCACTTATAACGTCATATCTATTACCATGGCAACACGCCAGGTCCACAAAAAGGCCCTCTAAATTTCAGTTTTTGAAAATTATCATTAAAAAACTACGTCGGTGACCTACCGTTTTTATTTCTTTGTTGGAAATCTCCATAAATTCTTTAACTTCTTAGAGAGTATGACAAAAAGTTATCGAGGAGAATTTAGGATACTACGAAAAAGGCGTTTTATAGATTGCAGAAAATTGTACTAGATAACTTTCCCCGTAACGTTTTTATTGGAACTGCCACCGTGAAGGATACTCTCATGGAAATAATCAAGATAGGTCACCAAGAAATATTTCGAGGTAAAGACAATTTTTTCCGCAGGTTTTATTTCCGGTTCGCGCGGTTGAAAGAAATACAGTACAAACAAGAAAGGAAAACAATGGAACTATCCTTAACCAATTGACTCCCAGGGGTTCCCCATTGACAAGTAAAATCTTCTGACATTAGACAGAGTAAAATACTAAGTCTTGCCTGTTTAGGCTGGTTTGGGTGTCAAAGGATTAAAATTAACGGGGACATAGTTTTACAGTGAGACTGAGTGATTCACCCATTGACTCCCAGGGGTTCCCCAGTCTGACCGGTTTAGGCCGGTTTGGTTAAAACAATACAGGTTCAACCAATGAAGATCCATTGAAATTAGACTGAAATGAGTTGATGATGAAGGCCCGTGAAGATTTATAACAAATGGTTTCCTTCAGGGCCCGGTTATTCAAAAACCGATTAACGCTAATCCGAGAGTAAAAATTAACCAAGGAGTTTATTTCTCTACTCCCAAATGCTGTTCAATGCTGATACTCGTCAAAACTTCACATTAGAAGAAGTCAATCTTGAAAAACAAGAAGAAGCAATAGAAACGTTCACCCAGAAGTTGAAAACATGAAGCAAAAGCTTACGCTAATCCTGGATTAAGTTAATCGGCTTTCGAACAACCGGGCCCTGAGCTTTCACAATGTACACTGTACTTGCCAACTTGATTTTAAAACTCTCCTTTTGCATTGTCTTTTATTTTTCCAGTTATATGCTGTATCGAGAGAAGTTAAAAGAGAGATTGGCAGAAATCTCCACTGCTGTATAACCAAACTATAAACAGGCAAAGGAACGGATAGTTATTTTTAAATTTAATTATTAACTTATTAATAGCTAAATATTTATCTGTAACTTTAAAACCGGCTCTACCTATAAAGTTGGCAGTTTTGACGTTTGATAGTTTTCTCTGTCTGTTATGGAAGTTCCTTATCAAAGTTATTTGACCCAAATTTAGATTGTAAATCGTTGACAGCATTGTTGGTTAAAGTTCATGTCTCAGTGATGTTAGAGTAAAAAGCCCAACTGTTTGATACGACAATTTACTGATAGTGATCTGTACCAAATTTCTCCGCACATAGTCTTGGTTTATTGAAACATGCTGGTCACATTAAAATGAAGATTATTACTGGCCCCATTCCTTTTTCTTCAGAATTTTAACTGGTCTATTAAAACTGTAAGCAGGAGATTATGTATTAACCTCGTTCCCACCCGAGAAAGAAAGACCTGATATCGAGGTTGAATGTGTTTAGGTATTTACCAGCGTTAGTTGTGGGTGCGTGAACGACGTAAACCCATATATCTCCCCAGAAATTTTAAATCAATATTTGATGTAGTTGGTCAATTACTAGTTTACTAATTATATTAATTAATGCAAGCATTTGAACTTTATCGGTACTTGCAGGTCATTTCGGTTTTAATTTCAGTCATGATGCAGCTGATGCAATACCTTTCGTGATTGGTTTAGAAAAAAATAGGCGCAAAAAATGTACAACGAAATAATTTAGGCCTAACCCTAACTACAACAGAGTTCTGTTGTGTACCGATCCGTTGAAATTAGTAGTTGTAATGAGCTGCGCGATATTCCACCAATTCTTAATATGTTGTTAATGTGAGGTTTAAGAGAGAAAGGCTTTCTTACTGCAGTGCCACTGTGACAAGCTACTCCTGATGAAGGCTCGTAATTCTGACCGAAAATTGTTTTAGAATGGTGGTGTTTCCAATCACTGGCACTATAGGAGATTTTCACGTGACGTCATCGCAGCCATTTTGGTGGACGAAAACAAAAGATCTCTCATTAGCTTCTTTTCTTCGTTCACCAGAAGTCGTACATTCCTCAATTGTTATTGGCGTCTCCAGAGGTTGGTTGAAAACGTCCTATTTTTCAAAAAAATTGTTGCATCCTTGTTATGGGCCGGCAATGGACCCTCTTTAGCTTGTACGTTTTATTTTTCCATTTCAGACCACGTGATATTCCCAAGGGAATTTTCCTTTTTGTTTTTCATAAATTATGCATACATATGCACGTGCATTTGAAAGAAACTGTTCCCTAAAGTAAATTGTGAAAACAAAATGAACAAGCTAAAGAGGTCCATTGAAAGAATTTATTAGTTTCTGTAAGTTAAATGAAATAGAAAAAAATTATAACGTGTACAAATTTCCTGTACATAATTATACTCATTGTAAAGAAATAAAATACGTTTTTATGGAGTAAAAAGATTTGTTAGATTTCGGTAATCTTCGACCTTAGCATTGTTGCTTTTTAAAAGGACCTTGAGACACGACAAAATAGGCTATTTCCGAGTTCATGTCTGCCTCCTCTTCAAAGCGAGCCTAAGTGCGAAGCTTTTCTTATGAAAATTGGTTTTCATTCAGATGTAAAGTAGAACTAATTACCACGACAAAAACTTTGCACTTAGACTCGCTTTGAGGAGGAGGCAGACATGAACTCGGAAATGGCCTATTGATTTAATGGCCGTTCTTATACATGTTATCCGTCTACTGTAAAGACGGGACGGACTATATAAGACGCATACTAGTATTCTGTCTGGGACGAACTTGGGCAAACAATTTTTCTGTGTTTCTTAAATTCGTCTGGGCAAACTATCAAGTTTAGTGTGTCTTCGAAGGCGCGTTGCAGACGCATTATGCGTCTTGTGCCCTTCTTTGCACTAGACGACAGAAAAAATGTTTGCCCAAAATTTCGTCCCAGA
Organism: Montipora capricornis; assembly: GCF_036669925.1. NCBI lineage: Eukaryota > Metazoa > Cnidaria > Anthozoa > Scleractinia > Acroporidae > Montipora > Montipora capricornis. Next base: position 34,208,885 of record NC_090896.1, read on the forward strand.
CGACATATATGCGTCTCTAGTATAAAAACTGCCAATGATCACATAAAGGACATCCTCCATAACAATGACGCGATTTGAGGACCGCGATTAATTTTCAGTTTTGTGGTTCATCTTCAACGCATACTTCCTGGACAATCTTTATTCATCTTACAGGACAAGCTGTAATAATTGAAAATCATTTCAACGATGCAATTATCTTTTTAATATTACACTTACATTGTGTATTTCTACTTACCGTATGTGGTAGCGTTTGCGTTGTCGTTGTTGCACGAGGCCCCTTATTAAAGAGTGGGAAAAACCTTAAATAACAATGACCACAACCAGGTTTTCTAAGCCCGCAGCAAACCATTGTTTTAACGAAAACCGCTGGTCAGCAACATGGTTCTGGTCATTGCTGTCTAAGGTCTTCCTATTAGTGGACGTTGCATTCGCTGTTTCACAAATCCCATAATACAGTTTAATTTGGGGGGTTGTTTGCATTAAAACGAAATATCCAGTTCAATGAAGCATGATACATCCCCAAGAGTAATTAAGGACGGTGCCTACTGTTTTTATTGCGTATACGTTCTGCACATCTCGCGATATTCGGTTTTCCTATCGGTGATGCTTACCAATACAGTGATATTTTTGCCCGGTTTAAAACTATCCGGAGAAAGTAGGTCTTGACTTATTCTTGGTATCCAAAAAGAAAATTGGGGATAACCATGCATTTTCATAAATATTCATCGATAATCTTTGAAAAATGCGTGGTTGCCCCTAATTTTCTTTTTGGATTTCAGTAACACTTGTTAAGATCTACATTTCCTGCATAATCGTAAACCAGGGTAAAAATACCTTCACCGTCCTTAAATTGCGCGTTTTTGAGACGCGGACGGCAACCGGAAGAGAACATTTCGTGTTCCAGGACAGTTGTGTCTCCCACATTTTTATACTAATCATCTCTAATGGAGAAAAGATACTTGGCAATGTTTAAAGGCAAAACAGCTCACTTCCGGTTGCCGTCCATGACTAAAAAACGCGCGTGCTTAAGCTCCCTATTTTTAATTTGTTTAATGTAAAGAACCCCCAAAACGTATTGCATTATGGGATTGGGAAAATAGTCAATGGCAGGCAAGTTGCATACATGTATGCACCTTATCTACAAGCGTGACTGGAGCGCCTCAGGAAAGCAACCGGGTTATTTACCATTTATCAGTGAAAACCAGTCGGTTCTTGGTTGAAATGGTAACGAAAAACTCGTGCTCGGGAACTCTTTTAAGAATATCGTGTTTCTTTCGCATAATTTGTATTTATCACCATTGTGTACTCTATTTTGCTCAGCCGATTGTGAAAGCAAATGGTACACGCGTCTCCATTTCACAACCAACAACAGAGTTTTTTCATTCATATTTTTATACACCACTAAAATCAAATCTACGTTGTATCGGCTCTTGCTCAAAATATTTAGTTTCTCAACTTGTAATTACGCCGATCAGATCAAGCCACTGATCCAACGTACACCGACAGGAAGATTGTCCCCAGTTGCTTGCTTCAAAACTCTGGAATATTTTTATGCTTTCCCGGAAATAAAGGGAATTGGTAAAATGTGAACTGCTAGGAACGACCCGCCTTTTTACAAGTTCAATTTATTGCCCAAGTGTCAAAATATCTGTTTTGCAGTGGAAATTCAACTGGTTGGCAAGTTATTAATTTTCATACTCTTTCGCTGGGAGCATTTCAATCCGTTCTGGCTGGATTAGAACAGAAACTGAGGAGACTGGAGGAGAACTCGCTCATGAGAAACTTCTAGCTGGTTCAACTTATCGCATGTGGAGTAAAAAACTCTGTTTTGACCAGTTTGGCGAGCGGTTTGGATTCACGAGGTTCTTTTTGCTGGCTGGGAAACAGTGACACAAAGTGGGCTGATGGGTAGTTTCCCTCATTGTCGAGCTGGAAGCTGGAAGGTCTGGAAGTTTGTTCGTAATCATCCTGGATGTGCAGAACACCTTTTTTCCAGCAAAATTAGAACTCAAAGAAATGTTTTGTTAGCGTTTTCTTGTACGTTTTTCGCCTATTATTATCCCGGAAGGGGGGGGGGGGGGGTTACTCGATATATCCCTGGGTGGGGAGGTGCGGCGCGGCCCCTTATACCCTGACCCTGTTTAAGACAAATATCGCTGATTTTCCTACCCATTTTAAGACAGAATTCCGATTTTTGATGCCCTGTTTAAGACATTTAACCCAGTTTAAGACAAAAATTGATAAATCGATACCCTGATTAAGACAAAAAATGATAAATTCGATACCCTGTTCAAGACAAAAATCCCGAAAAACATACCCTGGCTGGCCGCACGTCCCCATTAAGCCCTTATAAGGGAGTACCCCCCCCCCCCGGGGATTATTATGCATTTTGACAATCATTTTCGTTGGGTACCCCTGAAGAGTGAAAAAACTCTGTAATTTACCAGACTCGTACCCCCTGCACCCTGCGCGCATCTCCCGCGCGTTCTCCCTTGCGCCCACGCGTCCAGAAGACGACTGGGCACTTTTCGGGGAATTTACAGTAATGCCAGATCAGAGAAAAAAAGGGTTTTTTATCTCTTTGAAATCAAGCAACAAATGAGACTTTAAATTGTATAAATACTAAGGTCCTCACAATTAAAATAGAAAATATCCTGCAAAGGTTGGTCAAGACGACGTGAACATAGGCGTTGTTGCAATATTTCGGCTGGCCAACACCAGCCTTCTTCAGGTTTATTGAATGAATAAATGGCAGTAACAAGATCTTTATATTTACCGGAAATGACGTAAAAAGGCTACGTGAAGTGTTATAAAAACGGAAATGCATAAAAAAGAGGAGAGAGAATAATTAACAATTATTCCATGAGCGCGCGTTGGATATGAGATGGTAAATAGCCAACGAGGCGCGTAGCGCCCAGTTGGCTATAACCACTCTCATATCCAACAAGCGCGAATGGAATAATTGTTTTATTAAATTCCTTAAACTCCAAAAGTTTGGAAGTACGAAATACGAGCGAAAAAAGAGAGAAAATCCTAGCGAAATTGAAAAAAAGTTGATGAAGATGCGATGTTGTGTAATACCTCGTGGTCAGACAGACGCAGGCTCATCACAAAAACATTTCTTACCTTTTCGAGTATCTCTGAGCTTCGAAAGTGATCCAAACTTTCCACAAAAACGTTTTTCTTTTGCTTTATACCGAAAGAAATTTCGCTCTCTGGCGTAAACGTTTTTAGTTTAGCAACGCCAAGCGCAATCATTTACCATATAAGGTCAAACTAAGGTATAAGAGCTGATAACCGAGATTGAGTGAACCAATCAGAGCACGAGAATTGCATTGTCCGAGGTTGAGAATTTAATAATACATGATAACAAGATGAAAAAAACAAAAGAAAATTAAAAGGTAGCTAAACTAAATTACATTTCATCTCCTCACAATTGCCCAATCATCGCTCGTACTGTCATAGGTAGCCCAGGCTCAAATAAAAACTAGCGATGTGGTAGCGATTTGTGCACTAGATTTGAGACGTAATTAACAATAAAATGATTTCCAATCCTTGAACGTCTCCCAAAAGAATCTTCCTTTTAATAGTTTTGTTGGGCACGAGAAGTTGGCTGAAACAATCGGTAAGTACTCTATATATACCGTATTATAGTGTATTGAATATTTAAAAGCTCAGGGCGGAAGTGCTTGCTTCCGTCCTTGCTTGTCTCTTGCTTCCAAGGCCTGAGGAGTTTACTCAGTCAATGGGTGTTTTTCAGTAAGTTCTTTCAAACGGGAATTTTAAACGGTAATGTACTCTTGCCGCTTGAAACATTTTGATAATTTTCACTTGCAGCATATGGCAGTCTGCATTGCATTGCATTGATTGCATTGACTGGGTTTAATATAATAAAAGAGGGACAATCAAATATTGTTCAATCATGGGAAACTATAAAGGATTGCAAACGTCTCTCCTAGTGATAAAATGAATGAAAAATACCATTATTTTAATCTAGTGTGTTGGACAGGAAAAATATGCGTTGACTGTCCCCCTTCCTATCAGGATTCTAAGTAATTTTACCTCTCTAAAATCACTGCCCCCACCCTTCTATTAAATGGTCCCTTGTCTTTACAATACCCTCCCAGGGGTTTTAGGGGACAAGGGAAAATGTATAATTTTAAACTGGGAGGGGAACAAAGACAATATATCCATTTTAGGGATCAACAAGCAGAGAACAAGTTTGGAAATAATCTCGAACTGGAAACTAGTTTTTAAAGAAAACAAGGGAACAAGACCCCTCCCCCCTAAAGGGTTTCTTGTTTGAATTGTTGTAATACATGTACCATGTTATTGCTAATGTTTATTTACCAGGAAGTAAAAATGGAATCTATTGAGGAAGCCTCTTCCACTGAATCTTTCAGTCCTGATGAAGTAAAGGTGTTTGTAAAAACATTGTTAATGCAGTCCATAGCATTGAACAATCCGGAGGGCTTTGCCATGGCCCTGGAAGCCTTAGGAGAACTCCAAATTGGTGTTAATTGGAGTTGTCATTCAGGTTCTTCGGTTTTTGGTCATGGTGACGAATGGAACACTCCACTAATCTTAGCTGCCAAACTTGGTCGATTGAGTATGGTTAGTACTTTAATAGAGAAAGGGGCAGAACCTTGTTTGTGTTCTCATTTTGAACGTGGAAAATCAACTGGGCGCACAGCTCTTCATGAGGCATCCAAGTCAGGACAATCTCAAATTGTTGAGTGTCTTCTTAGTCATGGTAGCAATGTTAATGCCTCAGATACAAAAGGGTGGACACCAATTCATAATGCAATTTGTGAAAACAACATTGATATTGCATTCAAACTTCTCGATAATGGTGCTGATCCCAGACAGATTTTTTCAATACCTTTACCAGATGTGAAAAATTTTGCAATCATTGGAAGGTCCTCCCTTATGTTTTCTGCTGGTCCTGACAAGTTACACCTCCTCAAACCATCATCATATGAGTGGAATTGTCTTTCATTTGCCTCCAATTGTCATCAGCCAGAACTGCTGGATAAACTCATTCAAGATTACTTCCACAAAGACATTGACTTTAGAAGCACATTTGGGAGAACTGCCTTACACGAAGCTGTAATTTTACCTGAAAGCATGAATCTGGATAAACAAATTCTCCTCCAGAAACGTCATGAAACTTTGGAAATCTTATTGAAAGCAGGTGTCAATCCAGATATGCAAGATCTTGTAGGGAAAACACCATTGCACCACTTCTTTGACCATGTAAATTTAGCCAAAGTAGTGGTCAGGAAGTATCCCAAGATTGTTGCATCGACAGTTTGCCTACTACATGAATATGGTGCAGACTTAAATGTGGTTGACTTGAATGGAAGGACATTGGTGCACCAAGCTGCTGCCTTCGGGGATTTTGATGTGATGCAAGTTTTGTTAGAACATGGAGCATGTTTCATGAATTCAGACAATGATGGCAATACACCAGCCCACATTGCAGCTTTCCATCGCAATTTCAAAGTGTTGAAATGTTTGCTGGATCATGCACCTCATGCAGATTTTAAAAACTTTCATGGAGACACTGTGTTACACGTTGCAATAATTGCAAAATTGCGTGAAGATGCACTCATGGAAATTGCTCAAACATTGAAATCCGGAGAGGATTCTCATTTAAATTTTTATGGGGAATCTGAGTATGACTTGGCTGTGAAATTCAAGTTAAAGAGACTTTCTTGTCTACTTTTATGCCAAATGCACAAAGCCCATGATACAAGTTCTGCTTGTGGCAATGAATGTGAGGATGTCGAGTGCCATGAGGATGAAAATGACAAGGGTGACAGAAGTCAACTACTGTGGGATGCAAACAAACGTTGCCACACTGGTGCAAAGTGCTTTGATCAAGAAGATGATCATAATTCAGAATTAAACACCGAAAGTGACTTTGACACTAGTGGTGATGGTGCTGATGTTCCAGAATTGTTGATCCATCCTGACACTGATGTTAATGCCTATTTGCTGAAACTGTGCAACGAGTGTCGCATAAGAGGTTTCCATGTGGACAGTGAGGAAGATTGTCATGAACGATGCACTGTTGCCAAACAGACTGTGTCATTTGTTCAAAATCTTCTAGATCTTGTGGCTGAAGAGGATGAGAGGTTTGCTTGTGGGGTGTTATGCACAGGAAGTGCCTTTGAAGGTTACAGGATTTGTAAGCCAGATGAATTTGACTACATGTGTGAATTTAAGTCACTGACTAGTGACAGTTGTGACATTCTTGAAACGTCAAAAGCAGGATTTGTTCACATTAAAGTGAAGGATCAGTTCAAGGAAGAATGGAAGATGTTTCTATCAGAAGAAGGATTTCTTGATGCATTGAAAATCAAACATTATTTGGCAAATTCATTGTACAGCAAAGCGAAAATACCTGGTTTAGCACAGAAGACATCGAAATTAAGTTTCAACACAACAAGCTATGATTCATGTACATTCTGTCAGCCATTTGTATGTACTAGCAAAGCAGGAATTAAGATGACTCTGTTTTGGAGAGGCAGTTTGTACAAATTCATGCCTATTGGCATTGATGTCACACCGGCAATACATTTCCCCATGTGGCCTAAAGCTGCCAAGGTACCTCCCTGTCATGTTCTGAAAGGTTATGCAGATCTGGGATATCATGTTGTTCCCAAATCAGGGGGAGGAGACTCTCTGTTATGGAGATTGTCATTTTCCATGGCTGAACTGAAGATACTACAAAATGTGAACCCTGTTCAGCAAGCATGTTACACTTCTCTTAAAATTATGCAAGGACAGACAAGGCTGAGAAATTCTTCACAACGATTCTCACACCTTGGGTTTCTCCACACATACGTCCTGAAGACAAAATTCTTTGAGGAGCTTGAAAGATGCAAGGATGCAG
>NC_090896.1:34220785-34235785 GCF_036669925.1 Montipora capricornis
ACCTGCGCAGTAACGTTGCGCACAAACAATTAGCGCGAACGTCCTTAAATATTATATTAGTAAATTTTACGGTTGCATCGACCTTAGAGTGCTTTTTGATAGTACCCTTAACGTCACATCTTTTCTCCCGTATGAGGACAGATTAACTCGATCTCTTATGTTCTAAGCCATCTATAAAGCTAGTCGCTGGGATTGTAATAAATTTTACATTGGTAAGACAAAGCGTGGGCTGCATGACCGGAAATCTGAACACTTCAAGGCGTTGTTAAGTAAGATTACTATCTCCCAATTAGTGGACTAAAGCAAATCCTGTATTTTAATTGGCTACGCTGCTAGAGGACTATTAGTAATAGTCCTCGAGTAGCGAAAATTGAGACGCTTTATTATTGCCTTTGCTGTCCGACTAGTTGGGTGATACTAAAACAGTTAGACCGTTCGCCCTATAGGGGCAACGGGTCGATAGCCCATTCGGCTTCGCCTCATGGGCTATTGACCCGTAGCCCTTGCGGGCGAAGGGTCTAATTGTTAAATAACACGTCAGCTGTTGCTGGCATGGGATCACTTTGAAATTCTAGCCACTGGGAGGTCCCACCGCGGAATTGTACCATAAAAGAAACCATTTTTATCCGTGATCTTCAGCTATCCTTAAATGAATACGTTAGCAGCGAAAAGCTGTATCTTTATTAATACGTTTTACATGTACATACATGTACATGTATTGTATTACCTCCTTTTGAAGGTGTATGATGTATATTTTTACTGAAGGCTAGTTAATTAGTTTGTTAGTTAATGTAATGTTATCCTGATGATATAGATAATTTATTCTTTGTAATGTTTTACATGACTCCTAGGAATACCATTTTTATGATAAGATTTCGTGTTTAAATAAAGATTGATGATGATGATGATGATATACGAAACGTTAAGTCACTAAAAAAATTATTTCAGTTACGCGCTTGTTTAGTCTCATGTTTGTCACCGCAGTTTGCGTTATTTCTAATCAAGCTTCTAGGGATTGTTCTTGTCCTGTTCTTGCCATTTTGTTGTAAAAAAGTTTTTCTTTGGTTTTCTCTGAAAAAAAAATTATTTTGGGGTAAAATGGCTATAAAATGCTCGAATAATGCTTAATGCTTTTGAGTCACTAAAATTCTCGTAAAAATGCAGAACAAACGTTAACTCTAATGGACTGGCCTCCCCCCAAACCTCCCCCGGCTACCACACACACACACAAAAAAAGTGTTCTTAGTCAGCGGTTATTGTCATTTCCAAAATGGCGACTGTAAGAGAAGTTTTATCTTCTTTGAATATCTTGACTTCCAATTCAACCATTTCAAAACCTACAGGAAATAAGCAAGATTTTGACGAGGTACTCCTTTCAAATCTCGAACGATTAAAGGCGACCCTGGATAAAACCGATAGATTTGTGCATTTGCAAGAGTACTTGGAAGGAAGAATACACAGGCGCACGAGGCGTTCTGATTTTGTGGAAACTAAAGAAGTTTGCGACAAAGAGATCTCAGAGACAGTTATAAAAGAACCAAGGACGGAAAATGTGGATTGGGATTACACACGTAAAGATATTGCTAGGTGGCATTATGTCGAAACGTGTCTTGAACTTTTATTATTACTAAAGGAGTCTTTGATTTTGGCAAAAAGCGAGAGCGGAGGAAAAAATCTTGAAGCAAAGCACTGCAAACGCGGGGTTGGCGCTCCTCCTTTACCTGCAGATTCACTTGGTGTTGGAGATCAAAAGACGGTGTTAACTGTTGTTCAATTTGTGGTTATTTTAGGAATTTGTCCAAATCTCTTACCTGGGGTTGGTTTAGCAGTGGAAAAACGTTCGGGTTTTGCAAGTTTGCTTAAGACTCAGTGCAGTGTTAAAAATGAAAAGCGGTTATTTAAATGTGTAGACACTTTGGTTGAGTGTATTGCACAACCATCACTTGGTTCCCTTGTTCTGTCAAGACATTTGGGCGACATCTTGTCCGGGCTTTTGCAGATTTGTTATGCTCCAGTGACAGCTTATTTAGCCTTCAACTCGTCTGAGGCTAGTGATTCTTTTAATGCAAACAATACGTGTGATGCAGACCTTTCGAGAACTTCAGGAAGCCTTGTTACTGATGCTGGTGTTGGGACATATGAGATGGTGAGGAATCAAGCCTTAGAGGATAAATGCGTTGGGAGAAGTGATAGTGAACTTCGCCCGAATAATGTTTATGAACTTGTGCAGTCACAAATTTATGATAATGAGGGTGATCAATCATTTTTTATAACTGCATCTGACAGGGAAAAATGTGTTTCTAATTTGCAAAGAATTCTTGATCGTGTATATCAACCAGTTGTTGTAAGAGAACTCTTGTTCCTGCAATGTGGTCCAAAAGGTGCAGGCAAACAAGGCAGTAAATATGAAAGAGGAGAACCAAGTGTAACAGGAACCCCTAAGTGGATGAGGAATGTTTGTGGACAACTGTTGTCTGAAAGACTGATGAAACCAAATGGAGTGAAAGCAGTTCTTTTTGGCGTACTTGAAGAGTCAAAAGGTAGTTATATCCCATCAGTCTTGTTTAACAATAATAATAACAATAATAATGGCAATAATAATGATAATTTATTGATGTAGCTATCCCAATAGACCATGCTATGAGGGAAGAGGAAAAAGAGAAGATAGAAAAATATCAACACTTAGTAAAATAGCTTAGAGAAAATATCAAAGGTTTGAGTGAAGGTATTGCCAATTGTAATGGGGGTGGCTTTGGGGACTGACCTGAGAGCTACCCCAGTGCGCATTTGCTTGAGTACAGTCAGGATCTGTTGAGCTGATGCAAAAGACCATGCTCCCAGTCACTGCAAGAATTTTAAGAAAGATGATGGAAGGCTGAAGATAGTGTCAAAAGGAAGAAGAAAAAATTAACTTGTAGCTTGTAGGTAACCTTAAGCAACTGGCTGCTGCCTGGCACCCATTGAGATAACTTGTCTCTTAAGAACAGTGATCAATGTGACAGTGAAGATATTAACAATATTATAATCATGACATCAAAGATCTAAGGGTTGTATACAAACCATGATCCATCCGCATTCAACTTGGCTTTGAGAAGTTTTGAGGAGAAGGCTGACATGCAGGCTGGGTGCCATTGTCTTCTCAAAGGGGCCAAAGCTGGGCCTACAGATGTCTAGTCCACCCAGACCCAGCATACATTTCTGTTGCGGGACAGGAAGAAGTACATGCAAAGTCGAAGAACTGCTTGTGAAACCACAACAGTGGATGTTACAGGCTACTACAGAGGCAAGAAGTGGCAAGTAATCCTCATTAGTGATAGATGAAATGATGAAGATCAGAAACTGCAGGGCTAGACTAGACTGCTTTCCTTGGCTTTCCGTCTGGCAGAATACACCAATGCATATGTGGTTTACAAGGGCTTTTGCAGCAGATATTTCTGACTAATGTGTTCTTTCATAGTAAGGCCGGTACCCGTACCAATTATGTCCAGAAATGCAGGTAATGGTGAAAATGGAGGATTTGGCGAAATGCTGCCAAATCCACCACATGTCGCCCACTTAGCAAAATTCTGCCAAATGTGCTTTTTTTGTTGGGCCCCTAAGGCCAGCTTATTGTATTCGATTGTTGCACTCTTGGCAAAATTTTACCAAATTGGCCATGTTGAAATTTAGCGGAATCTGCCATTTTTGAAAAATATTGTTGTGTGGCTATGAGTATGAGGTGGGCAGTGTGGCACAGGTTCTGGAAGACTGAAGTGCACTTTAACAAACAAAATACCTTTCCTGGCATAACAATGCCCTCAAGATCTTTTTATTTGAGGTACGGTATAGTCACTTACAGAACAAAGTAATGAGAAAATTAAACTGACTGCAATATTCCTGTAACAAGAAAACTATGTCAGTTACTGGTGTTTAAAGATATCATTGTACCCTTTGTAATGGTAGTGTTTTCCACACCTTGGCAATAGTAATAATAATGGTCACACTTTGTATCACATGATGTTTTGAGCTGCCTGTTATTCATATTGGAGCCTTGATTGGTTGAGTGAACTGAAGTGATACATGAGTGATGCAAGTGGTGACTTCTGCCTTAGCAGACAGCTTTTAGGGAGCAAATATTGAGTGGCTAATTGACCTTGTTGTTTGCTCGTTGATTTGTCAATGAATGTATTTGTCATCCTTTTCATGTATGCAAACATTATGGAATTTAGGAAAAAATGAAGTAAATAATAGTCGAAAAGGTTCATACTTGCAGCCATTTGGCATACAATGTTGATGTAGACTAATGAACACGACAAGTGACAGAAAGAAAACAATGTTTAACATGTACATGTACATTGTACTTCTGGATTTACATCACCTGTAGACCCACAGAACGAACCATGTTAGTTCCTTTAAATGAACATGAGGGGTGTACTGGACAAATGTAAGATTTATAAATTTAAAAAAGCCTTGTTGCATTGAAGCCACTTTTTTCTCATGAGTAGGTTCACTTGAGAGAATAAAAAAAAAATTGATAAAGGCACTGTAAATAAGGTCATGGACACTTGAAACAGTACAGCCAGCTCTTTAGGTTCATTCTTGATTGGTTTGTTCTCTTAGGAGATATTGGTTCTGCTGACTGGCAAAAGTGTGATGCTATTGCTAAGGTGATTGCTAATTGTCCAAGTCAGGCCACATCCGTTGAAGGATATTACAAGCTGTTGTCACCCCAGGTGAGTTGGCCACAGTTTTCAAGTGGCATGCATGTAATCTAGCTGTCAGAAGAATTTCGCTGCAAGGAAATGGCACAGAGTGAGAAGGATCAGCATAATTGAGGGAGAAACTTATGAATGATCTGTCCCAAGGATGCCTGAAAAAATATGCTTGAAAAAGACTTGAACCCTGGACCTTGGATACATTGTTCTGCACAATGGTTGGTAGCATAATAATAATAATCATCATCATCATCATCATCATCATCTATTATTTTGGTTTAGCAGTTCACAAGGTATTTGCAATATGTTTCCATGATCACAGAGTCTATGTAAAAAAAAAACATTTTTAATTTGTGATAGGTTGTTGAGCTTTTGCATGGACAGAATGCTGGAGTTGGGAGATTGTTTGTCAGAGCTGCTTGCAGCGTCATTCGGCAAATGTTAACACAGTACCCAGAACTGGCTGAGAAATTAATCCTGCACCCAATTCTTGAACCTTTGGCAAAAACTACAGGAAGAAAAGAAGGTACTTGACACTGAACTTCACGTGATGGGTCTTGAGTTTGAGTGACAAGTTTTGATTATTTCTTATTGAGCCAGCTCAGATTTAACTTTATCTGGTGGATACTGTATGTCCCTATCCATCCGTTTCAATAGGGCAGGGGCGGGTGTCTTGAAAACAAAGACCCTAAAAACTTGAAATCTCGGAAATGACTAAAGTACCCCAAAACCCTCAATTTGGCTAACCCTAGTTCCAACTAAGTCTAACGTTGGTTTTTTGGCCTAGGGTTAGCCAAATCAAGTTTTTGGGCTCTTAGAGTCTTAGAGTCTTCTTGCTGTTGCAAGAATAGAAAAAACTAAATCAAATCTCTTTAATTAAAGTGCAACTACACTCAAACATCTACTTTTCTTTTTTTCTTCAAATTTTGAACACTTTTTGTTTACCTAACACCTAACTGGAAAACATTTTAACTTTTTCTAACCCATCGCTATTCCTTTGAGTATAAGTTTTGGATTTCACAGCCCACCATTTGTATTGCATTTTCCGAACATTGGAAAATAACTAGAGTATTGTGACTCTCTACAACTCAGTAGGGAGACTAACAATCACAGTGAAGCATATAACATCTATTTAACCCATTTCACTTATGGCTGGTACAAAACACAGGTCACAGGTCATTGTGTTATCAATACAGAAAGAATCCTAAACATTCATTAAAGCTAACCTTAGGTCTAAACAAGAGTTTTTAGGCCTAATGTTAACACTGGTAAATGGTTAGGTTTCTTTCAGTATTGGTAATTGAAGCAATGACCTGTGACCTGTGTTTTGTACCTGCCCTTTCACACTCATGGATGGCTTTCTGTCAATGATGGATCACCTAACATGATTGATATTTCTGTAAATGTTCCTATTTAAAATTATATTTCAATGTGCTTTTCCATTCTAAGGTGAATCTGGCAGTGTTTTTGTGAATGAAGCTGCTGTGATGAGATGCATTGAAGATATTCACAAGGTTTTTAATGTTATAAATAGAGGATAGTACATGGCTGTACGGAGATACAAAAATTTCTCTTCGAGTGTTGTAAATTATTGAACACGAGTGAGCGCAGCGAACGAGTGAAATATTTTTCAACACAAGAAGAGAAATTTCATATCTCCAAGCGGCCATGTAATATTCTATTTATTAAAGAAACTCCAGTGAAATACTAAATAATTTCACGAGAGACATTGAAAGGCGTGATTTTCATACATGTATGTAACCTTAGCAATGGTGATCTTTTTACGTGTGAAAATAACATGTCATCTTTATGAGTGTGTGTGTGTGAGTGGGAGGCGCAATGGCCTCATGGTTAGAGTGCTCGACTCTGGATTGAGGGACAGGGGTCAGGTCCTGGCCGGGGACATTGTGTTGTGTTCTTGGGCAAGACACTTTACTCTCACGGTGCCTCAGGTGTATAAATGGGTACCGGCGAAAATGCTGGGGGTAACCATCCAGGGGGGAGTACAAATACTCCTAGTCGCTTCATGCTACAAGAAACCGGAGATAAGTGCCAGCCTGATGGGCCTTCTGGCTAGTAACAGAGACTTTCTTTTCACGTGTGAAGATATCATGTTTTTGCGCGAAAGCTCAGTTGGTGTTTCTTTGGTGTTTATGTAATAATGTTATTTCTTTTAAAGTTGTTTTTTTTCAAGCTGTGACTTAATTTTTAGATTTTCAATGATTTTCCTGTCATTCCAAGCATTAACCTTCTTGGTTCACAACTTTTAAAACTGTAATAATTGAGATTTTCGATAAGAAAAGTGGCAAGTTGAATCTACATGTAATACTTCCACAATGTAATTTTATATTCTCGGCAAACTCTGGGAATGCTGTAAAAGTAGGTCCCGGCCTGTTTTTTTTCCAAGACATGATGTTATAATTTTCCCATAAGTTCCAAGTGATGCATTTGGATTTAAAAGAATAATCACTCATAACAAATTAAGGAACAGTTAAGAGTGAATCCAGTGTGAGAAAATGGTTTTTGAAAGTTGACATTGTAAATGCTTTTTTGGAGCCCCCATGTTAAAATAATAATGACTTATTGCTGTCTTAGTGAACAGAATTTTTGTATTAGAGAGAAAGAGAGAGAAAGAGAGAGCACATGCCATCCTCCTACTTTATGTATCCTGAGTTTGATTTTCAAACCAGCCTCATATCATAATAATTTATAATATGTAATGACCTAATTTGAAGGTCAGAATGCATCTCATTTGTAAATTTCTGGACATACCTTACTTACATGTAGACTGCAAGCAGTCTCTTTCTTCTCCTATCTCACATGGGTGGCAGCACCTTTTGAAGCTGTATTGTAAAGCCCAGGCGTATGCCACACGAGCAGGTAGCGCAAGAAATTCCCCAATCCCCACTGGTATTACCCAAATTTGTATAGTGTTTTCATTTCCATCTGCATGTATGATCTCAGGATAAAAGGGTGAGTACTTGCAGTCCATTCTCGTTCCCAGAGTCCGCTTTTATTTTTGTTAGCACCACGAACATTGACTCTGGCCACAGCCAAAGCAAGAAGTCTGCTACTCACGGACTTCTGGATTTTCTGCGCATTCTGAGAAATTTGAAACAAGAACCATTGTCAGTGGGTACAACATCATACCATTACTGTGATTGTGTGTATTTTTGGTTGTGGCCAGAGTCTGTGTTCTTAATTCTTGGTGCTGACCAAAAGAAAAGCGGACTCTGGGGACGAATATGCTCGCAATTGAGACAATTGCCTCAAATTTGTGAATACTGGAGAGAAAACTGGCCCTGAAAATATTACCTTTCAGGTGTTTGTTGTGGGATCTCATACTAGTGGATTGCCATTCATGTCAGCAGTTATACATCCTTTGTTTGAACTCTTCTGTTTTGTGAGGAAAAGAGTTTCTCATCTTAGGTACAGTAAGTACAGTGTAGAAGTGCTTTCAATAATATTGGTTGGTATACGCATGTGTGTCAAGTTAAAATTTTTAAGTACCAGTAAATGCAGAATGCTGCGTAATCTTCTAGTTTAAAGAAGCTATGTCATGCAAAATGATGTAGTTTCATAACATCCACAATGCCCAAAAAGTAGAATAAAACATTGCAATAACCACTTAAAATTGTTGAACAGCATAAAGGAAATAAAAGGAAAGAGAAGCATGGATGGGCACAAATGGACAAGATTGAAAAGTATTGCATTTGGGTGTTGTTGAAAAAAGTCGGCCAGACGTTTTTCAAGTTTATGGCAAATTGCCTTGGTTTTTGCCACATGTAAAAATGAGCTTGTTTGTGATGTAATGATAATCTTATCAGTAAAGGAATTGCACATTACCATTTTCGAGTTTTAAACTTGTGGTTAAGTAAAGATTTTCCCTGAACACCTTAAAATAACGGAACATAGCCCCTTTAAGTAAAACAAAAATTATGTGTGTAATAAATCAGATATAACTACTGTTACTTTAATATGCTTGCCTGGGCTATATTCTCCTGCCCCAGAAAAAGTTAATGTTGTTGAATACTTAACAATAATAATATTATTCTACGAGGGCACGCTGGATATGAAGTGATGATAACCAATGAGCTGTGTAATGCCAAGTTGGTTATAATCATTTTATATCCAGCAAGCCCAAGTAGAATAATTGTTTTATTGAAAACTGCAGGATCAACAAAATTGTCGTCTAAATCATTGACTTCTGCCTCGGTCAATTCCAGTCCAAAACTGCTTTTGTCGGTCGTTTTTTCTCAGAGCTGCAGAAATGTTTTCACCTTGCTTTACTGCTGATGCATTCCTTGACCTTATTAGGTACAGCAGCTATATGAACTGATAGCCTGTGTTCAGCGAGCCAATGAAACTGTCGGAAATCTGATATCCCTAGTTCATTTGTTAATAATGTAGATTATAAATTATAAATTATTTATTGCCATTAGCATTTTGGTTAATATTAATTTTAGGGTCTTAATGTGTTACTGTGGCAGGTGGTAAAAGTTACCTAGAACTTATGTCTTCTGCAGTGTACTTTGGCAAATTTCATACCAACTTGAAATGAAGGCAATATTAAAAGAATGAAAATAGGTTGAAATAAGGATCATTGTTGTTTGTGTCCCTGTTTTTGTCATATTGTTGACTTAAAGATGTCAATCATTGTTGATTGGCAGTTGAACACTCACACATGGCAATGAGAGTTATTATGCAAACAGCCCTTCAGTTGGTCGCTGGTTATTAATGTGATGTTGTTTGAAATGGCTTTCATCTTGAAATACCTCACAGATTTCAGATTGTTTCACCCAAGCTGCTCAACCAGAGTGTGTTAAAATGCGTGGTGACGCCCAATTTTAAATTGTCAAACTTCATACTCATTTTTCTTTGTGTTACCTTGAAAACGTTTTAAAGTCGGCTTTCCAAAACAAGTGGTTGGCAGTTTCACAAGTGGCTTTTTGGGCCCGAAAAATTTTCGGGACTTTTGAGAAATGGGCCCCTGGTAGCATAGTTTTCTCATAACGCTGATAACTCCTGAACTGCCGCCCCACCAACGATTAAAATTGTCCAGCATTAAACAGTAAAATCTGAAAATGTCACTTTTAGAGGAGTGGGTAAAGGATTAATGCCTAGGGAATTTTGAGCATTACGAGGAAAAGAGTTGAAATATATATTGAGACGCTTCCTCGTCCAGACAATTTGTCCCAGAATGGGCAGTTGTGAAGTGTACAAACACATGAGTTCTTTGTGGTTTCAATAAGTACCAACAGCCAACAAAAAGTGTTGGGTACATTGTACTTCACTCAGAGAAGTCAGCTAATCTTTTCCCCTTATTTGAAAACAATAATTAAGACAAATTCTGGACAAGTGTGTGGGGGCACATGCCTAGATACATAATTTATTATTTCTTAAATTTGTAATTTTTTCATCCCAACAGGACAATAATTATTATAGCAAATGGAATTTATTTTTACGTGTAAAAGGTTAACATTCAAAGTTTTGCCGATGGAAGAAGAAGATTACAAACATTCACTAAGCTTGCTCAAAGAAACGGTGCCATATAATAAACAACTTATTAACCTCACTTGCTCAGGACCATACTGGGAAATCTTGTCCCTCTGTCATTTTTGTCATACTACCACGACCTCAGGCCAATATTCCCCAGTTCGGCTGTCGTGATTAGTATATTTACGAGCCTGCTAGGGAAAGCCAAAATACAAACAACTAGTAGAAATACTCAGCAATATGTACTACACACCAAAACATGTAATAAGCTATTTATCACCCATGTTTTTTGCACTATATTTTTAACAAGTGAATTGTAAACAACCAAGATTGTGTGACAGATTTTTACTTGACAACCACAGGGTAAACCTCAGCACCTCAACTAGTCAAACCACTTCTCTACTGTGCAAGTATCATGGAACAAATTTTGTACTTGTTTTGTGTGTAACTAATAAAATTGGATACTTCACTGAAACCAGCTGCCAACTTTGAACATTGAATTACAGATCAGCCTTGCAAGAAATTCTTGCCCATGTGATAAAGCATTCAGAGTCACACGATTCTCTTACAGTATTGTACACCTTGGCTTTCAAGCAGAGTCCTCCAGAAAAATTTGTATCAGTGAAAAGTTCTTTAAATGCAAACTCGGATGACATAAACAGAGGAGACAAAGGCATCCAAATAAGTCTTATGAGTGATGACTTTTTCTTTGCAAATGGTGATAATGGTGGAGTAGTGATCAAAGTTGTGAATGATAATGCTGAAGACAGCCTTGGACAAGATGACGTCTTGAGGATCATGCAGGGAGATGGCTTGAAGGACAGTGAGGTGCGAGCATTATGTATTGTGGAACTTTTGAGTGGCCTCATGAAAGATAATGTTGCTGGACACTTCTTCATACACCTGATGCAGGAATTGACAAATGTGATATCAGACTTCTCGGAAGATTTGGATTTTGAAGGTGAATAACATAAGTTCCTGTTATTGCATTTCTTCTCAAAGGTAATGGAGTATATAATATTACTACAGGTTGCACTAGAGCCAATTACCTTTCAGGAACAAAATAAGTGTGAGGCAGTATGAGGCAGGAACGACAAAGTCAACATATTAATTTAAAACAAAAATAATGAAAGAAATAATTATGATTTATTACATATATAGAAATGTATTCTGTACCTGTATATGCTTCCAGTCCGCTGGGGGTAAATTGATTATTGTAAAGCGCCTTTGAGACGTTGTGATAAGGGTGCTATATAAATGCACCACTTTACTTTACTTTTACCTGCACAAATCCCATAATACACTTCTTTTACCCCTTGGCCCCTCCCCCCCCCCCCAAAAAAAAAAAGAAAAAAAAAATTGCATAATCATTGTTTGCAATTTCTCCTGAGACAGAAAGATGTCCCAAGAGACATTGAAAACAATGCCTATGCAAATTGTTTTTGGGGGGAAGGGGAGGGGTGGGTAAAAGAGGAAAAGAGGTGTCTTATGGGATTTGTGCAAGTAGAGAATTGGTTGGTTTTGTTTTAGTACTCAACATGATTTTTAACCTCATTATTTTGCAGGTGTGAAGCAAGGCTTGTTGATTCTCCACCTTGTTGCTCTCATGTGTGAGAAGCTTGGGCCCACCATGGTCCAGAATATTCCACAGACTCTTGCCTTCATTCAGGCCACATTGAAGCGTGCCTGCATAATTCTTCATTCAGACCACGTGGGACTGGGAACAGCATTTATTACTCACACAATTTCTTTGTCTCTTGGGATGTTGTCGGCGGTGTTGGGTGGAACAGTTGAGGTACTATATTTAACAAAAACAGGAGCCCATTATTTTATGGGCTCCTGACAAAAAGCAAACTTAAAATTAATAATTGTGTTGGGAGTCTTAAAACCTATGAAAATGAGTTGCCTGGAAACCTCATTCTGGTTCTTCATTCTAGTGTTTGATCAATCGCAAATTAGTACGGATAATCAAGTGGTGACGAGAGAAATTAGGGAATAATTTCAGATTTTGTCCAAGGAGACGGAAATTATTTGATTTTGGACAATATCATGGGTGACAAATTACGTTCATAAGACAAGGATTTCTTGCCCGGGGGGGGGGGGGGTGGGGGAAGGGGAGGAGTGCTTCTCATTAGTGGGCAAATGGGGATGTCCGCTGGATGGGGTCGCATTTTCACGACTGGATTGTCTATAATGGGGTTTCATTTTCAACAGAGTTCCCGACAGAGTCACTAGAATGGGGTCGCCAAATTGTTGGGATTCTGGCTAGTGGGATTTCAAAATAAAAAGATTTGCGGTAAAAAGTTGTTACAGAAAGAAGTGTAGCGCTGTTGATTTAATATTTACTAGTCGCATTGCATTTCGTTTTGAAATTACAGTTAATAGGCTTTATGTAAGGTTTATGCATAAACAGAAAGTGACTAAGTTGGGTCGCTAAAATTACATTTACCCAAAGCCTGAAAGGGCACTGTAGGAATTTCACATGTGAAATTATAAATTAACACTGAAATTTCGCAGCAGAATTAACATTTTAATAAGGAGTAGTTTATCATCCATGTTATTAATGGAATATATAAGAGGCTATGGCTATGGAGAAAGGAGAATAAAACAAAGAATAATTATTTCTTTCAGCTAAAGAAAGAACATCGCCTTCTTGTTCAAGATCTGGTGCCATTACTTGCAACACTAGCGGACAGTCATCCATCAACAGCAGTCAAGGATATGGCTAATGATCTGCGTATTTCTATTGCAACACATGGGGCAGTCTGGAGTCACAAAACGAAGAATGTCACTGGAAGCACAGACCAACAAACTGACATTACACAATTAGCTTCTGGTTCAACTTGCAAGGAAGGTACAGTATGAAAACAGGAACCTGATTATGGGAGATTACTTGCATGTGGCTGAGTTCTCGAGCCAGCGCTTCTGCGAGTTTGCTGGTGTCTGCTCGCACAGAAACATCCCTGAACACTCAAGTCTTCATACTCTTGATTCCACTAACCTGATCCAAATCTCATAATTCAGTTTTAACGACAGTACATGTCTGGGGCCAGTTTCTCGAAAGTCCCGAAAACTTTTCGGGCCCGAAAAGCCATTTTTGAAACTGCCAACCGCTTGTTTTAGAATGCCGATCTTTTAACATGTTTTCAAGGCAACAAAAAGCAAAATAACTGTGAAGTTTGACGACTCAAATCCTCTCCATTCTTGAGATACAGAAGAAATTGTCACACCCGGAAATGGCCCGTAAAGTTTCGGGACTTTCGAGAAACGGGACCCTGGTGCCTCAATGCAGTAGCTTACTTAGAAAAAGTTTGTTATATTTGGTAGGAAACCAAGACTCCAAATCGAAAGACACAGTAAGTCCTCATTCTCACCCTGATTCAGGGTTCGATGAGGCTTTTTCCCAACTCTGTGATCCTTTTCTCCCTGTACGAGGCCAAGCAATTATGAAACTGGCATCACTTTTGCGTCAGAGGGACCCAAAGGCCATGGATAGCACCGATACATTACTCAATATTTTCCTGGAACAGCTTGCACATGAAGACTCCTATATTTACCTGGCAGCGGTACATGGACTCGTTTCATTGGCTGACATCAGGGGTGATACTGTCATACCACGCCTTGCACGCGAGTTTGCAATTTGTAGGAAGGAGGCTTCACGTGTTAATTTTACAAAGAACGAGGATAAAGAAAAGGGTTGTTATAAGCCAAGTGGTAAAGGTCAGTTTCGAGGGATTAAGCAGTCTTACAATGTGTGATTAACATTATTGGTTCTAATTATATACTAAAACAGTGGATAGCGTTGAAGGCAGGCTCTGATTGGCTACTCAACTCCGAATATCCTTTGCATACACTCACAGACGACAGCCACAACACCAGGAACTTCATCCCCTACTCTTCTCGAATAGTGTGTGGGTTTTTTAACGTCCCACAGGGAACTAATGAAAAGGGAAGATATTTGTGAGACGGAGCCTACGGTTTATAGTCCTTTGACTACTGTGATGACGAATATCATCGTCGATAAGAGTACAGACAACGCTGAACCACTTTCGATTTGTTTTTTACCACAATATTCAGCGCCAAAGAGAGTGTTTATCTTAGAGCGTGACCAAAATCATGACACAAGGAAAGACCAAGCGTTGTCTATAACTTTCTCGCAATATGATTGGTTTATTTCCCAAAATGAGCGTTCCTGATTGGCTATTACATTGCGTGCAAAGTTGACGCGAGCAGCGTGGCCTAGGCTCTTATCGACAACGGCAAAGTGGCCAATCAGATTGTGAGGTTGCAAGCAATTGTGGTAAAAAATGATTTAAAGCTTAGCAACGCTTAGCGCGATCATTTGTCATATAAGGTCAAACGGAGGTATATCAGCTGATAACCGAGATTGAGTAAACCAATCAGACCACGAGAAATGCATCACCCGATGTTGAAAATTTAATAATGGTGGATATCCACTACTAGTCACCTCCACTTCGATGAATAGTTGTTAACTATCCAATAAAATGAACGGATAAATTGGATGTAAAGTGCCGATCGTAGTTAAAATGAAGAGATTATACTTGCTGTTAACGACGCCTTCCAATCTTGAAACAAATTAATAAGCACCAATTGTAGGACAGGGTGAAGCTTGCTTATGTGAAACTTTTTGACGCTTGCCCGGACTCAGAGACGCTGAGCAAGGAGCGCCCGAGGACTCTGGGTACGAGAATGAGTTACGTGAGACCAAACTGCTTATACCTGTGAAACCTTAAAGGGCCACCGACAACCGGTGTCCTTTGCGCGCCTTTGTTGTTGTCATTATCCGGGC
>NC_090896.1:34243285-34245785 GCF_036669925.1 Montipora capricornis
CACCTGTTAACTGAGAACTGCTCTAGCTTCGGTAACTCGTTTAACCATTTCTGCCAGCGGTGTGTTTCCTCTTCTGGGATTGGGTCATCCCAACCGACGTTTTTTCGGCACAGGTCTTGCAGTATCGCCTTTGCCGGTAGGATAAGGGAGGCAGCGAAACCCAGGGGGTCGTAGATCGATCTTACGGTAGAGAGAACTCCTCTCAGTTCTCGTAAGTGGTCTGTCTTTGATGGTAATAGTGAACCCAAACGTATCTGTGGCAACGTTCCACTGGACTCCAAGCGGTCTCTCGACATGTTTTGACTTGTCAAAGTCCAGTTTTCTAAGAGAAGGGGCTCTCTCGGATTCAGGGATCGACTCAATCACTGGGGAGGAGTTTGAGATCCACTTTGTGAGACGGAATCCACCTTTCGCAAGACACGTGCTCAGACACGAGTTTAACAGCTAATGACTCGGATTTCACTGCCTTAAGGCAGTCGTTAACGTAGAAATTTCTTCTAATCGTTTGGATCGTTTCTGGGTTGAAGTCACCCTCATTGTCGTCAGCGGTCTTTCGTAAATCAAAGTTTGCACAGCTTGGGGATGACGTACCGCCGAATAGGTGCACTGTCATCTGGAATTCTTCGGCTTGTTTGCTAAGGTCACCGTATGTCCACCACAAGAATCGCAAAGCGTTACGGTCGTCTGGACGAACTTTCACCTGATGAAACATCGCTTCTACGTCGGACATTAGCGCTACAGATTCTTCGCGGAATCGAGTTAGCACTCCCACTAACGTATTGGTCAAGGCCGGCCTTTGTAGGAGCTGGTCATTCAAAGATGTTCCTCTGTACTTTGCGGAGCAGTCAAACACGACTCTCACTTTGTCAGGCTTTTGAGGGTGAAAGACTGGGTGATGGGGCAAATACCAAACTGGTGTGCTGAGCTCCTCAAGCTGTGCAGGGTGTACTCCTTTTGCATAGCCTTTACGAAGAAGGTCGTCCATGAATTCTGTGTACTTTCCGTGAAGTAGTGCGTCCTTCGTTAATATGCGTTTCAGTAATTTCAAGCGGTGTTTGGCTAAGGATTTGTTGTTTGGCAGCTCTGGGGGGTGTTGTCGCCATGGTAACGCCATTTCGTAATGTCCTTCCTCTAGTTTGATAGATTCTTTCATAGTGTCTAGGGCTCGACGATCTTCTTGAGACATTGAGGGTTTGTTGCTGAATGCCGAGTCGTTAAACTCCATATTGCAGAATTTCTCAAACTGCTCGTTCAGTTGTACGTCAGCGTTTATGAAGCTGGCCGGGTGTGGTGCACTACCGGTTCTACCGAGGGGACCGTTTACGACCCAGCCTAGGGCTGTCCTTGTGGCATACGGTTCTCCTCTCTGTCCTCTCCGTATATCTAATGGTTCTAGTGCTTGAGGAACATCACTTCCAATCAGCATGCTTACTTCAGCATCGATTTCCGTTATTTCGATATCTCTGAGGTGGGACCATTTCTCTGCATCTTGCTGAGTCGCCATATTTTCTGTTGACACCGGTAGCTTGACCGTAGAGAACACTTTGGGAAGGTCTATGAAATTCTCTTCTTGTAAATCGAAAAGTTCCAAGCTCACGATAGAACTTTCGACTGGTCTGTCTTCTTGAGTCATAGTCGTCAGTGATAGTGTGGTTCTTTTCCCAGCTGCCTTCAGTTGATTCATTAAACGCTCCGAACAGAATGTAGTGTTGGAACCTCCATCTAAGAATGCGTAAGTCTCGATCATTATTGAGCTGTTCTTGGCTTTCACCTTCACTGGGACTATGGCAAGGCTGGTTACTTGCAGCGGCTGCGATCTTCGGCTGCGCGAGTCCTCTCCAGTATTGACATAAACACTTTGAACTACTGTCTCGAGCTGTCGATCTTCGTTATTTCATTTGGGGTTCACGCATCGTTCCTTTTCTCATTTATGTTACCTTTCGGATGGAGAAACGTTGAATGCTTGAAATTGCAGTCTTTCACTCGGCAGAAAGAGGGCATTTCGCACACTTCTGCAAGATGACCACGAGCAAAGCAGTTGTTACAAAGTCCCTTCTTGTGCACAAATTGAAGCCTCTCTTCCAATGTTTTCTTTCTGAAGTCTGGACACTGAAACAACCTGTGGTTTTGGCTGCACGATGGGCATTTTACGCTGGATGTTCCGGGAGGCGACGGCTGCTTGGATTCAGCATTCGTGCCGAATGAGGCCCCTGGGCCCCTGGACGTGCCGTTTCAAGATCTGCTCCTGTGTTTGCTGGAGTCGTTGTTTTTGTTGTCGCTCGTAATATTCCCGAAAATGGGGTGGGTTGTAACTCTTTTCTCCACGAATGTGGCGATGTCTTCAACAGTGACGTCGCGATTCTGTCGTTGGATGATATCGTCCACAACTTCACGCCACTTCTGTCTTATTCCGTAGGGCAACCTTTCAGTGACTTTCTTCAAGGCGTCAGGGTTCCCAAGTTTGTTCAGGTAGCCTATGTCCTTCAGAGTGTTTTTGCAG
>NC_090896.1:34260785-34273285 GCF_036669925.1 Montipora capricornis
GGTCCAGAATGGCTGCGCGGGCACAACGAGCTGTGTTAATACTGCTATAAGAAAACCGCTTTTCATAGAGCATTGCCAGGAAGTCAACTGCTGTACCTACAGGGGGTTGAATTGGATCAATCTTCCTTTCAGAACAAAAAAGGAGCCATTTCTTGATGTGGACGTCATACTGTTGACGTGAGGATTGTCTCCAGGACTGCAAGACAATATTGGTGGCGTGTTCAGAAAAGGCTCGGTTTTGATACTCTCTCCACATAAGTGGCAAGCTAGCAGATTCAGTTCCTCCTTAGGGGGTGAAGCTTGTTAGTTCCTGGTAGGGTTAGGAGTGTCCTCCTGTGGGGTACCAGCACTGGGGGTTCCAACAGAAATCTCAAAAGATTGGAGTACCAGGTCTGACTGGGCCAGAAGGGTACCACAAGGATTCCTTCTGCTTTGCAGGCTTGACTGTTATCCAGGCATCTTCCTATCAGGCTTACTGGGGGAAATGCACAACAATAAAATTGACTCCAATCTACAGAGAATGCATCTATAAATAAGGCTTCTGCATGGATCTGGTCTCCGGGAGACATAACGCAAGCACTGTTTGTTCAACCTGGAGGCAAACAGATCAATGGTTGGGGTCCCCAATGTATTGGTAATTAGTTTGTAAATACTAGGATCAAGCATCCATTCAGTGCGATCATTGAACTGCCTGGATTCTGAGTCTGCTTGGGTGTTTCCGCATCCAGGTAGGTGTGTGGCACTTAGCCAAAAGTTATGGGAGATACAATGTGCCCAAATCTGTTTCGTGAGGGCATTACACTCTTTAGATTTAGATCCATCCATATTATTGACATAGCAAACAGCCGTCGTGTTGTCACATTGTACTTGAATGTGGCAATTTGAGCAAGTAGTGCACAAGGATTTAATGGCCAATAAAATGACAAGAAGCTCCAAATAGTTAATGTGGTGTGATGCTTCCTCATTAGCCCACCTCCCTGTCCGTTGTTCATCTCTTACACCTCCCCACCCCTGGGAAGAGGCATCTGTTTGGAGGATGATATCAGGGTTACCATGAGAGATTGCACAACCACCGTTGTAGGTCTAGCTTAGATTGTTCCGATAGAGCACAAAGGGCAGAGAATTTTGCTCTACCCAGTCAAGCACCTCCTGGTCTGATGTAATTTCTTTCTATGCAGGGATGAAGTTTTTCAGTCTACCTGCTTGAAAGACATTGAGGTTATTGGCAGTGCTTACCTCACTTGAGGGACATTCTGGCCCTATTTCTGCCTCCTCCCCTCTTTCTTGTTCTTTCTTGGCTGGGCCTTTCCCAGTTGAAAGGCTTGGGGGAAGGGGTGTGTTGCTCTTGACTGTGTTTGTAACCAACCCTTTGTGTTTTATATTTCTGTAGCTCTTGTTACCATGTGTTTTGCGAGCATCGCCTTTAAAATCACGGCGAATTTTCCTACTTACTTTAGTTGCCTCAGAGAGGCCTTTGAGCTGTTTTGAAAGGTCGTTGTCGTTGCCAAACAAGGAATCAGTAAATGGCACTGAGCTTGAACACAACTTTTTGTAGTCCTCATTCAGCTCTGGAATCTGTTCACGGCGCGGCATGTTAAGCTCAAAGTTGGCAGCGCCAATGAGTGCAATGGCATCAGTAGTCATTTTGACCATTTGGGAGATGTCCAGAACATCGTTTGGAACCTTATCCCGAGCTTGCACTAGCTCCTGGATGACAGAAACCAAAAGCATATATAAACACCTTTGATGAGGTTCCGTTGAATTCGCTGTAGTTTAATATCAGCTGATCGTGTCTCTGGTTTAAGTTTGTCCCAGATAAGGTTTATTGATTTTGGTGGTTTCTAAGCAATCACAGTTTTCAGGTCTCTTGTAGCGGTTTTGAGTGTCAGTCAAGACACTTTTCTCAAGAGAACTTTTCTCTGTAACCCTTGCACCATTTTCGCGACCTGCTCATTTAGAGGACTCTTAGAGCAGGCGCTTACTTCTCATCGAGTTTAAAAGTGTCGGCAATTCCTGCCAATACCTCGATCTCCTCCGAGGGATTTTGTGAATCGTTCAAGGCATCAGAGCCCTTAGGTAGCAAATCCTGACCTCTCTTCTCAGTAGCCCCTGATTGCTGGTCAATGTTACTGCTTTCTTTGCTTATACAGGAGCCAGATTGTTGGTCTGAGTCCTGTTGTTTACCAGAATCGTTTTTGGCGCGCTTTGTCCCCGGCGCATCGTTCAGAGGTCCATCGTGAATTTCCTTGACTGTTAACTGATCAAGAGAGGTTTACATGTCGTCAAAGGATTTTGTCATAGTTGAATGTAGTGTCGCTAGCGATTTTGTTAACAGTGAGCTCATGTTACTATTAAAAATTGCAGCAACAATTTCGGTTGAGCCTTTTCAACGGGCCCGGTATTCTCGCTTGTTTCATCCATCCGTGCGAGACAAATGAATTGGAGTCTGAGATAATGTTCCTCGATCGTAGGTACTGTCTTGGACAATGTTTTCTGGGTGGTTCCAGTCGGTAAAACGTTGAAATGAAGTTTTTTGCACCTTGCAAAATTTTTTTCGACCGGCTCGAGCGAAGGTGGCAAATGCACTGATTACTCGAGCGGCTAGTGCTTTCTCACGTGACTTCGTTCGTAGTGCGTATGACGACGATACCACTAAATTAATCAATGAATTAGTTGTAATACGTAGCCCAAATCTCCCTTAAGTATTTTCAATCTCTTTGAACGTTTGAAATTTTTAAATAAGGTTAGCGTTAAGGTGATCAGAAGCAAGTGAAAAATATCTTCGGAGGAAAAAAAGAAAGAGGAAAGAAAAGAATTCCAGAGGCACCGAGCGGAGTCGAACCACTGACCTCTGGTTTACTAGACCAGCGCTCTAACCAACTGAGCTACGGCGCCTCTCATTCCCCGATACGGGAGATTTATATTATATAAACGTTTGCCCTAATGAACGGCTAATATTCGAAACGTCAGCTCACAAATTCCTCTTAGGGTGGTTAATTTACTTTTGTCAATTCGTTTGATAATGCTAAAATTTCGTGTTTCACTTCTGACCGACGCATCATCACAGTATCTTTAAAAATTAAAACTCTAGAACGTTGACATGGCAACACGACCCTAATCGCCGAGTCAAGAGCGCGTGCAAATATTGTCTTGGATGATTTCAAATGTCAAACGGCACATGACAATAGAACGCTGCACGTACTTTTTGCCCGAGGGTCTTATCACTCCAAGGGGTCGATAAGACGTCCATTCTGATATTATTTTGTTTTCCTTGTCGAATGCATGGCTTGATTTTGGACGCGGCATAAAGAATAAATTATTTTGCATAAAAGCTCAACGGAGACCGATGACAGAGATAAGGATTGGTTTACGTCCCTTTCACCTTCCTTCGTCACGCATTTGGCATCTTCATTGCACAGAATGTCAATCATGCAGACATTTCAGAGCTCTCACAGCGGCGCGATCAAAAAAAAAAACTTTGCAATGCCGACTCTATTTGGCGTTCTGTTAAAAAATGGTTTTATGAGATCACTATTGTGATAAATTAGCATTTTCGTTTAGTATGCTCGACACAAAATAAAAGCGGAGTTATACGATCTTAAAATATCGCCAATTTCCGACGCTAATCCCTGCTTTTGGAGTTTTATTTTGCGAACGTTTTGTTATGAATTAACGCTAAACAGCTGGGCAGAAGGAACGAAAACACTGACTCCTTCCGGACACAGCTGGAAACGATAAGAGTCGTTAGAACGGGCTATGAAAGGCGAACTATTTTTAATGGAAAGTTCTTCTAGAAAACAGCACCTGAAAGCACTGAGTATTTATAATTTCTGACAGGAAATTTAAATTATCGTATTCGTTTTTTGTGTGCGAAATGTGACTACATTTTACATGAAATTGACAACGCGTCCCATACCCACGCGCGCAAGTTGGTCACGCTTGATCAATTTTCGCGGCTTTGAACCCCACGTGGGCGTTTGTCGGCTCAACGCTCGCAAACAGACTATTCCCACCTACTAAGCATTTGGTTGGCTCGGAAGTGGCTTGTGGCTGCGTGAAATTTGCGTTCGGTCAACGACAAGCCTGTCTGACATTCGCAAGTGATATCACGATCGGTCGATGGAAGTAGCTTAGCTCTTCTCAAAGCCAGCTTTTAGGCGTTATTTGATCGATCTAGGAGCATCCCTTGCCAGAGAGATCGAGTTTACCAGCGAATGTTATTAATGTCACGGATTGTTAGCTGCGTAAAATTTTTCTGACGGTCTTCGACTTATGCCAGCAGTTAAAGAATGGAAAGCAGCGAAGAGCGGTGTATTTCACCAAGCGATCGATGTGAAGTTGGGGAGAAGCGATCTGGCGAGTTTGATGATCCGATCCCTCGAAAAAAGCGACGAAGGTGTGGAGGATGTGAGCCGTGTCTAAGGAAGGTAAATTGTGGGGAGTGCAGCAATTGTGTCAATAGGAAGACAGGACATCAAATATGCAAGTTCCGTAAATGCATTGAACTTAAAAAGGTGAGAAATAAGCGAGCGATCGCAATGATTTGCGCTCATAATTGACATTCCTCATGCTTACTTTCGTAAAGTATAGCGTTCGAACGAAAATATAA
The DNA here is from genome assembly GCF_036669925.1 of Montipora capricornis. Classification (NCBI taxonomy): domain Eukaryota; kingdom Metazoa; phylum Cnidaria; class Anthozoa; order Scleractinia; family Acroporidae; genus Montipora; species Montipora capricornis. The sequence goes on from NC_090896.1 coordinate 34,265,395, forward strand.
TGGGTATGATTTCGTTTTTATGTTGCAGAAAACAACAGCGGGCATCCCTCCGAAGCGAGACGGTGCTCGACAGGCTATTAATGAGGTAGACGTGTCTGAGATCTGTCGCGTGAGCGCTGAAGAAACCAACAAGGTTTAAATCTTCGTCATTGTTATTAAACTCTAACGTAACTTACAGCGTTTCTTATCACAGGTTTAGTAAGGCATATCTATTTTTGTAAAAGTTTTAAGTTTTTATATTTTACTGGGATTCATTTGCGAGCAATTTGTGCGAGTGTCGTTTGCTAATATCCCTTCTTATTGTTGTGGTTTTCAATTTTTTTTCTCGAAGCGTTCTGGCGAAGACGATACCCAGAGTGAAACTATCAAGACTTCAGAACCTTGCATTTCTAAACCGCAAAAAATGGATTCACCAGAGGAAATTCACGAGCAGATTATCGCAGAAGAGCCCCAGCTGCAAGACAGGGAAATCAATGCTATCGCAGATGCCCCCGGCATTAAAGACGTTTGCGTGAATGAAACAGCGAGAAATAACGTACAACTTTCAAGCACGACTAAAGCGAGCGTTGAAAAGCTATTGACGACCAGCAAGCCTTCGGCTTCCTGCAGTGAAAGCGATTTTGAGCCCCCTCCCTGCAACTGCCCAGGTATTTAGATTTTTTGTTTTTTCTTGTATTCTTATTCAAATCCATACGAGTTTTATTAATTTCTAGTCGACGAGAATATTACTACAGAGCGTGGAAACGGAGGTGAATTAATTTCGTTGATCTCTTTATTTTTTCTTCGATGCCGCGCGCGCGATGTTTCGGCTTTGTGGATAGCGTGAGTTGCGCACCTTCACAACGTGCTTTGTTTGAAGGTTTAAATAAACCTAATTGGGGATTAAGCCGGGTTGGTTGGAGTAAAATTTATTAACGCTTGTCCTGCGTTTTCAGGTTGATTTTTGTTGACACGAGTGAGATTAGAAAGCGGAAAGGTTTCCGTTTGTCCACCGCGATCTTTATTGGTTTTGCGTAGGAAAAATTACGCCAAATGTTAAAGAGTTTCTTTATCAAAATATTCATCAGTGTCTAGTTATGATAGAGATCAGCATTTGTTTATAAATGTGGCAGTGGACCTTCAAAATACGCGCTTACGTATGTACACAGCAGTTTCCTTTCAGCCACTCAGCTTCTAGCTTTTGCACCAATTCCTAATCTGCCTAAACGACGCGCTCGCAATGGGCTTTCTATTCGCGAACGTATTAATTCCAGTTATCGGCCTAAATCATTAAAGCATCAGCCACGTATCGTAAATTAAACCGGTGTAAAAAATGACGGATAAGAAAACAAAAACACATAGCCGTTTTTACTAATGGTTTTTGACGAGTTAGCGAACTATATGTCGGTTTCTTCGATTCTTGTTAATGATTGATGAGTGAAGCACTCCACACGTCTGCCAGCGTATCTTTAGATCTGTCCAGACTCGTTCTCGATTTTCACGCACAATATAAAATTAACAGCTTCAAACTGAATTCGCGTAAGTGACGACTGATTAGGTTTCCAATGTGAATATCACGATATTTAAACATTGCGCACAATATGGACTTAAGCCCTAATTCATCAAAGCCAGTAAATGGAAACGACCGGAAGTGCACACCGCCGATCGACGGGAACAAATGGCTTTTAATGTGCTGTATTTGTCAGCATTGCGGCAAATCTAATCTGCTGAGTCGCTTTACAGCACCCTACCCCTTCCAATGAGGCTTTAACTCTAAGATCCTCCAACGATTAATTTGGAGAGGATTTGCAGCTGTTAAAAGTTACGGGCTAAGGGTATATGAAAACTGCCATCATAAAATGGAATAATACAACGCTAAAATAAAATAACACAAAAATAAAATAAAATAGCAAAGAACTTTTTTATTAACAGCAGTTTATTCTGAGCATTTAAGGATGGATGGTAGCATTGTTTTTTCAAGTAAATTTCCTATTGACCTAACACCTACATTGTAACTCTTACACCCCCGTGGGTCTTTTCACAGTTTCATTTCATAAGTGAACATTAGGCAAACAAGATTGCAGATACCAAAAACAGAAAACAGTGGCCCTTGATGCTATAAACGAGTGGTGATCATATGCGACTGCTGGGTGCCTTGCTCAGTGAATCAAACAGGAAGAAAGACATTTATTTTGTTTGTTTGTCCCCCTTGAGAACAAGTACAAATTTTAACGTTGTTTTAGAAAGAAGATTAAATCTCGTCTCAGTTTGTACACTCTCCAAGAAAGACATTACCATCTCTATATATTGTTATTATCTCCAATATGTTATCAGATAAAATGATATGGCAGACTGACCAAATTGAGTTATCAGTGAGGTGGTAATATAATTTTTCTTGTCACACTTTGTGTTATCTTTTAAATTTGGATTTTATTCATGACTGTGACAATATGTCAGTGTTTAATTCGTTAAGTATAAGATTGTAAATAAAGTAGCAAATGTTGCATAAATTAATTTTGTATAATTGTACATCATATCCAAGTCCAAACCAACTAAAATATGGCCTATTGCTTTTTTGCTTCAGAGGTTTATTTTTGCTTTTAAGCAATAGAGGACATTTTCCCTGTTTCCATAGCCTCATCTAAACAAGAGGGGGAGTTGGTAGAATTCGAGACAGTCATGCAAACCCGAGATGTGCATCTGACAATACATAACCAATCAAAATTTTTGTGATGTCACAGCGGTGTTTCCATACTCTCATCTAAACACAAGTTGACCAATGAGAGTGCGTGTACTATCCAAATTATTTTATAATTATTAATTTAATTAATTAATGTCAAACATTAATAAATTATATTTGGAAAGGCATAAAACAACTTGTAACTCTTAAACCTCAGGCTCATACAACTCCTACTAAAATTGTTACTTCCTCTAATACTGTTTTGACTGAGACCAGTGATATAGCCAATGCATTAAATCGTTATTTTGTAAATGTTGGCCAGTCTCTGAGCCAAGCTATTCCTAAGGTCAATACACCTTTTTCATTGTTTCTCTTCAATCCTTTGTCTCGCACCTTTTTTCTTCTGTCATTTTGTGTGGTGTCCCTCAGGGTTCTGTCCTTGGCCCTCTTCTTTTTCTTTTATACATTAACGATTTCTCTAATTGCTCAAATTTATTCCACTTTCATCTATAGCCTGCGTTGCAGACAAAATCTAACACTGGTTAGTAATGTCTGTGAAGCAGCACCGAGATCCTTGTTCTGGACACCCAACGGACTCAACAAATAAGCGGAAGTGCGTTTCAAATTTCCCTTTAACCTGATTGGATATTACCAGTCTTGTCGAACAATTGTTTTTCTTGGTGTGTACTCAAGTCTTGGTAGGCTGCGGGGCCAGAACAAGGATTTCGGCACTGGTTCGCAGACGGACCTAACCAAAGGTTTGGTTTCGTTTGTAGTCTAGGCTAATTCATCTTCTGAATCTCTTGAAACAAAAGATGAATTTAGAGTTGAAGAATATTCATAATTGGCTTTGCTGTAATAAAATTATTATCTCTATATATTGACAAAACAAACTTTGTTATCTTCATCCTCCTCAAAAAAAACAAAACAAAAAAAAATCAGTAAATCTATTTCCACACTTGTAAATAAGAACTCTATTGAACAGATAACTTGGTGTCGTCATTGACTCTCACCTTAAATTCACGAATCACATTCACCACATAAGTAAGAAAATCTCCTGAAGCATTGGAATCTTAGCTAAACTTAGGACATTTTAATTTGATTGTATTACTTCCTTATTTATTTTTTTTCAACTTACAGTCTTATGGAAACACCTATGAAGCCACTTTACATCCTACATGTATTATTGTTCTGCAGAAGAAGGCTGTTCGAATTATTACTTTTTCTTGTCATAATGCTCATACTTCCCCTATTTTTAAACATTTGTACATCATGAAATTTCTTGATGTTATACATTATCTTCATTGTGGATGAATGTTTAAATTATGGGAAGTTCAACATTCGTTTTAAGGGGCTGTTTTGTGGAACAGAGCTCTCAAGTCTCATGCATTGAGCCTGAGTCTCTTGCATTTTGATCCAATCTCACACCCCCACGAGCATTTCTCATGCATTGGCACTCTTCTGGTAGGTAACTCTCAGAAGTGCTCTGAATTCGTTCCTTCACTGGCACTGAACTTCGGCCCATGTTTATTTGTGTGCGACCAATTTTCTTATTTCTTCAGGACTTTGACCCTTTCATATATGAAGTATTGGCCAATATGTTAACTCAGGCTGACCATAATACCATGGGCTCACATAGCAAGCAGCATGATGGACTCAATGGTGCATTTCCAGTTATTTGAGAAGTAGAAAAAAATGATAAGGAATCGAGAAAATCACCCTAGCCCTAATCGTTAAGCTAACTTTGGTGAAATCGGCAGAAACTTCGTATAATTTTGACTCTTACAAAACCGTTTTTCACTCGATCTGAGTTGATTCAGTCTGACTTTTGTACCTGCGGAGTAGTTTGTTAGCTGGCGACTGCAATCAGACATCACATCTCTTGTGAACTGAACTTTGAGTCAATAAATTAATTAATCCTGCTTGTCATGAAATGTGAAAATATAATTTTCATTTGTTTGTTTGGATCAAGAATTTTCTCAAGTTTCTAATTTACCTCTCATGATCATCAATACAACTGTATGCTTACTGTTATCACCGTTGCACACTTATGCAAACATGTATATCTTCCAGGGGACTGGGAGATATAGAGGATATTACACATGGCTGCGTGGAGATACGAAATTTCTCTTTGAGTGTTGAAAAACACCATTTATTATATAAACACCAAGGCGTGGTGGTCTCGTGGTTAGTGCGCAGGAGGACTCTGGATCGAGTGGTCCGGGTTCGGGTTCGGGTCCTGGCCGGGGACATTGTGTAGTGTTCTTGGGCAAGACACTTTACTCTCATGGTGCCTCTCTCCACCCAGGTATATAAATGGGTACTGTTGAATTTAATGCTGGGGGTAACCCTGTGATGAACTAGCATCCCATCCAGGGGGGAGTAGAAATACTCCTAGTCGCTTCTTGCTACAGTAACCAGAGATAGCAGACTTTAACTTACCTTTTACGTGTACCAATGAAATACTAAATTTCATTTCATGAAAGGCATCGCAAGGCACATTTTTATATGTAACCATAGCAACAGTGATCTTTTCATGTGTGAAGATATCATGTTTCCCTGCAAAAGCTCACTTGGTATTTCATTGGTGTTTACAAGGTTTTTAAGACTCACAAGTCTGCATTAATGCATTCAGGGTGATAACAATCAATCTCCAGATCATTTGCACAATACTGCAGAAAAAAAAAAATTGTTTTTTCTTTTTTGCTTTTCTTAAATATTCCTCCAATATGACCAAAGTTTTCCCAAGGTAGGCTAATATACCAGCTTTAAGAGGCTTTACCTACCAGCATTGTCATCTCATTATTTTATTTTATTAGTATTATACTACCGGCTGAGAAATTTCTGAAATGTGATTTGGCTAAGACCAGTAGTAGTATTTCTCGTCAAAATGTTTTCGAAAATGTTTTTGTCAAAATGTTTTCGAAAGGAGAGCGCGCAGAATAGTTGGGATTCTACTCTAATATGACCTCATATGGATATTTTTGCTGCGTGCGCCATTGTCAACTGGCATTCTCGTTCTGTTGCTAAATCAGGCTATTGTGCAATTAGAAGGGACTGGGGTAAAGTAAAGAATTGTCGTCAGTTTTCATGTTTGAAAAAGAAGACCATTACGTATGCAGTCAGTTCGTTTATTGACCTCAATTCATCAGGTCATATCTTTCATAATTTCGCTTTGGAATCTGTAGTCACCTTTGGGAAAAAACACATTTTGACGAGTCTTGATAAATAAGGATACGACTACACAAGAGAGAAAGGCACAGAATTCAAGCACCTTGTTTGGTGTTACTGATCCGGTTCGAGTTTTGTCAATCCAATCCAGTCCGGTCCGGTCCGGTCCAGTCTGATGTGATTTGATCCAATCTGATCCGATCCGAGTTTTGCCAATGGCTGTTATGGTGCCACTGGTCAGACAAACAAGAGCTCTAAATTTTCCTGTCTTTGAGGAAGGTGATGGTAATGAGCAACAGCTGGTTTCCTCAATCCCCACAATAAGCTTGGAAGGTCAGGCAAGCATGTCCTACCTCCACCGTCAACTAGAAAATGTTGGCATTTCGTCTACTTTAGCAAACACGCTGATGATGAATGAAGAGCGGCGAATGGCAACAAGCAACAACTTTCATGGCTGTCAAGTCACCGTTAACTACCAGCTTTAATAGCAAAAAGCTTGCTGAACTGAAGATTGATGATCCACGAGCAAAAATCTATGGCAGATTAACTGTCTTTGATTGCTGAAACTCCAGATTTAAAGACAATCAAGTGCAGTGTAGAATCAGTACAAAATTATTTGGGTGACGTTTGAGCGATCACGTGTTTAATCAGATGTTGTAAAGCCACTCATTTGTGTGTGACAATATTAATTTACATGCATTATTATGAGCCTGTAGTATAAACAAAAAATAGCACGGTTTAAGCAGGGTATTTGGGATAATTACAGGGTCGTGATATTTCAAGACCCACCAAATATCATTCGCGAGTGAGGACAATGCGTGAGCCATTGCTGTGAGCCATGCGAGTCAACATGCAAGTCAACATGCATTTTTTAAAATGGGTGCTTAGACTTAAATGAGAGATCCGCATGGCTCACTGGCTCACAGATTGTCCAGCCGTCTCACTCGCCGCTCGTGATGTTTTGGTGAATTTTGAAATATCACTCACTCATTTATCCCAAATACCCTTAGAAACCATGCTATTTCCTATACTACTTACATAGGTGACTATTCTGGGGTGCAGGGATGGCGCAGTGGTGAGAGCACTCGCCTTCCACCAATGTGGCCCAGGTTCGATTCCTCGACTCCAGGTATTCCGGTTTCCCCTCTCCTCAAAAACCAACATTTGACTTGTTGTGTTAATCGTTAATTTCACTTTACAGCAGTGTCCCCAATTAGTGCTTCAGCGCTAAATCTACTACACACTTAAATAAAGTTCCTTTCCTTTTCCTTTTCTCTATGCTGATTGATTACACTTGAGCTGATTATTACTCAATAATCACCTAAGCAGTTCATTTTGTCAAGGTGACAGCTAGACTTCGTCTTGGTTTTTATTCACCGATATTAATATTCACCTCGCCTTTGGCAAATATTATTGTTAAAATTATATTGTTTGGAAATTTCAGCCTCTAGGTCAGTTTCCTTGTTTAATTTTTGCACAATGCAACGATAAGGGATGGAGAGAAGTCGTTACACTTCAGCCAGGTCTCCTTGCCTTTGTCCCATGTTACTGCGATTTTCATAAATTTGAGGAAGCTCTCCTCTTAAGAAGCGCTAAGCGCCAAACTGCATTTTGGCTTCCATCAATCAAATTTCTGAACATAGCCCAAAAAGGTTGACTCCGCCTCCGGAATTTGTAAATTCGAGTTTTTGTTTAGTTCATTATATAAAGCTCAAATGCTGTTATGATATGTTTCAAGAAATTCTTCAGTAAAAAGGTGCATACAGATTTCATTGCTTTCCATTGGCTTCAAGTTCAAATGTAAGAAGGTAACCGTGGGAACCAAAGATGCTGATTGGTGGGTTATGTAACGCATCAATTGATTTTGTCATTTGTGATTGTGGTCGGAAGTTTGATTGATGGAAGCCAAAACAAAGTTTGGCTGTTGGTGCTTGAAAATGAATTCCGCAGAATTATGAAAATCGCAGTAAGCAGCAAAAGAGAGTTTTCATACAGTGGCAAGTGTGACATCAAGGCAATTTAACTCAGCTAGCCCTTGATGCTGTATGGTGCAGATAAAAG
>NC_090896.1:34278285-34303285 GCF_036669925.1 Montipora capricornis
GCTAGCAGGCATTTCCTTTTAACGAAACGCCTTGAAACACCTTGGCCTTGCTTTTTCCTAAGATAAAATTTATATTTTAGATTGGATACACAGGAAAAGAAGGCAAAAATTACCTTGGATGTCCAATAGCAAGATGGGTGAGTTATCTGCACTTATCTCAGCATTTAAAAAAGGTTGTTGTGTCAATTTTTCTTGGAAAATGTCTGCCATCAGTTTGGTAGCCCTCTGACATCATGGCACCTTACCAAGTCTCACCTTTGGCAAACGTATTTTGCTGTTTCCTCCTCAAGTTTTTCATCCTGGATGAATTGGTGTCATTCGGTGCATTGCGCAAATCTACTGCGCATAATTTCGTGCGTCATTGGCGCGCGCATCAATCTCGACCCCAGAGTTCTTCTCTTGACTGAACCAAGGCTCTGGTGACGAGAATGACGCGCGCATTAGCTTGCGTACGTTGATAACATGGTCGATTTTCATTGATAACAAGCTTTATCAAGGAATGGCTATTTTCTCCTGAACGAGCACGGTGTCCCCCCTTTTAATGGTGTTATGCACTCGTAATAGGTCGTCGAAAAACGTATTTAAAGGACAAAAAGTTGGATAGTAGAAGTTGTAGTATTTATATATAAATGACGTGAAACTGCATTTGGAGCCAGACACTAATTGTGAGTGATGTAGCGGTTCAATTTGCTTCCTTTTTTTTTTGCAAAATCGAGCAATTTGAAATCACTTTACTGAAATATTTTAGCCCGATCAAGTAGACTCACCTTTTCAGTAATATTCAGTAGCTTCAGCTCTATAAGAACAATTTTCTGGTTGATTAAGTTTCGAACGCTTCTCAAGCACGGTGACCCCATCTTTTTATTGCATTTTTTTATGTCCTGTACCTTAATATCAATTGTGCCAAGTTTGACAAGAATCTGGATAGTACGTCATTTTCATGGGAATTTACCTTCAAAATTAAGTGACTTCCACTAGTATTCAGGTTGTCCAATACCGTTAGCTGGAAATAAAATTACAAGACTTCACTCACCTGGTCAATCGATTTCCTGAATTCAGACTATGTAAACTCAACAAAACCTGCACTTCTTGTGGGTCAAAAAATTAAGGACGGTGCTTACTAATTCAAAGGTATTTTCGTGCGGTTTATGAATATATGGGAGAAGAATGTGTATGCGGTGTTATTGAAATCCTAAGAGAAAATTGGGGGTAACCGAGCACTTTTCAAGATAATTAATCAACAATATTTGTGAAAAGCTTTACAAATACAATGCAATGTATGGCTGTAATTATCTTTGAAAAATGCATGGCTACCCCCAGTTATATTTTTGGATACCAAGAGCACTTGCTAAGTTCTGATTTCTCCGCACAGTTTTAAACGGCGCAAAAATATCCCGATCTTTGTAAGCATCACCCATAGGAAACCCGAGTGTTTCGAGATGCGCAGAAGGGCTGCGCAATAACAATAGTCGGCACCGTCCTTAATGACAGCTGGTTTTGCAGCCCAATTTTGGTATCCAACGCGGAGTGTCCCTTAAAGTCTAAGTATTTCGTAACTATTTCTAACAATAACGTTAGGATCAAGGTTAGAGTTATTTTTATGCCAGGGTAAATGCAGCCGTTCATCTTTTCTCGAGGAGCAACATTTTGGGGGCCATTTTACAGTTGTTTGCTCAGTGACCTAGCCTATGAATGGCTGCGAGGCTGCCGGTGAACTTGTATATATTGATACAGACCTATCTCACTGCTGTTATCATGTAAATTGTGTTGTTGTACTGAATTCTAATTAGGCTACATATAACATTAGAAAAGCACAAAGGTTTGCATCAAAGCAGGGTCACTGACGGCTTCGGTTTCATTCTTGACCTACAATCATAGACAAAAGTAGTTAGGAAGGTTATGTAAATGAACCACACCAGAGCTGTATTTCAACCTGCTTCTGTTAAAGCTCAAAAGAAATAGTTTCACTTTCTCTTACATAGCCCCCCTCCCCCCTATTCAATGTTGGAAGGTAAGTCAACAATTTCCCACAGAAACCATTCACAACATTGAAGGAGGGGACAGGGGAGAGAAGCAATGAGGACTTTAAAAGTGCTAACCTTCCCAACAGTTTTGTCTAGGATTGTAGCTACGACTGTAAATAGATGCATTGTCTGTATTCCGAGGCATGCGTGTTGTTGAAGTTCAGGAAAAGAGCAAGGGGTCCCTTCGTTGTTCCTGCGTAGACGTCATCGTTTCTTAAACTCCCTATTCTCTATTGGATGACGGCAGCCTGGCCAATCCCTTGTTTTGAGATGTGGATGCTCTGGGGTCCTAATCTCATTCTGTCTATTGACTGGTTTTGTCTTGAGCGTTTTCGAATTTAACTTCACCATTTTGCGTTGTAATAGCCAACTGATTCCCTCCTTTTATACTCCATTCACACCAACAACATGGCACGACATTTTTAATTAACCCGGGTTTAACAAAATGAAAATCAGTCACAGAAAAATGTAAGACTGGCTTTTACATCAGATTCATGTGAGTTTCAATACATGCTTTGATTTGTGCTAAATTTTTAGTCGACAAAAATCAGTATTCATGATTTAGAAAGAAAACACTTTGAAACCGTGTTTTAACGAAACGTCTTCAAAACATGGTTAAAGTTTTGTGTGAACGACCGAGGCAGTAGATTCTCTTCCCCCTTTAAGACTCTGCATTTCTTAAGTTGTTGTATTTGTTTCAGAATTGTTGCTTTCGGTTCACGGCCCCTCAAGGCTGAAACATCTTGTATAAATCACATTGTAGCAAACTGTGCCGGAGTCATAGGAAAAAGAGGAGGCATAAAAACCAACACTTGTTTTTGGTCCTTTACGTTATCAGGTCCTTCGACGGTCTGGCGAGGAAGAGAAGATCCTGGTCATTGCTCGGAAGCGTGCTGATCACGTGTGTGATGCGTCATTGATCGTTGTAAACATTGTATTATGGGAAGGCATCAGCCAAGAGCGAGCAGATTTCCTGTACAGTCACGTCAGCACTGTTCTGCCTCAACACGGCGTGCCAACAGTAAGACGATGCGGTATCAATGAAACGTGAGATACGTTTTCATGTCTAGAACTGTGGGTGCTTTAAATTTGACAAAATCCGGAAATTCTATCCGAAACAGATAGTCCAAAATGAACTTCCTGAATTTTAACTCTACCTCCTTAAGTTGACTTGGCGTTCACGAATAATAATCATTTTGTTCAGTGTATTCTGTCTGCCCTTTGGTCTCATTGACTTGCGTATCATTTTTTAAATGTAAGATTTTAGTATATGCTAAAACAGTGGATAGCGTTGAGCATTGATTTTCCAAGCCGCGAAGCGGCGAGGTAAATATCCACCACTAAAAAAACGTCGCCGATTGCTAACAAAGGTGGCAGAATATTCCAAAACTGAAGTGGTGGTGTAAGATGTCAGTGGAGACCAGAAGCCCAGAAGTGTCGATCTCTCTCATTTGGCGTTAGCCCATCAATTTACTGTATAAAGCCGGTGACACATGGTTCAACATTTGTTGATCAACAAATGTTGAACAGTGTGTCATGCTATGTTGAATGTTAAAATATGCCATTCAGCACGTTGAACGTTGTTGAACGATGTTGAAAAAAAAATAGAGACCAGCTCTATTCCGTTCAACACGTCTTTGCAACATTGTTCAACATATTTGTTGAGCAACAAATGTTGCAGGATATTGAACCGTGTGTCATCGGCTTTAGTTACGTTTAGTGACCAATCAGACTGTGCGCGATAACCACAACGCTTGTGATTGGTCTGTAACCAAGTAGCAATTCAGGCAATTCAGACATTCAATTTGGCAACCCAACCATTCAATTCGACAACTGAATTAGTCAATTCGTCATTTAAACATTCAATTCGGCAATTCAAACATTCAATTCGTCATTAAAACTTATTCAATTCGGAATTGAATGTTTGATTGACGAATTGAATGTTTGAATTGACAAACTGAATGTTGAATTTATAATTGCGAGTTTAAATTAAAAGATAGAATGCTTGAATTGAAGGTTTGGATCTAAGAACAACAAATTTGGGTGGGGATGGATACCCATAAAATCTAGCAGTAGCCGACCTAAAATTGGATAATACCGAAAACTGATGGTCCGCATTCCATCGCATGTGTCAATTCGCAGGAAGTCTACAATAGTATTACATGTTCTACAGCGATTTACAATTTTCTGTATGGACCAAATGTGTTATCAAGTTTTGTGTTTGAGTAAAGCAAACTTTGTGGAGAGCAATAGCAAATTAATTTATAGTTTCCTTTCTTCTCTCAGTGCTTACTTCCGGTTTTCACCGTTGCTTTTTACTTCTTGCAGCAAATCTTGTGCCTGTCAGGGGATGAGTGAAAATTCTTGCGGCGCGTCCTTTTCTTTCGGTTGTTCTTGGAGCATGTATTATAATGGCTGTAAATTTACAAGAAGCAAATCACCAAGGAAGTTTAAGCTGCTGGATCCTAGCAAGGTTTGTATTTTCAACTTCAATTTTTACGTTTATTTGTAATCACCATCATCATCATCATCATCATCATCAGGTATCAAGCAAGAGTGAATTAGATGAGAGTGTTATTACGAGGGTGGGCTCCCCAGCACAATCACAAATGAGTCTATTTTTAGAATACCAGTTCCCGCGAAAATCAGTTGTCGTGTCCCTGAAAAAAACATGGCAGAAGCAGTCACGCGTGACGTGGCTTCTTCTGATTGGTTAAAATTGGCGGCCTCTTTGTATGTTTCGTGCGCATCTAAAAATAAATCCATCTGTGACTGTGCTAGGGCAAGACCGCAAAGTGATAGATCAACGCTCTTATCTTATTCACTCTTGGTGTCAAGTGTAGTTAGCGCTGTAGCACAATAGCGGACGCTGTACAGAATCTAATCGAATCAAATTAACACATAACCAATCAAAATTCGTGTCATGTCACAGCCGTGTTTACATACTCTCATTTAAAAACAGCTGTTGACCAATGAGAGTGCGCGTACTATCCTAATTGTTATAACAACTAATGTCAGGTCGTGGTTTTTGAGGAGAGGGGAAAACCGTAGTACCCAGAGAAAAACCTTCTCGGAGCAGAGAAGAGAACCAGCAATCTCAAGCCACATGTGACGCCAAATCTGGGAATCGAACCTCGCTTACCGGAAGACAGGCAAAGGGCTTTGTAGTTGTTCGCTGTTATCTCAGGATTATGTACCCACGCTTGTTCAAGTGATCGTACAATACAATACATACTTAACTGACCACATCCCATAGGGGCTTTTCTGGGCCAATGAAAGACGATGAAGGGAACGACCGAACAGAACAACAACAACAACAACAACAACAACAACAACAACAACAACAACTGTTAAAAATCCTAACTGGCCGGAGGCAAACCAATTGGCTATTTATAAGTGCAGCCGATTAGTTGAACCAAGGGCTACCAGGAACAACTTCAATTAAAGGTCGGAACCGGGTCTGGAACCCAGGATCTCAAGGCAAGCGCTCTAGCCACTAGCCTTCTTTTTTATCTATCTATAGGGAAGATATATGTTTACAAACAGTGCTTTTGTCATTCAAATTTGCCAACCATAGGAACAAAAGACCCTTTTTTTCTACAGCCAATGAGGCTCTGGTTGGCACCGTTAATGACAACGGGTGAAGTCAACGATATCTTCCCTATTGTTTTGGTGATCAATCTGTAGCTGTTTTCTTTGCACGTTTTGTGCAGTGCATGCAAGCATTTTTTTTGGCAGATGTGCAGACGAGCTTTTAAACAAGAAAATCCTTTTTTTCTCTGTCATAAATGACCCAAATGATTTGACTGCAGCCAGTTTGTCTGATTAGTCCCTAAAAGGTCCGGATGCTACAATAGACCTTTTTGCAGATACGGCGGCCATTTTGATTTCTATTGTTTCAAAAGTCATTATGGGATGCTCAGGGGGCAAATTAATATGTATTTGCCCCCTAGGCATCCCATAATAGCTATTTGAAACAATAGAAATCAAAATGGTCGCCGTATCTGCAAAAAGGTCTATTCCCCTTGTATCTTAAAAAGGAAGGGCTTCTAAGGCATCAAACGTAATCATTCTGCTTTTTGTTTCCGTCAAAACATATTAAAAGACTAGTTTTTTTTCAAAACAATTCGATCAAAGTTCCTCAAATTGCTTTTCAGACCGAAAAGTTTCACAGAAATTTCTAAAAACTTGGCCATAGTTTGTTGGCACGACGGCCCGTGAGATAAAACCTTGATATTTTCTCACTTTCAATTCCGTCTATTGTTGTTGTTACGGGATGACACTTACAATTTCTTTGCTATTTTTTCACTTATTAATAGGAGGAGGAATTTGAGAGTATAATGCAAAGTGTGGCTAACGATGTCGCTGACACCTATGAAAGAATCGCTCCACTAGCTTTCAAAAACCAGGTAATTCAGATTTCTGGTTATTTTAATGATATTTTTCCAACTCAGGAACGATTTTGCTTTGCGATTGGAATTCCCTCTGTTCTTTGTACCTCTTGGGTATTCGCAAAGTGCGAGTCAGCGACGCAGGCACATGAAATCCATTTTATTACGCTTAGGTTTAGTCTAAATTAAGCTTAAAGAAGAGTTAGGATCAGAGAGTCAATTTCATAGCTATTTATTATGCCTCGCTGACTCGCATGACAAGCATACATGTGAGATATTACAGTTGGATTAAGAGGTCATTTCTATACTAATCCTAAACTAAGCCTAAAGAGAGATCAGGTTTAGGTTAGGGTTAGTCTTAGCTGTTATAACAAAACTGTAAATTGTCGTGGGGTTAATTTGTGCCATTTATGCAGCGCATAAATGTGAATGTACTCACGCGTGCCTTAAAACAATGTGGAGCAAGAGTATAATTTGAATCAAGTATAACATGGTGTTGAAAAACACCATTTATTATATAAACACCAAGGGGCGGTGGCCTCATGGCTCGACTCCGGATCGAGTGGTCCGGGTTCGGGGCCTGGCCCGGGACATTGCGTTGTGTTCTTGGGCAAGACACTTTACTCTCACGGTGCCTCTCTCCACCCAGGTGTATAATTGGGTACCGGCGTAATGCTGAGGGTAACCCTGCGATGGACTAACATCCCATCCAGGGGGGAGTATAAATACTCCTAGTCGCTTAATGCTACGGAAACCGGAGATAAGCGCCGGCCTGATGGCCTTCTGGCTCGTAAGCAGTGACTTTACCTTTATAACGTGGCCCGCGTGAGTAATGACCCCATTGGCAGTAAGCAATAAGTCGGTAACTTCATAATCAGCTTGGTTTCCAATTCGTAATCATCGAACACACATCCAGCTAGTTCTCAGATAGGAATTAGGACCAGCATTTAGTTCAGCGCTCCACAAAAATTCAACGTCAATGCATACCCAACACCTTCAACCAGTAAACACCGGGTTTTCGGAATTTGTGAGTAGTTAAGCTCTCTCGGGTATCCCAATTTTTTTAAATTGGAGAAGTGTGGTTATGAGTCGAAGTTCATTTTGGAAATCGGAAGTAAATAGGAATGGAATATTGGCGTCCATGGAACCATAGGTTTTAGTTTGGATGAGATGAAATTTCAGACCTTGAAAACGTTTTCAGTACTTCACAGTGTCCACGAAATTAGCAAATGCTCAAATAACGCTCTCCAGGTGATCTGGTGACGTAATTCGGAGGACTGGGGAGAAAAATGTTAACGCCGTATCCCACAACCGCGCGCGGCCTTATTTTCGAATTCAACATGGCAGAGGCGAGGTTAGATCTTGTCGGGTCTACTTGAATGTTCATTCAGTAACAGGAGATGTGGTAGACACGGAATGATCTGTTCAGTTTTGGCGATGGAAATACTGCAGGGAGTTTGGAAACAACACCTAAGGCCGCGCGCGGTTGTGGGATACGGCGTTAAAATTTTTCTTCCCAGTCCTCCGAATTACGTCACCAGATCACCTGGCTGATCTTCCGAAACGAGTGACTTTCCATCGGGTTTTTACTGGTATGTCCGGAGGTGTAAAATCATCACATAATAGTTGCCAAGAAACGCGGCAGGTGATTTCCTTTTTTCCTCCTGACGCGGTTGATTTCCTTGACAGGTAAGACAAGAAAGGGAAGGTTTAGAGTGCCGCATTGGAACCAATGAAAAGCGGCCGTTTTCTGGTGTCACGTGTTGCATGGATTTCTGTGCACATAGTCACAAGGACTCAAGGAACATGGACGGTGGAGCAACAGTGGTACATTTTCTGTATTTTATTGATATAAGCAACAAGTCATGTAAGACTGTACCCAGTGTTATCATACTCAGAGAAAGGTCGTGTAAAACACTTTTAAGCCTGGGGGAATTTCAGAGATTAGACATAAATTTTGTTAAGGTTAAGGTTGTTCAACTATGCGACACAAAGCCATCTGGGTTGATATCTCAATTAGTGGAACAGTGTCCTTGATAGTGCAGTTGTAAGCTTGGTAGTGCAGTTGTACTCTTTCCAGTGAATCCTGCCAGTCTATGTGAGGGTAATTGTAAATTTCTAACAGAAAATCAGAGGAAAGAAGAATTTGAATGCGAGCACTTAAACTGGAATGCGGCTTGTCAATAAAACCTGTGTTGTTTAAATTCATTCAATTGACAATGCAATTTTTGATTCGTCATTCAAATGAATTAATTAAATTTCGTTTGAATGGCATGATTGGCTTCATCACTGGTCAGTATTCCTGGCTTCATCACTGGTCAGTATTACTGGCTTCATCACTGGTCAGTATTGCTGGCTTCATTGCTGGTCAATTCGCTTTATTCTGTCCCGTAGATGGGTGGAAGGCAAAACGTTCTTTCTCCTTTGGGCGCAACAATAGACCAATTTTGATATCTTAAAATTCATTCCAGAACAAAAGGCATCATGCCAAGGCTCTGAGGAATA
Source organism: Montipora capricornis (assembly GCF_036669925.1). Taxonomy (NCBI): domain Eukaryota; kingdom Metazoa; phylum Cnidaria; class Anthozoa; order Scleractinia; family Acroporidae; genus Montipora; species Montipora capricornis. The sequence continues at coordinate 34,287,206 of NC_090896.1, forward strand.
AATAAAAGGATTTGTATGACTTTATTCCCCAGAGCCTCGAGATGGTGCCTTTTGTTTTGGCCTGAATTTTAAGATATCGAAATTGATCTACATGCAATGTGGATTCCATTCTCGTTCCCAGAGCCCTCCGTTTCTTTTGGTCACGTGGTCGACGAAGCGATAGGCTCTGGTCGCACCTAAAAATTCAAATTTTTTCGGTACAGTCGTCAGTTAAGCGGCCACCCTCGGGACTTTGGAAACTGGCCGCTTAATAGAGGTACAATATAAATTGGGCAGAAATGGCAGTCTGCCTAGTTTTACTACCTCCACTGTATATCGCAAAACGCTTGTTTAGTCAATATACAATTAACAATTATTCCATGTGCGCGCGTTGGATATGAGATGATAGATAGCCAACGAGGCGCGTAGCGCCGAGCTGGCTATAATCATCTCATATCCAACAAGCGCGAGTGGAATAATTGTTTTATTAAAAAAGCCCCCAAAATATAGAAAACTAGACAACAATAAAAATAAAAAAGGCCCAAAAATCACGCATATGCTTGCCGTGTTTGTAGATCTTGGTATAATGGCTCATAACCCATGATGGCTTAGCGAATCAAAACTCTCGAATTGCATTATCCAATGATGCAGTTTTTAATAATATGTTTTAGTGTTGAGTATGTATAGGAAAACATGTTAATCTAAGTAACAAAACATCAAGTTTCTTAGGCCTTTTTTGCATCAACAGTCTGTTAAAATTGTAACTTAAAAGATATCAAGGACGATTTATTTAAAATCGATTTAAAGTCATCCGTCACTGCTGTTTGCCGTTGTGGAGCTCAGAGTCGTAACGATGTGATCAAGTCATTTCCCTTTCCGATAGATTAAATTGGAGATTAAATTGCAGTTCTTGTTATTATCAGTTATCACTTTCATATTATTTGTCACCATTTGGCTATTTCATCTTGTTGTTCTGCAAACGATGGCAAAGAAATGGACAAAAATGAAACACGCATGTGCACGGCGTGCAAAGCTGTTGTTTTTGTCCAACCCAGTCTCCACCCAAATAATGTATACTGTCTACAATGGTAACTGAAGCCTGTTAATGTAGAGTGTCTAGATTTTCATTTCATTATGATCGCGGGTGCTCTTGGGGGTTCCAGGTTGTTCAAGGTGTTGGTGATGTCATGTTTCCAGAAATTGCTAACTATTTGCTAGGTTTGAATTGCGACCCGCAGGTAGCATAGCGAATCGAGGCAGGTTGTTCGATAGATTCAGCTATGTCAGATTCAAAATTGGACCTGCGTCCAGTTACGTGCATTCCTGGAACCCCCAAAAACACCCGCGATCATAATGATATGAAAATCTAGGCACTCTACATTAACAGGCTTTAGTTACGATTGCAGACTGTATACATCATTAGGTGTAGATTGGCTTGTTTTGTCCACTAAATATGCACATTTTTGACGTTCTCGTTACTGTTACCGTTGTCGTTGCTTAAGTTCCCTCTTGCATCGCCTGCAACGCGATCATTCTCGATCGCAACGATCCTGTAGTTTGGTAACCGACAGGCGCAATCAAAGCCTTTTAAACGCTTCTTCGAAATGATCCACCGAGGAAGGATCCATTATACCGATATCTTCTATCTCCTCACACGATTATTGAAACTTGAAAGAAGTGCGCATGCGCCGCCGGATGTCCGAGATCTACGGACATCCGGTATTGGCTGCGGCCAGAGCGTTTTGTCTCGCCGACCACGTGACCAAAATTAATGGACGGTTTTAGGGACGAGAATGTACAGATTTAGAAATGCCCCTAATTAGATGCACGCGGATTTTAATAAGTGTCACTTGAGTCTCGGAATATAGACAATTAATGTCCCCCAAATCCTGCTCTTTAAGTAAAGATTAAGTGCTGCATTTACCCAAAGCTAAAAATGACGCTAACCTTTACCCTTACATTATTGTTGGGAATAAATAGCAAAGGCTTAGACTTAAGGACGGTGCCTACTAATTCAAAGGTATTTTTGCCGTTGCAGGAAATGTAGATCTTAACAAGTGTTATTGAAATCCAAAAAGAAAATTGGGGGTAACCACGCATTTTTCAAAGATAATTGATGAATAATATTTGTAAAGAGCCCTAAATACAAAGCAATGTATGGCGTTCTTTCTCAAATTGAAGCTTCATTGACAATAAAGTTGACAGTTACTGGTGAAAATACATAGTTCGTAGTTAGTCTTACGAAGCTCGTTTCATCCCGACCAAGGGACTCATCAGAGATCTTTCTGCTTGGCAAACTCGTAGGGCATCACGCCCAAAGTCCCGTTCGCTAACAAAATGATGACAGCAATCTCGCCCTATATCTCATAAGGATTCCAGACCGCGCAAATTCACGAGTGAAAAATTGACAAATTCAATATCTCTGAAAAATGCATGGTTAACCCCAAGAATACTTACTAAGATCTACTTTCTCCGGATAGTTTTAAACAGCCCAAAAATATCCCTGAATTAGGAAGCATCACTGATAGGAAACCTGAGATGCGCAGAGCGTATGCGCAATAACAATAGTAGGCACCGTCCTTAAAGGGAAACTTCGTGTTGCATGTCAAAATTGGGCGTAGATCTAATTACTTGCATTAAGCACGCTTTAAGCCTTTGACTGCCAGGATTGATCAGTGATCATTATGTAAAATCACCTCTCAATTTCAATACGCTGTCAGGCAGAAAAGTATTGAGAATGAAGATTATTATTAGCCAAGAGAAAATGAGGGGACAGAGAGGGAGGCTCAGGGCGTTGGCCGGGATATGTTATGTCCCCGAGAGTTATTTTTAGACGAGTGGAAGTCTGTCTTCCGAGGCGTCCGCATGCAGTATTGCCTCGCTCTCAGGTTCTTAGTGAAAAGAGAAAATGACGGCGCACGGGAAAGGCTGATGAATATTTATTTTCTTTCAAACATCGGACCGAGGTTGGCCTGCATGCGGACGTCTCGGAAGACTTCCGCTCGTCTAAAAATAACTTTCGTGGACATGACATATCCCAAGAGCTGGACCGGGAGCCTCCCTCTCTGTCCCCTCATTTTCTCTTGTATCAGCTCAAGGGTGTCATCCTGATATAACACCAAATTCTCATGACCAGCCAAGGAAGAAATCTATGGAAGTAGTTAAGAGAATGAAGTTTTAAATCACGGGAGTAAAAGGGTTAAGCACCTTTTCGATTTTGGAGCACCATTTTACATTTGAAGAACCGTTGAGCACGCTTTTCGTGCAAAATTTGAGCACTTTTGCGCATTTTACACAAAGCAAGGTTCGAGCAATATTTTGGCTTCAAGAATTCTTTTTATGATCACGGAATGGAATAATGAAAACTATGTCAGACTTCAAAATCTATATCACTAAGGTATTTTTTGTTCGATGAACATTGGTGTTTTACTTCTATGGTCATTCCTAAACAATGGAAGGCCACTTCTCTGGAAAAATCAGGCCTAACTCAAAATGTTTGAAAATGTTTCACAATTTGTAGCTACTTTTGCGCACTATTTCTAAACTTTACGCATTTTTTTGCCCTTTTCTAAACCTCCCTTTTTTCCAATGTTTCCAGTGACAGGCCTTCTCGTAGATTTGTCACGCATTTTATTGGATTGGTGTGGGGGGGGGGGGGGGGGGGAGAGTCTGGGACATTGTCTAACCCAACCGAGGGGCAGCCTTCAACACCATTTGTTGGTTTGTAACTTGTTTACCCAACTTTCCTACCTTTTAGGTGTGTACCTTGCTGAAACCAGGCTCTGATAGCGCAGGAGACGAACAACTCCACGTTCTGCCGTTGTACCGCTTACTGGACAAAGATGGTGTCCTTGTGGACCCTAATTACGATATGCCCAGTCATTTCCTTGAACCCCCTTTAGGAGTAACTCCGGGTTACTCCAGCGTCTCAGGGCAGGAAAATTCTCCCAAAACCCAAGCAAACATGGCACCGCACTATCAGGAGCAATACTTAAAGGAAGAAAGAAAAGACATTTTTCCGGACATTAACAACAACAACAACAACAATGATAACAATCACTTGTTTGCCCCTTTTGATGGGCAGCGCATCACGCATGGATATGCTAAATCAATGCATGGTTTTCCAACCTCTGTAATCCACCATCATCCCGCTTCTAATCACGTCATGAGCAGCTGTTATAACGGACACTTCCCCCCTCGTGGGCCAGGAGTATTTCAGCTCCATCCGCATGTGGGGAGTAACTACGTTTTGAATGACTGCCGTGCTCCTGAAGTCCACTGGGTGGACGAGAACCGCATCCCATATTTGTATCGCAACCCAGGGCACTTGAATCACTGTCACAATTCATCGAGTAACTATATCAGTGACAAAAAGTTCCCTTTTATTACAGACCCTTGGAATGGCCAAATACCTTTTGGTAAACCGTTTGGTATGAGCGGGTCATCGACAAATAGAGGAGCGGAGTACGCTAAGCCCAAGACTGTTATTCACCACTTTAATGGTGGAACTCATGACGGGGGAAGGACGCCCTCTCAGATTAAATGGGTTGATGATAAAGAGGTGCCACTCATGCGAGCATCGGGTGTTCTTCCTTTGGATGAAAATGCCAACGTGAGGCATGACGTAGAGAATCCAAAAAATCCCAAGGCTCAGTCAACGTTGAACATCAGCGAAAACCGTTTAAAATTGAGGAAGACATGGGTGGAGTGGCAATTGCCCTTGGTCATGGATCTTTACTCATTGAAGTGGCAAAAAAAGAGCTTCATGCAACAACACCTTTGAAAAATCCAAAACGACAACATCCCACGCGCATCAGTCTTGTGTTCTATCAACACAAGCAAATGAATCTCACACTCCATGGACTGGGTGAATGGGAGCAGAAGGTGGCAAAGAAAAAGATGGAAGAGGAAGCCTCTCATTTGGAGGATGATGCTACAGAAGAAGAGCCGGCAGTTGTGGAGTCAAAACCAGGAGAGCCGAGGGAGATGGGTTACTTGGACATGCTAGCGGAAACAGCCTTGTCCAGAGCAGACATTGAACCTCAGAGCATCCCCAAAAACCACCTTTCAAATGTGGCTAGTGTTGATTCTCGAAGGCCTCAATTGATGAATGACGATATTTTGAGGCAAAAAAGCTTACCTGAACAATCTGTCAGCCGTCCTTTAAGCATATCAGAACACGCACCTTTGTCAACCTTGCATCCAGAATATCCCAGTGTTGATTATGAATATTCTGGCGGATGTAAGAAAAACCACATTTTCAAATCTTCACCAGTAAACCTGACAGACGAAAAGAAGGGCAGTGACATGGAACGTGAAATCTCGTCCAAATCATTTGAATCAAAAACACCTCAAAATAACCATTTTCACCTTCCGTTTGAAATGAGAAATGGAGGGAAGTTTCAAGAACATTTATGGGTGCAAGACTTAAATGCTGCCCAGAAGAGCGAATCGTCACCAACCACAAGACAACTAATTTGCGAATCTTCTCTTAACGACGAACCTACCAGTAATGTCCTGAAATTCATAACGTCGTCCAGTATGTCGTCAAACAATCGAGACCAGATTGCATCAAACCATGTTTCTTTTGGGAAAAATGCTGTTGTGAATCATGTGGAATCATCACCAGGAAGTGACGGTGTGAAAAGCCACCACCTTTCAAATGGAATAATTCCTGAAAGAGTCGTTAATTCTCACATGAGAAACTTTGGCTGCAGAAAAAGTTCAACGTTTGCCGATCCAAACATGGTTAAGGCACGCGAGGAAAGAACGGGCGGAAACTCCAGCTTTAGTGTTTCTAGGCTTTTAGGGAACGAAAACTACAGAGATGCCAAACTCAACTCCGATTCTTCATCATATAGAATCAGCAGCATTCTCAGAGAGGATAAAAGTGTATCGGAGACACCATGTGGGGATAGCGGCTCGGAAAAACCTCCACAACTTCTTGCTGCTCGACCACCAGAAAGAGATCATGACACACGCATGCGGAGTCTCGGAGCTCAACAACACCCATTGCAATTACCTTCGTCTTCTTTGTTTCCATTTGTGCATCCGTATCCACATTCCATGGAAGAAAGAGACAAACTTGGCAATGGACCTGAAAGACAATATCTAGATTTATCGGTGGCAGCCAATCGCTTGCTGGGCGGCTACAGCCCTTACAAATTCGGCGTGCCATTTCCAACGTTCCCAAGTTTTTACATGCCGCCATTCCATCCACTTTTGGCTGGAAATGGACTTTCATCGAACCTGGCTCTTGTTAACTCTCAAAATTATTTATCATCTTTTGTGGATTCTGCAAAGCGGATTAGGGACTTGAATGGCATGGACCCTGCTTCATTGACCACCATTTCCACAGCCACCAGGACAGGAGTCAGTTTCCCAATAGATACGCTAATTACTGTGGCACCGTACACGCAGACGTGTGTCACAGGACACTACCAGAACTGGCTCTGATGTGTCGTCAAATTCTACACGGCAGCGGTAAGTACAGTAACTTTAATAGCTTCTAAGCCAAGTGAAGCATAGTTAGCGTAAAGAAATGTAAAAAGCGATTGGGCTTCATTCCTCGAGGAAAACTGTATCGGACCACTAATTCTGTTTTTTTTTTTTTAATCCGACAATTCACTGCTGCATGTTCCAGCAACCGGCAAAGTACCGTTGCCTTGTGGCTATTTCCGCTAAGGTGGTTTCATACACCATAAGCCTTTTAAAGACATCACCATTGGGCCGGCCACTTTTTGCGGGAACTCCTTATTCTACTCTTTACGAGGAGTTACTTGGGTTCTTTAGCAACATCCCATGGAGTTAATGAACAGTAGAGCGTTGTGAGATGGGGCCTACGGTTTATAGTTGTTATCCGTGACTCGCAGGAAATTTTCATTGGCTTTAGAACCTTTGTAACCTGTGTGGGTAGTGTTTTCGTACGAGGGGAACGCATAGAGTTGTTGCTCAAATTTTTGCGAGGCCTAAATGTGGAAAGATCTTTGATTTTTTCGCAGTTTTTCGTTCTTGTGACGTCTCTTGTGAAGAGATGTGTTTCCGATGTTGACGCGGTACACTCGGAGAAATTCGAGTATTCTTTGGTGGAGTCAAACTACGGCTTCTGATTACTGTATGTAAGACTCCAGTGCTGTGCTATAGGAGATACGTGGGAGCGAGGGCAACAAACTAGGCTCAAGCGCCCTCGCAATTGTAAGGACGGACATAATTAACAATTATTTCATGAGCGCGTGTTGGATATGAGATGGTAAATAGTCCAGTCTCATATCCAACAAGCGCGAATGGAATAATTGTTTTACTAAATTCCTGAAACTCCAAAAGTATGGAAGTACGAAATACGAGCGACAGAAAGGGAGAAAATCCTAGCGAAATCGAAAAAACATGATGAAGATGCCATGTTGTGTAATACCTGGTGGTCAGACAGACGCAGGCTTATCAGAAAGACATTTCTTACCTTTTCGCGTAATTTTATGCGTCCGAGTTGATCCAAACGTTTCACAAAAACTTTTTTTTCTTTATTCCTAGAGAAATTCCGCTTTCCGGTGAAAAAATTCAGTTTAGCAACGCTTAGCGCAATCATTTACCATATAAGGTCACTTGAAGATATATGAGCTGATAACCGAGATTAAGTGAACCAATCAGAGCACGAGGACTGCATTAACCGCGGTTGAAAATTAAATAATAAGTGTTATTTATTGTATTGCCCGCTTTTCGCACCGGCTGCTTGCGTATACTTTGGATTATGATTGGTTAATTTGTCCGCGTCAGTTGTGCGTGCAGACATGTGTCTCAGAGTGACTATTGAAAGGCCAAAGACCTGTCATTCAAGTTATTCATGCAGTTGTGTCAGTTTAACTTCGTCAACCAGTAAAGCCTCACTAACATTGTTTTCTTTTTTTTAAATTTTAGTTTGTAGGATTTCACGAGGGCATGTTTATCAAGTACATAAGGAGAAACGCGATATGTAAGAGTCAAGGAAAGTAAATTTATTGTTGGAAATACAAGACACTTTTTTTTTGTAAGTTAACGGGACAATAATATTAGAATTTATGATAATTTTCAGTAGCGAAGAAGACGTATTTTTTCTAATTGAAATTTTGAAATAGGTCTCCAGTCTTGGTGCAGTAAAAGCAATCTCGTGATTTAACAGAAAAACTTAAATTATGTTTTTTGCAAAATACGGATCAATTCTTGATTTTCGCGTCATGGCTGCTGTGTTGGTGTCCCCAAACAGAGAAACAGCGGCCATGTTGATGTCCCGCCCCAATCCTCCGAGAATTGATTTCTATTATTATGCAAGCGTTTTCTTTTGGTTTCGTTGAAATACATGGCTGTTGATCACGTAAGTGAAAACCAAGAATTCATGCGACGATGCCGCTTAAATCAATTAAGTTAAGCCAAGACGTGTCACACGGGTAGTAAAGGGGTTTCCCTTTCAGGGTGGGATTGTGGCTGCAGGGAACAAGAGATGGTGGGTGGTTATCGTTTTAGATAAAGAGATTTCCCGACTTTAAAAAGGAAAGGTAGTAAAACTAGATGGGACTCAATAGGGCATCTCTGCTGACTTCATTGTTTGCCCTCTATCTCATCTACATGTCAGCTTGTTTATCATATATTTTTTAAACGTTCAAAGAACTTTTTAAACTTAGCGATCTCTTTATAACGGAAATGCATGCAGTCGGTGCTAAGTGCAGGGGAGCATGCGCAATCAATTAACGATGTCTTTTTGGTTTTACTTTTGATTGGCTGAGAATCTGGCGCAAGCACAGTTAAACCATAGCAAACGTTCTTCGGAAAATATCTAATCATGCAAACTCCCTCGGTGTTCCCTAGCTGAGTCGTTTTACAGAAGTGCTCTCCATTTTCGGCAATTTGCGGATATTTTGGATGAGATCGTGTCTTAAATTCAGTCGAAGAATACGCTGGAGAACGTTTGGTAAGTCACTGTAGGTTTTATTTTGTTTCTGAATGTTTTTGCCTAAATCGTGTGTGTGGATATTTAAAAAAGTCGATGTTATTTTCAAAGCATTAGGAATGGTCGCAAACGTTGTACAGATAAACTTCGCTTTACAGTGACTAACTTATAGAATGACATTTTAAATGAAAAGTTTCATTGATCATATAGATCTTTACGCATAATATGCAGACGCAACCTCATTTTTAAGGTAACTTGTATATTTTAGGTGTTCAAAATGCAGCTTTTAATAGTTTCAAAGGGTTTTGATGCCAACTTAGTGAGAAACAAAATACGACACCATTAACTACGGTTTGGTCAATCGTATTGCGGTAAATACGCTCAATATCAATATAAATGTTACAGTATATAATTATTGTATTTAAAAGCCCGGGCAAGCGACTTCAACATTTACTTCAACATCCTTTTGATTTTGTGGAATAGCGATGCTAAAACCGTTTTCTCTCCCCCCCCCCCCCCCCCCCCACCCCCTTTCAACCGTTTTGAAACATGTTGAATGAATTAAGGGCCTACTGACATATTTTTTGGGGTGCGTTGCTAAGGATACAATGGTTAAAGGGGCTAGATCACGCGATTTTAGGGTAATTTTGTTAATTATGACCTTTAAACGTCAAATTGGCAGAGCAAGAGTCTTTCATTTGCAAAATCACGGCCACATAACAACTGAGAATGATTTTCCAGCTGTGTAAATGACAATTTGATATAGACTGATATAAATTTGAAAAAAGGTGGGCCGACGTTTTTCAAATTTACCCAAATTCAATCCATTTCAATCCTCTCCAGTTTTGTCCATCCATGTCCCTTCGTGGCTTCCCTGTGTTTTGTTAGTGTTCTTCTATAGTTTTGAACAGTTATTTTCATATTTTAGTTAATTCTATGACCATTCGATCAGTGCTGAGATTGCCTAAAATTGGGTGACCTAGCCCCTTTAAGTAATTTGACAGAATTTGGCATTATTTTGGTCAGTTTCCATTTTTTGTGAACCATTGACCCCAAATATGACGTCAACATGCCACGCCCATGGTCACTTGACCAATAAAAGAAAACTCTAAATTCGTCTACGTGCCACGTAATTTGGGTATTTAATCAGTGGTTTCATAATTTGTATTCGTTTTTGCATCCAGCCAAGCATGGTTTTCTTTTTATTTTGAAAAATGTTCTTTTTAGAGGGATAAACGATACTGAAATACCCATAACATTTTCAAAAAAGATAATTTGAAAAAACCAATGCTTAGCTATATTCTGTATTTTGAGGTGAAACGAGCCATATCAAAAAAAAATTAATTCAATTTAAAGACCGCCGTAAATTTAGCGTTTTCTCAAACCGGAAGTCAGTTTGTTTACGCATGCACAGTTGATTTGAGGACGAGCGCGAGGAAGGTGCGAGGAAAAACCTTCGATGCAAACAACAATTAGGAGATTGCAGGAACCCATGACCCGGAGCCTACAACTCTACTGTGTTCGTGTAACGGCGTTTTCACAGACCGATTTATTTTTAGATTGAATTTCCAGCGAATGAAACTCCCACAGGAGCCCGATGACCAATTACAAGAAATTAAGCTGACGTCACAGGGTCACCGAACCGGAACTGCCTTTGTTTTTTGACCTAATTCGCGGGAAGGGAAGTTGCACGCTCCAGATGGGCTCCTGCAGATTGTTATCAAATTCTCCAGGTCGGTGAGTGAGTTTTCTGGTCGGCTCACGATATAATGACGTCAGTCACCGGAAGTAACATTTCACTTCCTTAGCAACGCGCGAAAAATCCATCCGTGGGCCCTTTTAAACTTTAAACTTAAAACTTTAAAGTTTAAACTTTGCTTCGACAACCATTCAACATTTCTTTTGTTTTCGCGAATGTTGAATGAAGTTGAAGTCGAAGCCCCTCTTTCAACATTGTTGGGCATGCGCAATAATTGGTCTCTCAAGACATATCTATGTCCGTATCCATAGTAACAGCCTCGGCTGCAGCCTGCGGCTGAATACAAGGCCTCTCGTGAGCTTGTTGATGATGTGTAGAAAGCGTTTGTCCACCCCAGCAGTCAACAACTTTCAACATCATTCAACTTAAACCAACCGGATGTTGAAGCAAATGTTGAAGTCGTTTGCCCTGGCCGTAGAGCGGTTTTCAATTGAGTGTCGAAAGTAATAAGAGAATTGCTTTGGTTTTGCATTACTTTACTCAGTGATTGGTTCAAAGTTCGCGCGCAATTTCTTCAACCAATCAGAAGTGAAACCAAAACCAATCGTGGCTCGTGCGTGCACATTTTCCCGCGCTTTGTGTCGGCTACGTGTAATTACTTCGAGTTTTGATTGGCATACTGGATTGTCTCCGTCCTTTTGATTGGCCAAAGTAATCACTTTGATTTTGGTTTTACGATACTCATTTGAAAACCGCTTGACCTCTAAAGGGGAAAATGGTTTTGAACGTCTGTTCTAGGGAAGTTAATCAGTTGTCATGTTGCACATATTTAACTATAAAGCTTCACGAGACCAGCTGTCGCGTTAGGTTTGCTGAAACCGGCAAAAAAGATTTGAGAAAGATATAAGTCCAGTAATTTCTCGATCATGTGATAGACGGCCTTTGTCTAAAAGGAAAGTCGAATCCTCGGAAGATTAGGGAGTTTAAGATCTACGACGCGCGACCGTGACGAAAACGTTACCTCAATACAACTTTCTTTGCAATATCTTTGGTTTTTTCGCGGTTATTCCATCTATTTCTTGTCGTGCAATGTGGGCAGCAAAGCATCCTAAAAATAAATTGGTTTCAGAGTAAAAATGGAGACTGAAAGGTTCACATTTTTGTACGCTCACGTTGTCGTCAAAACCTCAAATTTGGTGATTTCACGTTGTTGTTGTGCAGAGTACCGCACGAATTTGTGCTAAATTGCGTGTCGCACGTGCAGCACGATTGCCTTTCCTCTTTTAACCAATCACATTGTCGTTTTGTGGCGTTCTCGTTGACGACCGCGTCGTAGATCTTAAAAATCTCTATAGAGTGTTTTCACATGACGTCACGGCGGCCATATTGGAGGAGTGAAACAAAGAAACAGCGGCCATGTTGGAGGAGTGAAATATTTTTTTGGTATGAAAATTCTTCCTTTTGTTTTAGTATGCAAATATGGCTGCTGGTCAAATGAGCGAAAACACTCTATGTATCTTATTCCAAAATGGCCGCCATTTTAGTATTCTTTTGTTTCCATGCAAATTGGCCCTTATGGCCTCGTTTAAGAATTTTACGTTTGAAAGCGAGGCCATAAGGGCCAATTTGCATGGAAACAAGAGAATACTAAAATGGCGGCGATTTTGGAATAAGGTGTATTAGGGGAAGACCTTAGACAGCAATGACCAGAACCAGGTAGCTGACCAGCGGTTTTCGTTAAAAAAATGGTTTGCTGGGGGTGCTCAGTCTCGCGGGCTCAGAAAACATGATTGTGGTCATTGTTATTTAAGGTTTTTCTGTATTTATTGTATTAGGTGTGAGGACGACGTGGTCGCAGTTTCTTTTTTTACAGCCTTCCCGACATCATGTGCAAATCATCCAACATTTTTTCTTCCAATGTGACGGTCATATCTTCAAAATGACTGACCTGTTGTCATAGTCTACTCTCTGTTTACTAATTACAGGAACGTTGAGTTTACTGTGAGAGACTAGATGTCATCGTCAAGATCTTTTGCTTCCATTTCAAGTTTGAGTCAGATGGTTTCATTAATCTTTAAATATGAAAGCAACTCGAACCCGATTAACTTGCCGTAGTGCAACAGACTTTGACCAGCTCGGAGTTTATTAGCAGAATGAAATGCGTTTTATCAAATCTTTACAGTCCTTTAAATCTCAAAGATCAGAATGCAGTGTCTCTTCAATTTTTTGTAATAGAATCCACCATCTTAGTTTGGCCATTTATTGCTTTCATTGTCCACGGACAAGTTAACAGACGTATCGAGAATACTCCTAGAAGTGGTTACAAACATTAAGTCTCCCCAAAGGGTTTAAAGCGGAGGAAATAGGCCTTTTTCCGTATATTAAAATTCAGCTTGAAAGAGAGGTTTAGAGGACAAAGACAAAGGAAAGTAGATAATATTTTTCTTGTTTCTATTGTTTTTGTCCTCCTTGCGTCACTATCAAACTGAATATGTAATATTTCGAAAATGACCTATTGTAACTAACCATAAAAAGTAAAAGTTAATTTCAAACTTGCAGCCATTTTTGCGAGCAAAATTCTCGTCGTCTGAACAATTTGCTCGTCATTAGTATCGGTAATCACATGATTTCCTGCAACTTGGAATAAATAAGCGCGAGTAATTTTTGCAAGGGCGTTGAAAAAAATTACAGGTGCTTATTCATTCCAAATTGCAAGAGAAAAATCATGCGTAATAAACAAACGAAGGCTCAATTTTTCGGGTATTGAAAATTAAGATCCAGCTTTCTGTAACAAAAAGCTTTTTCTTTAAATGGCGGTTTTCATTGTGACAGACGTAAAACCGAAGTAATTGCACAATCCAACCAAAATTATCAGGACTAAAAGGAAACTGCAACAGTCAGGTGGAACACTTATGACAAGTACATAGCATCGCATGAAACTGGCGAGCTGAAGATGTCATTAATAACTATTCTCGAACAAGTGCCTAGGCTTGAATAGTGCAGATCGTCTCGTTGTGTAGCTCTAAAGTTTTTTGTTGTGTATTTGTCATGAAGTGTACTACCTGACTGTGGTGGATCCATTCTAGTACAACCTAACCATAATAGACGCAGACATATGCATATTAAATCTATGCGCGGGAAAAAGATGTACGTGTAATCACAGTTGGTTTTGCTTTTGCGCATGATCGCCTCAGAATGATTTTCTCCATTCATTTAGCGCACTGATGCACTATTGAAATTGCATAAAACTATCAATTGCAAGACATTGATACTATTTCGTTGCATAATAACTGTTATTAGCGATGAAGAGAGCCTGCATCCTGATTTTTCGGGCTTGGCTAACCATTGGGTGTATTTCGGTCTTAATGACTTTGAATAATTTACGGACAATTTCCAGGAATGTTACAGAGTATTCATTTTATTTGGATGCATAAGTCTTGTGCGCATTGATTGTCGCACGATTTTATTTGATTGTACAATCAATCGATTTAAATTTTGGATTCTTTTTAGAAATCACTATTTTAGTGGTATATATCGTGATGTACTTTGAGTGAAAAAATATAGCGAAGTTATCTCCTTTGGGTATTCTGGCCTTGTCATTTTGTCACCTATTCTAGAATCTACATTTTTCCTGAGTTGCGTCGCCGCGATCGTTGTGAGGAGAAGAAATCGAACCTGCTTATTGCAACACTTCTCGAAACATCGCAACAATTATTTTTGCCTTTGTAGGATGAGTTATTATAGGACGTTTTCCACCAACCTCTGGAGACACCAATAACAATAGGGAAATGTACGACTTCTGGTGGACGAACAAAAGAAGCTAATGAGAGATCTTTTGTTTTCGTCCACCAACATGGCTGCGATGACGTCACGTGAAACACGAAGAGAACGAAGAGATCATTTGTTTTGCCTTAATCTTCGCGTGGTCAGAATGCGGAAAATATCTTCAGATCGCTTCGAGAACGTTGGCCACATCTTTCCTGCAACTTCTGTTGCAAAATTTTGTGGTGTCATCCCACTTATATCCAGAAACGCACTTAATTTGCTGCAAGCCCAATTACGAAGTTTCTCTTTAAATTTATTCCTTTGCTACGTGTTTCAAACAATGAGGTAAGGGTAAAGGTTAGCATTCTTTTTAGTTTAGGGTACATGCAGCTGTTTGTCCTTACCTGAGGATAAGCATTTGGAGGACACTTTGTGACGTTATTTGTCTTTATTCCGAGACACGAGTGATGTTGAAGTTGGGAAGAAAAGCAAGGGGACACTTCGTGACGCTTACCACTGTAGGAGGCAGTGAGGCCCAGTGGTTAGGGCGCTTGCCTTGAGATCCGGAGAGCCCGGGTTCAAGACCCGCTCTGACCACTCGTTGAATTTGATCCTCGTAGTCCCTGGTTCAAATTCCCAGCTGCGCTTGTAAATAGCCAACTGGTTTGCCTCCGGCCAGTTGGGATTCTTAACAGTTGTTGTTGTTCTGTTCCTTCGTTTCGTTGTTGTTCATTGACCCTGAAAAGCCCCTATGGGGAGCGGTCAATTACGTATGTATTGTATTGTATTGTATTGTATTATTAAAATCCGCGTGCATCTAATTAGGGGCATTTCATCAGCCGATGAAATTTTTCATTTTAAGTCGTGATCATAAAGGATGACACGAGCTACAAGAAACGTTGTCCAGTTTAATACCCATTCAAAGTTATCGTTTTGAGTCGCAATGCAATCTTAAAAGCCACACAGCTTCATAAGAGCGGTGACACTAAATCTGGAGCCTTTGGGCTCCTGCTGTCACACCAAGTCCTCCACAAATATGTAAGGCCAGGAGCGCATGAGTAGGAGCTTGCCTCTCCTATACAAGCCCTATGAGTCAAACTTTCGTATCTTTCTATTTTTAGAACACCACGAGTTCTTCGGCTCTGAACACACTGTTTAGAATGGCCAATCAGAATAAAGATATTGTGAAACAAAGACAAAAACAATGTTTGCAAATTGTGCAAACTGATGTAAATTGTTCTGGGTAGTCCCTGGTCAGAAAGCCATAAGGGTTGAAACGTGTAACGCGCGTTCACATCTTCCGAATATTCAGAGCTAAGTACCATATTTGGAAACCCCTCCCTCCAGTTTTTCGCGCGAGAACATTGGTGGTATCGCGTCACGGTGTATTTGCGAAATGATTGATTGAATGTTTCTCTCTTGTTGTTCCAAATATCCTCTATTTTCGAACTCCCCATAATACACTTTGTTTGCCCCCCAAATTTTGCATAAACTATTGTTTTCAAATGCTCTTGGGGACACTGCATATTCCCAAGAGCATTTGAAAGCAATGGTTTATGCGAACAAAGTGTATTATGGGGAATTCGAAAATAGAGAATGGTACTTAGCAAATTGAATATTTAGAACCTTGTTTCCCAGCACACAAGGGGCCGTTACACGTTTCAACCCTTATGGGTTTCTGCCCTGGTTCAATGGACCTCTTTAGCTTGTACGGTTTGTT
>NC_090896.1:34308285-34358285 GCF_036669925.1 Montipora capricornis
TGTAAAACGATTCTATCTTTAACTTGTAATACTCATGTGTAGTGGCGAGAAAAAAAAAACAAAAACAAAAATGTAATAAGGGCTCCAATGATCACCGGCCTGAATTAACGGGAACCTCGATCCCACAAAGAGACCCTAGGAACGAGGTTGACTTTAACGGATTTAAACTATACCTGAAACTGTCATTGATGAGGAAAATGTCCAAACATTTATTCCTGCCAAGTTTATTGAAGTCAAAAGCATGCGATTTTTCCTCTAACCCATATTTCCCAAGATTTTTCAACCTCGGGTTGTCGCCGAAGATTTCGGAAGATTTCCCGAAGATTTCCATATTAATTTAATATACCGCGGTGAGCGCGACTTTAGGGCTGTTTACGTGATACCTACGTGATTTGATATCTTGCTTACATGAAGGCACACTTGACATGTGTAAATGGCCGACGAAATTTACGCATGCGCTTCCCGTTCCAGTCCACCGACAGGCCTGTTTCACCCTGCATCGGGTGGTTTTACTTCACATGATAAGGTTGCGAGATTTCGTACCGAAACAAAATTCTCGCTCCGGTACACAAACGGAGGTGAACTCGCGCCGGTATGACATTTTCTGTTGGTATCATGTATTAAAACGAATGAATAGCCACAAGAGGGAAATAGAGTAAACTCGTTTTGAGGCGAAAGTCGCCCAGGCATCTTGCAAACACCCCCTGTAACAAGTTGCTGTCAGGGACCCAAGCACTAGAACGAAATTGACCCTCAACAGGTTAACTTTCACAACACTTTAGTGTGATGGTAATTAAGTTGCATCACAAACAACCAAAATCTGATTTGCTGCAGGCAAGCGTTTCACCCTTAGACTCACTTAAAAAAAACAAAGCTGAAGTGATATCTGCTCTATTGTTATATTAAGGCGTAGTCCCCTCATTTTTCATAAACTGCGAAACAAGCGGCCAGGCTGACAAGGGAATAGGGTCATTTACCACGGCTCCACTACTCATGTCCCTTTCTTTGTGAACAGAACAATCGAGAGGAGAATTATGCGTTTCTCGAGTCTCGTGATCTCTTGGGTAAGGATAGTAGTAATTAATTCATTACCATTAGAGACTACCTATCGGTTACATAAAGCGTTTGAGTAACACGGAAAACCGATAATCATAATAAGAATAAATTTGATTAGTCATTACCTTCGCTGAAACATGACGACTTCATCCGCGTACAAGTCGCTCAGCTCCAATTGTTGTCCTTTCTTTATGACATTTGGGTGCTTTTTCACAAGTAGCCAACCAACATGCGCGAAGAAGAATCCTCTCTTAGCGTTGTGCGGGTCGGCATCGGTTTCAGAGAACTTGTGGTGGACACGGTGGTCCCGCGCCCATTCAAAGATGTCATTTTGAGCCGCGACGCAATTAAAGCACATTAGCAACACTCTGAGAAACCATGTAGCTTTGTACGATCTGTGAGACCATAGTCTGTGGGCTCCACAAGTAACACCGAGAACTCCAATAAAATAACAAAGCCAGGTCCAGAACCAAGTCCACGGGCTTGCTCCGGGCAGGAGAGAAATCCCGTAAAATGCCATAAGATGCAGTATTGACATGAAATAGACGTTCATCCACACGATTTTACGCTCGGGGAGTTTTGGTTCATCTTTGGAGGTGCTCGATTCTGATGGGATAGTTTCTGTTAGCGTAATTGTTTCACTTGACGGAGCCATTTTCCTGAATAAAGAATGATATTTAAGGGCAATTAAATAGCAAGATAGTTTTTAAAACTGACGCTGGAGTAACAATGCAAATTATTTTAAGAATTAAAACTTTTCTGCTCCTAGCCAACATAAGCTTTGTAGCTCGATATATCAAAACAAAAGATAAGCAAGGATATTTTGCTTTCAAATTTAAATACTATCTTTCAATCACAGACTGACACTTGAAAAGAATCTGAAAATTAGGAAAAAAAAGTTTAAGCGCAGCGCTATTATCTGATTTTCCAGTTGTTTTTCGTAGCATCCCAACAAAAGGCGACAAACGACTTGAGAGTTTCCGCTTCGTGCAAACAGACGTACGGTAAATCCTGTCCACTGAAAGTTCGAATTTGCAATGGAAGAAGAGCAGCTAAACATTATCATCAGACGAGTGTGACGTTCGCTTAGTAAAAGCGCAGATTACATAATGCATGTAATTATGACAAGAGGATAGTCAAAAACTGGGTTTTAGCTGAACGAGATTTAAAATTTGGCATTGACAGAAACCCTTACATACATTAAATTTGCAGGGAAATAAGCGTCTCAAACCTGTTGAAAATATTGCCAAACTTGTCAAACTGTCGCGTTCTTCATGCGAATAACAACGCCCAACGATAATTGCAGGCCCATTTATAGCTCACCGGTCACATGTTTTGAATGATGTCCTTCGAAAGTTCGTTCAAGGTTCAGTTAACTGTAAGTAAACTAGTCAGCCATCGTCTATTGTCAGAGCCAGGTGTTAACAGCACTTGATAAACGGATTTAAAGCAACGCCTTATTGAAAAATGATTGTTTTGTCTTTCTGTCGCTACCAGGTAAATTTAAAGATTAAACGAGACTTAGTGTGAGTTGACGTTTGATTTGGTTTTAATGATGTAACAGTAACTCAAAGTGAAGCACGAGACGCACGTAGCATCAAATGTTGTGTTTGGCTTGCGTTGGAAAGGTTTTTTTTGTATTTAGGGGGTTGGAAAGGTTTGGAGAGTGCTCGAGTTCGACGTGCGGTGAAAAGAGCAAGCAACATTGCAAACTTAATTGTAAGCTTCATTGAAAGTCGTTTTAATGTCAAGAAGAACTTTAAGAACCTACAAGTCGCAGAAACTTGCTCCATTAAGTTAAACAAGTTTAACACACGAGAGGAGACTTTGGCCCCTGAGACGGTGTTGTTTTGTGGAGTGCGACAAAGAAAAGAATTGAAACGCGTGCCGCACGTGCAGCACGTTTGTCCCTTTGAAACATCGCGAGGCTAGAGATGAATTGTCTTATACATTGTAATAAAACATTCATGTAATCATACGTCTCTGGAATGCGTCGATACTCCAATGATACAGGGAGGTAAGGCGAAGGCGTCGACGTCATCAACGAGAACGAGTACGACATAAAACAAGAGGTTCAATGAGCAAAAAAAAACTGTTCTTTACGCTCCGCATGTGTATTTCAAGTTTCGGTAAATTTTGCGACCTTTCTCGTCCTGTCAAAACAGGGAGCCTTAGAAACGGCTACGGATACGACTACGACAACGCCACAAAACAAGAATATCATTGGTTAAAAGAGTAAAATTAATCGTGCTGCACGTTCGGCACGCATTTTAGCACTTATTCTTACGGTAGTCTGCATAACAGCGACGTGAAATCATCAAATTTGACGTTCCGGGCACAAGGTGAGCATTCAAATGTGAGCCATTCAGTCCCCGTTTTCACTCTGAAACCGCTTGTATAAATTGAGTTTGAGGACAATTAGCCCTTATTGTATGGCATAAACGAGATGGAAAAATTGCGAAGACTTAGGATTGTGCAATGTTTTATTTTGAGGTGACGTTTTCGTCTCCAAACCTCCACACCCTAGCCTGCAGTGTAGCCTGCAGTGCAGGCTTATTTTAGTGGTGACGGGCTAAGCATAATCCTTCCCGGAATTTTTAGCTGCCATCTTAAATTTCTGAAGCAAAGGAAGTTCAGGGAGGAGAATAAATTGCCACCAAGCGGGTAGGGCATAAGCGGCAAAGGTGAGCGTCCCATTCCCTCCCAACATCCATCCCGGCAACATGACGGCTGGATGGAGTTTGGACGGGTAGATAAGACGCCTGCACTGCGGGGTATCCAGTTTTGTTCCAAGAAGGTTTGCATACAACTTCCACGCGGATAATAAATCAGAGTGGCTATGAGCCACTGAACTTTGAAAATGAATTATGGAAGGTGAAATTGACCTAAATTCACACCAGTGTGTCACAGGATAGTTAATAGATGTAGGCCCTAGATTAACTATGGTCACAGTGATATGGGCATCCGCGCGTTTTGGGTATCCTCATTCCAAAAACGCTAGTGATGTGAGGAAAATACTTATTGTTTCAACGTGGCCTTCAAGTACTTGACTGCGATAACTTTGACGAAGCGAAAATCAACTGCGATAACTATGGTGGAGCGATAACCTTTGACCTTGCGATATCCGGAGAGAAGAAAGAGACGATAGCCAAAACAGGAAGAAGACAAAGAGGTCAGAGTCTATTATGAAGTCCTTCGTGAGAGTTTGTGTACAAAAAGAATCTAGTGAATCAAGAAGGTCAAGAATTGTTGTCAACAGTCCGTGGAACTTGGAGTTCGAAGTTAATCAAGATCAATGCCTGAATGGTCATGAAAGACAGTAGGCCCGCTTTGCTTTACGAACTACTTAACGTAATCTTTAACCGAAGTAATTGTAACAGTGTAAAACTAATTAAATAATAGTGAAAAAGGGTAACTGCTAGTTCTCACACTTTTTTATATCGTACTAGGGAGTTATTTTCATTCATGCCTTGTTTGCGGACATCTCTTGGTTATTCGTGCACGTATTAAAATTGGGGGCCTGTCCGGGAGGTTTTTCTCCTGTCTGTGGTCATTTCCTTGTCCGGGTGCTATTTTCACTGTCCGGGAGGTTTTTCCTGTCCGGGAGCCTTTTCCTTGTCCGAGAGCTATTTATCGCTTCCCGGGAGCAGTCGTTTCCCTGTCTGGGAAAATCTTTCGTTATCTAGGAGTCATCTCTTTTTTTGTCCGCGTCATACTCTCGTTATTGCATTGAGCAGTTACTGACAGTAACTGGTGATCCTCATAAGAATTGTAGTTGAGAACTTTTTCACCCTTAAGTTTGTACCATCCAGTATTCTTAACGGTTATCGTTGGGTATGCCCAGAGTTTACGAGTTGCAGTTGAAGCGATTTAAAGGTTTTATGGATGACCTATGTAGTCAAAGCTCAGAGGCTGTTTCCAAAGTCAGTAGAGGCATGGAATTCAGTCTGCAGTTTTTAGGGTGAAAGTCATGTATGATGAAGTATTGCGATATACTAGTATAGTGCTCTAGAGAGAGAGCAGGATCAATGTGTTGGTGGAAATATTTTCCATTGTTTACAAGAATACAAGAGTTTTTGTGATACAAGCTACTTACATTTTAAAATTAAAACTTTTCTGCTTTGTAGCTCGATATAGCAAAAAAAAAAAAAAAAGAGATAAGCAAGGATACGTTGCTTTCATACTTAAATACCATCTTTCAATCACAGAATGACACTTGAAAAGAATCTAAAAATTAGAAAAAAAATTTTGTTTCAGTGCAGCTCTTAGCTGATTTTCTAGTATGTTTTTCGTAGCATCACAGCAAGGCGACAAACGACTTGAGAGTTTCCGCTTCGTGCAAACAGACGTACGGTAAATCTTGTCCACTGAAAGTTCGAATTTGCAATGGAATAAGAGCAGCTAAACATTATCATCTGACGAGTGTGACGTTCGCTTAGTAAAAGCGCAGATTACATCATGTAATTATTACAAGACGACAAGACGATAGTTAAAAACTGGGTTTTAGCTGAACGAGATTTAAAATTTGGCATTGACAGAAACCCTTACATACATTAAATTTGCAGGGAAATAAGCGTCTCAAACCTGTTGAAAATATTGCCAAACTTGTCAAACTGTCGCGTTTTTCATGCGAATAAAAACGCCCAACAATAATTGCAGGCCCATTTATAGCTCACCGGTCACATGTTTTGAATGATGTCCTTCAAAAGTTCATTCAAGGTTCAGTTAACTGTAAGTAAACTAGTCAGTCATGGTCTATTGTCAGAGCCAGGAGTCAACAGCACTTGATAAACGGATTTAAAGTAACGCCTTATTGAAAATGATTGGTTTTTTTCTTCTGTCGCTCTCACTTTTTCCCTATGTACCAGGTAAATTTAAAGATTAAACGAGACTTACTGTGAGTTAACGTTCGATTTGAATTTAATGATGTAACAGTAACTCAAAGTGAAGCACTTTGGACCCTGAGAAGGTGTTGTTTTGTGGAGTGCGACAAATAAAAGAATAGAAACGCGTGCCGCACGTGCAGCACGTTTGTCCCTTTGAAACATCACGTGGCTAGAGATGAATTGTCTTATACATTGTAATAAAACATTCATGTAATCATACGTTATGTTACGTCCCTGTAAAATTGGAATGCGTCGATACTCCAATGTGATACCCGGAGGTAAGGCGAAGACGTCGACGTCATCAACGAGAACAAGTACTACATAAAGGTCCATAAAACAAGAGGTTCAATGAGCAAAAACAAAATGTTCTTTACGCTCCGCATGTGTATTTCAATTTTCGGTAAATTTTGCGACCTTTCTCGTCCTGTCAAAACAGGGAGCCTTAGAAACGGCTACGGATACGACTACGACAACGCCACAAAACAAGAATATCATTGGTTAAAAGAGTAAAATTAATCGTGCTGCACGTTCGGCACGCATTTTAGCACTTATTCTTACGGTAGTCTGCATAACAGCGACGTGAAATCATCAAATTTGAGGTTCTGGCCCCAACGTGATCATAAAAATATGAAGTATTCATTCCCTATTCTCACTCTGAAACCGCTCGTGTACATTTAGTTTTAGGACCATTCGCCCTTATTGTATGGCATAAACGAAATGGAAGAATTGCGAAGACGTAGGATTGTGCAGTGTTTTATTTTGAGGTGACGTTTTCGTCTCCAAACCTCCCCACCCTGCAGTATAGCCTGCAGTGCAGGCTTATTTTAGAGGTGACGGGCTAAGCATACCCTGAGTGCCAGAGGTTTATCTTGTGCAGTTTCCGGTGTCGGTCATGTCTCTATTGTGACCCGCGCGAAAAACCTCTGGAGCAGAGCGCGATTTCTTTGAGAGCGCCAAGCCAATGACAAGTCAGTTTAAATCTACCTAGTCCAGAATCTGGACTAGAATGCTGATTGGCTCCCAAGGGTTTTCTAATCTAATAGACACGGGCTTCTAGGAATAGAGAAAGCCTGTAAAATGTTTGTCGCTTGATGAGGTGATGATGGAGATGGGCAGACTTCGATGTTGGTGTTTGTTTCGCGTGCTGAAAGATATGTATATGGTCAAGAGAACTTCCATCTAGAGTTGGGTTATCTAAATGCCTCGACAAAGAAGCGACTTAAAGACATCGACATTAAATATCAAAAGAGCATTGTCGAGAACGAATTAACTCCAGGCGTTCAAGGAAGATAGGAACTGACCATGGCCATAAACCAAAACACGCTGTGACTATCGGCTAAAACGTTAACCGAACTCAAACAAGCCTTGTTCCCTGAACTAAGTAACTTGAGCTTCTGGCTGAAAGCCAATAAGCTTAGTTTAAATGATGCCAAAACTGAACTAATGATTATGAAGACGTTGAAATAAAAATTGACGATCAAATCGTCAAGAAGGTTGAACATACCAAATCCTTGGGCGACCATAGTTTCTCAACTTACTTGGTGCAAACACGTTGAAGAATTATACACTGAGAAACCATTCTCAGCTATAGGTGCCCTCAAAGTGTTTGAGTTGCTACCTGAGATAAGCACTAAAAATTGCAAAATCGTGCAGCCAGCTATAGAGTAATTACAAAATTGCCTTTTGATACGAACTCGAACCACTTTCTAACCACCATTAACTGGGAGAGGCTATCAATTCGAAGAAAGAAACGGAAAGCCTTAATGATGTATAAGACAATGAATGGACATGCCCCGGATTATCTTCGACGTCTTTTCACTCAGTATTGCTCTAATAACAACCTGAGAAATTCTGAGGGAAAACTTGCGTTGCCAAAACCGAGAACTAATTATTTAAAGCGAAGCTTCTTCTATAGCGGGGCCACATTATGGAATAACTTACCAAGTAGCTTAAAGAATCAGCATGTCGGATTTCCACACGTAAAGCAGTTGTAAATAGTTTTAGTTTTTAACTTGTAAAGCTGCTGCTGCTACTACTACTACTACTACTACTACTACTACTACTACTACTACTACTACTACTACTACTACTACTACTACTACTACTACTACTACTATAACAAAAACACGGTTTGTAACGATAACATTAACCAAGGTCAAGAACAAGCTTTATTCCCTTTTTAAACTCACTGAAACATTGCTTTTTGCTAAATCTCTCTATTCTTGGTTTTGAATCTCGTGGTTTTGAGTCATTTTTTTAGAAAAACAAAAACAAAAGGCGTTATTTGCGTAAACAAGGATTGACTTGAGACACCAACATGATGTCCAACATGGCCTTGTGCTATGCACAATTGTCCAAGGGCCTTGGCGTTGAATTTTAAATCACATCTGGTTTGATTTTCCTCGTTCAAAAAGTACGTGGATTGCAGGCAACAGTACTTCTGCCTGACAATCTATGACAATTAACCACTGAATTCAGTTCTTGCCATATTTGACTGGAACAGCTAAGGTGTCGATAAGTGCAGAAACCCCCGGGCGTTTTATTTTGCCTCGACCTTCATTTATCCAGGGGAAACAAAAACATCATTCAGTACATATTACCAACCATAATTATACAAATATAATTCTACAAACATGACTCAAGTAAGGTAACTGACAATAACAATAATAGTTAAAAATGCATGGTTTCCAGTTTAACTCGTTTCCTTAAATAATTTAAGCACATAAACATATATATTCCCGCATTTCTTCCCTATAAATAGAAAATCTAAAAGCTGGAAGAATGACTGAAATTATATAACAAATAACACTATGGCAAAGTTCAATGGCGAAAAAAAGTTTTTGAAGGTGTTGACAAGTGCAATAACACTTGGACGTTTTAACTTGCTACCACCTTACACAGAACTTCATACAATTCTTGTTAACAATCATAGTTATACAAATATAACTCTACAAACATGACTCAGTTGATGTAACCAGCAATAACAATAATGGTTTAAAATGTCAGGTTTCCAGTTTAAGCTGAAAACATATATATTCCCTTATATCTTCTCTATAAATAGAAACTCTAAAAGCCAGAATAATCAAAAATTTACAACAAATAACAATGAACGCAAAATCCAACTGCAAAAAGAGCACCGTGTTTATATTTGAGCAATCAAGGTGTTGACAAATGCAATAACACTTGGGCGTTTTAACTTGCCTCGACCTTCATTTATCCAGAGTACACAAAAATTCCTCTAAAACTTGTTATCAATCATAGTTATACAGATCTAATTCTACAAACAGTCAATAAAGGTAACTGGTAATAATGGTTAAAAATGCCAGGTTTCCAGTTTAAGCTGTAAACACTTTTTACAGGCTATCAAATATAGGATAACAGCAAAAGCGGTACATCAGAACTTTCGGCCGTCACTGCAGAGTGTGATGTTTCACTCTGGAGTAAGTGTATTTTTTAGGACTTCATAAAACGTATTCACAACATAGGTGAATCCATATTCAGCAAACAAAGGTAAATTAGACCTAAAAGCCAAGACCGAACTAACTATGGCTTGGTTATTTGCCCGTTTTCCTGTATAACATTTTGCTGGGTGGGACTAGGGATTCGTTTTGAAGTTATGGTCCAAAAATTCCAAAAAGAGAAAAAGTCACGACTATTTTCTTCAGGACTGTAGAATAATTTTAAGTTTAAACGGTTTACTAATCGTGATGATTATTCAAGTGCTGTAAGTCCCCAGTGCGTAGTCTTCTCTTTAGCACCGTGTCCTTGGATACCGTTTTTAAATCATATGCAAGTCCAAGCTTGGCGCACACGTCGATAAACCACTTTGACGGATTCAGCGAAACCCCCAATTCACTTGTCGCATAGTCCTGAGGAAAGGTGTGATGAAAGTTGTGGAAGCCCTCACCGCCAGTTGCTATGACAACGGAAAAGTTTTCCGAAGGGTTAATGTTCTTGTCATAAGGCTTGGATCCCCAGAGATGAGCCAAGCTGTTCACGCACCAGGTTGCATTCAGAGTAAAGGCATATCGGAAAGCATAACAAATCATGAATGCATTCAATAAGCTCTCATTCCAAAAGTACCATGGAACGATGGCTGGAATGATCACGTTGAAAAGAGTGATCAGAAGCTTGTAGTGTCTGGAATAAGAAAATGGTATAATATTTTCAGTTTATAATACAATTTGTTTCACTGTGTCTTTATTGTTCTTTTGTAGACTAACGGATTTCCGGTAGCAAGGACCTAAAAAGCACGTTTTAGAACGCCAGGACTTACGACGGTGAACAGGGTTCGTAAGAAGCACAAATGTAATCATTGCTCCAATGATCACCGGCATGAATTAACAGATTTAGATTGTATTAGAAACTGTAATCGATGGGGAAAAATGCCCAAGAATTTATACCTGCCAACTTTCTTTAAGACAAAGGCATGAGATTTTTCCGGCTACCCATCGGTCCCAAGATTTTACAACCTCGGATTGTCGCCGAAGATCTCCGAAGATTTCGCAACATATTAATGTACCACAGTAACTGAGCGCGGCTAACGAGTTGCTGTCAGGGACTCAAGCAGTATAGAGGACTGAGCTCGTTTTGCTCAAAAATTCACCGTCAACAGGTTAATTTCACAATACTTTAGTGTGATGGTAATTAAGTTGCATCACATGTACAAATGAACAAATCCGATTTTCACAAAGAAGCCTTTCGCTCTTAGACTCTCTTTAAAAACGAGGCTGGAGTGACTGCTATATTTTTACATTCGGGCCTAGTCCCCTCCTGTCAAGGGCCGTTTCAGGGAATTGGGTCATGTTACCACGGCTCCACCAATCATGTCCCTTCTTTGTGAACAAACAAATACAGTCGACGCTATATTTTGCTGGTAGGCCCGACACTTAGAAAACATCTATGACATGAGAATCGGGGCTCTTCCCTTGTCATGGAATGACAGAATTACCCAGAATTCTTTTGGAGCATGAAAGAGGAGAATCTATTTTTTTTACTAGAAGTAACGATACGTTAGAGCGTGCGGTGATCATGTTTGTCACTTTTTGTTTTTTTTAAGGAGCAGAGGGGGGAGATAGTGCAATGCTTTATGTTGGTGGGGCAGAGGTGTATTGGGGAAGGTGACAGTTGTGACGTAAGATTTCGACGCGTAAATCTAGAAAAAAAATGGATCAAAATGTGCATGGGTGACAATTGGGTTTGTTACTAAAATGGTAGTCTGTTTTGATTTGAAGTGTAAACAGAATTTTACAAACAACATTCAAAAGAACGGAACACTTGTAACAACGATTGCAATCTTGGGGTTAGGAAAAAAGATAAGGTAGCGACCATTCATTATTATTCATGATGGTATTAAACGAAGCATCATATGTTTTCAAAATATTTGTTAGGAAATAGGTTAGATTGTCCATGTTTAATTATAAAACAAAGGTAAATAGACAAGGTTGATGATACGATGTCAGTCTTGGAGTACACTGGAGTAAACAACAAATGCTTCACGTACGCTGTATATAAACATTAACAGTAACGATGGATGAGGTGAGAAGTCAAATGGAGAAAGAATATTACAACTATTTAATATGATTCGGTTTTCAACACGCAATAACTCAATGCAATTCAAGCATTTTAGCTTTCATGAAACAGCTTACTAGCTAGCACGCGTGCCATACCTTCAACTCTATTTTTTGTTGGTTTCTCCCTTCAAACAGTTTGCCACACTGGGAAGTGCGGATCGTAGGGCACCTAAATGTTTTGTCTAAGAATTTCTCTCAGTTTTCTCGGAGATTTAACTGTCTTAACTTGCCTACTTATTCGATAATGGCGCTCGTGCCATCGTAGGAAACGAATGTTTGAGACAGATTGCAGTTTGTGTTTTGGCTGTCTTAATTTAGAGCGTTCGGTTTTATGCAGTGATCCAAGAAGTACTCCCAGAATACTTTTGAGTTTTCGCTTATGGAACAGCGCGAAAACCGGCTTAACAGCGGCTGTTCAAAAAAGTGCAGAACGAGTAGATATTCCCAGAAATCTCGATTTTTCACGGCTACAAGCTAATTAATGACGTCATATCCCAGATCCACAACAACCCTAATCAATTTATTGCCATTGGAGACTACCTATTGGTTGATAAAGCGTTTGAGTAACACGGGAATAAATTCGATTCGTCATTACCTTCGCTGAAACATGACGATTTCATCCGCGTACAAGTCGCTCAGCTCCAACTGTTGTCCTTTCTTTATGACATTTGGGTGCTTTTTCACAAGTAGCCAACCAACATGTGCGAAGAAAAATCCTCTCTTTGCGTTGTGCGGGTCGGCATTGGTTTCAGAGTACTTGTGATGGACGCGGTGGTCCCGCGCCCATTCAAAGATGTCATTTTGAGCCGCGACGCAATTAAAGCACATTAGCAACAGTCTGAGAAGCCATGTAGCTTTGTACGATCTGTGAGACCATAGTCTGTGGGCTCCACAAGTAACACCGAGCCCTCCAATAAAATGACAAAGCCAGGTCCAGAACCAAGTCAACGGGCTTGCTCCGGGTAGGAGAGAAATCCCGTAAAATGCCAGAAGATGCAGTACTGACATGAAATAGACGTTTATCCACACGATTTTACGTTCGGGGAGCTTTGGTTCATCTTCGGAGGTGTTCGGTTTTGATGGGATAGTTTCAGTTAGCGTAATTGTTTCACTTGAAGGAGCCATTTTCCTGAACAAATAACAATACTTAGTAAATTACAAGATATGAAACTGACGCTGCAGCAACAGTGTAAATTATTTAACTTTTCTGCTTTCAGCCAACTAAAATAATGTTGTAAATAATTAATAAGCACTGCGTCCTGACTGTAGCTTTGTAGCTAATAGTGAAATAAAGATTAGCGAGAATAATATGCCTTCATATTTAAAGACAGTCTCTCAGTGAGAGAACGACACTAGGAAAGAAACTAAAAACTGGAAAAATATTTTTGAAGTGCTGCTCAATAATTTATTTTCCGCTATGTTTTCGTTGCAGGACAACAGAAGGCGACAAACGACTTGTGTAAACAGTCACGCATTAACAAATTATGTAAATCTTTCCCCCTGTAAATTCGAAATTTGTAATGAAAAAGCAGATCAAACATCAACGTCAGAGCGATGTCCCCGAAATAAAAGCACTGATTACATGTAATAAACACAAGAGAATAGTTAAATAGTAATAGCTTCTTTAACTGAATAGCTGAACGGGATATAAAATTTGGTATTGAGAGTAACCCGTAGAATTATTAAATTTGCTTGCAAGTATAAAGCATCTCAAACCTGTTAAAAATATTGCCAGACTGCTGCGTTCTTCCCTTGACACAGAATATACGAGGAATGACGTCCAGTGATAATTCCAGGCCCATTTATAGCTCACCATGTCGCATGTTTTGCTCGATGCCCTTTGAAGTTCGTTCAAGGTCACTAACAGGATGTTTATTTACCAGAAAGCACAGGTGGTCCAAGCTTTGTAATGTCACATTGTAATTTAAGCGTGACGATCAGTTACCAAGAATTTATGAGCGTGTTTAGGAGTCGAAATAAAGAACATCAATCTCACAAAAAAAATGCCTTACCTTGTCTTCTTGATACCCGATCAGTGTGGCGTACTTTGGCCATTTCAGCGAGATTTCAGGGGATTTAAGTTCACTGTTTTCCTCTCTCTAAATACTTTCGTAAATGTTATAACGCCATTCCGTAACCTGATCACAACGTAACATTACAGGAGGTACACCAGTCCCAAACTAAAAGCGGCACTTGAACCCCGGACTTGTACACTAATCAGTCATTGTCTATTATTGGACCAGTAACTCCTTAAAAGTGATTGTTTGGGAATTTTTAACTTTCCTTTTTGCCCCACTGTCACATCCAGTTCTTGTGTTAGAACAGCCAAATATTATGTCCCACGTGCGCATTCATGGACGACAAAGATGAGAATAAGTTAACGATCTTACGGAAGGGGATCCTTCCGAAAAGTCAAAAGCGACATCTGTAAAGAAGAAACCGCTGTATTTTTTCACTTTTTACCGCAAAATATAAACATGACTTAATTAACGTGAGTTGACGTTTTATTTGAATTTATTATGTGATGTTAAAAAAACTAGAAGCATTGTTGTCGGTTTGAAAAACACGGTCGCCTCGTGTCTTTAGACCAGACAAAACACGCGCTTCGAGTTTTTTGAACGGCTTCAAAGACATTCCATAACAAGCGGTATCTTTCGGAAGTCCGAAAAATGTTAAAAATGTGAGGGGAAGATATTAGCATACAAGAAAAACAAGCCGGGCCTCATTACTATTCTTTATATAAAGAATTCTAATGAGGAGTTTTTAGTCGGGGTTAACCCTCATGCACGTGGAGTTCTATCGATGTGTTGAGGGGCTGTTAGGTTAGGATAGTAACGCAAGGGAAGCACGCGAGGCACACAGTAACGCTTTGTCACGCAAAAATGTATCGCTGTCTTTCTATTAAGGAGGCTAATTGGATGAATTTTTTTTATCGACATATATGCTACTGAGCATGGAGCACATGAAAAAGTGCATGTTTTTCGTGTTGGAATTGTTTTTCTGTGCAGTACGGCCAAGAAACGAAATGAAACACGTACCGCACGTGCTGTAAACACGTTTGAACATCCCTTTGGAACATCGCGTGAAGAAGGATAAATTGTCTTATATCATTGTAATAAAACGTTCATTTGATCGTACGTTAATCAATTTCCGCGTAAACTTTGAATGAGTCGATAATCCAATGGTCCAGGGAACTAAAGCAAAGGCGAGAAGGAGTACGACATGAAACAAGATGTTCAATGAGCCAAAACAGTGTTCTTCAAGTCGACCCACACGTGCATTTCACGTTTTGGTAAATTCTACCGTTCTCGTCCTGACAACAACATTTGTGGTCTTGCAGAGGGCGCAATCATCCGACGATAAATTTTAAATTTTTGCTCCAAACTTCTCCCCTTAATATATCAGTTTTGTTCCAAGAAGGTTTGCATACAATTTCCATGCGGATAATAAACTAAACGCTTTGCAAGCGTTGACTCGGGCTTCTTTAGGGCCGATTCAATATGGAATAAAGGGCCGATTTTTGATACGATGTCGGAGTAAGGTGTGTTCTACCTTGTATATTTGTCACGGGATGCAAACGAAAAAAGGCCGATCGGTCTGTAGCCCATCTACGCGGGACTAGAATCGAACAGCTGGTACCTCATTTTGAGGAATAGTTTTCTCATACATGATTATTTTTAGATTTGCGTGTTCATTATTTTGACATTGGGACCCTCGCAAATGTCCCCTTAACAGCAAAGATATTGTTGACGTTACGTATTGTCGTAAATGTGCAACCAGAGTCTCATTGGCTGTCGAAAAAAAGGGTTCTTTTGTTCCTGTGGTTGGCAAATTTGAACAACAAGAACATTGTTTGTAAGTGGAGGGTGTAAACTGCAGGTTGCAGTTTCACTATAATTTAAACAACTGATGCTAACATTAGGCCTAAAAAATAATGCATAAGGTAAGCATTTTTTTAAAGGTTTGGGTTGTTTCAGTTATGGTAAAACTGCAAACCTTAACCTGCAAATCTGCACTTTGCACCCGGTTTGTAAAGAGATATCTTCCCTTTTCACAACCTCCTTCCCAGAGTCCTCTCTCTTCCTACTACTTATTTGATCACTTTGTTGCTCAGGCTGCTAACAGAGATACTATTTCCTGTTTGTTACTTGTCTACAAATAAAATCCAGGAACTACAAGATGAAATGTTGATCTGATGGTGTATTTAATTCATTTGGTACATTAATATATTTTAGGTAATTGTCACGTCATATTAAGTAATTTGTAATCGTTTTAGTTCATACTGATCAATTAATCCACACAAGGTTTGAAAGTATTGCACTAAGTTGTCCATACTTGAAGTATCCACGAGTACGCATGTCCTTTGAGGATGACTCTTACCGTAAATTATCACGGTGGCCCACAAGGGTCACTACGCATTATTTTACAACATATTTCGAATTACAAGTACGCATTTCAAATTATGCACAACACATTCCAAATCCCTCGAAACATTCCAAATTCTTCGAAACTTATTTTGAATTCACTACAAATTCTGAAATCTTCACAACGCATTTCAAAATCTTCGCAACACATTTCCAAATCTTCACAACACATTTCAAAATCTTCACAACACATTTCGAAATCTTCACAACACATTCGCGCATTCGCCAGAGGACCTCAAGTGCTGGCAGAGAAAATGAAACGTTTACGCAGCTCCTCCTCCTTCCTTTGACGCTATGGTTTGTTCCACGTGAGGAGAGTGTTTCCAAGTTTTGTTCAAATTTTGTCCTAAATGTGGGAAGGATCTTGCAAATAACAAAAAATATGAAGAATTAAAGGTACGAGATGAAACCAGCGGCAAGAAGCCACGTTTTCCAGAAATAAACCTGGCAGAGGAAGAGGGGTTAAATTATAGAATGCAGGGCCACTTATTTCCCTATCATGGAATAAAAAAAGTGCTTATTGTGTTTCGTTCTTCAAAAGCTTCCGGCAATTTACATATGGATGGCCCTGAATTCTACAATCGCTCCTCGGTCAGCTAAGAAGATTTCGAGGGAAAAGTTTAACAGTATATGCCCCGAAAAATATGACAGCAAGCATGCTTCTCGAGGCTGGGGCGGAGAAGCACAAAGCACACTCAAAATATATCATAAAACAACAGTTTAATTATGTGTTGCTTTATGAAGATTGCGCTGAGGTGAAAACTTTTAAGGAATCATCAGAGGCGTTTGAATGTGGAAAAACTTATCACAGGTTGAACTTCTTTCTGTGTGAAGCATTAGAATTTTCTCAAACAACTTTAGAAAGATTCATTGAATCAAACCCAGAATCGACCCTTTCAAGTGAAGAAAATAATGAAGAGGAGAATTGTAGAACAAGTGCATGTAAAACGTATACAAAGAGCAAAGTTTTTTCGAATACCGTGGAACTTTTCAAGGAGGCTAACAATGGTATCGTACTAGAAAACAACCAAAAAGTATGTTTCGATGACATTTTTCTTGCTCTCAACGTCGCAGCTTCTTTGGGCGACATTTGCGGCAAGCTCCAACCCCACATTTCGACCAAAAAACAAAACTTTCCTGTAGTTGTTGTCCACACGTGAAACAAATCATAGCGTCAAAGGAAGGAGGAGGAGGAGCTGCGTAAACGTTTCATTTTCTCTGCCAGCACTTGAGGTCCTCTGGCGAATGCGCGAATGTGTTGTGAAGATTTCGAAATGTGTTGTGAAGATTTTGAAATGTGTTGTGAAGATTTCAGAATTTGTAGTGGATTCAAAATGTGTTTCGAACAATTTGGAATGTGTTTCGAGGAATTTGGTCACTGCGTAGTGACCCTTGTGGGCCACCGTAATAAATATCTTTAGCATGAGAGTCAAACACTTTAAAATGGCCATTATCAAAACCGTAAACAATACTGACAGCCATACAACCAACTGTCAAAATAATGGTAGTTTTCTTACGGTAATACTGTAACCATTGTTAGTAGTTCTGTTAGCAGTGGAAACGGTTGTCTTGCTAGTTGTAACAAATTGCTGCATGGTTGATTGCCAATGTGTTAAGCTAATCATTCTATCGTTCCCAGAGCTGCGATCCTCTTGGCCAGCGCCGCTTGCTCATTAATTAAGGTTCAGTTAAAAGTTCAAACAACTAAGTACCACGCGTATAAACTGTATTTCCCTCAGAAATTCACTGCAGACGTAGCTCCCCGCTTCATCGAAAAGCGCTCGAAATGAAGGTTCTGCTGTAATTTCTGATCGAATTCCATTTAACTTCACAGGATAATCCTCCTCGAGGATCTTCGAAGTGTTTTTTATCTTCCTGACAAAATTGTTCTAATTTTTCACTAGAGTGCAAAAATAACTCAACGATACGCGCCCATAGATGGAAGTAGACGCTCCAAATTCCCGGATAACAACAACAACAAAGGCGCGCAATTTAAAGTGGCTGAGTAAGGTTTTTTAAAGCACATAATAAGCTCATGGCAACACATTGTTGTCCTGCATTTTGCGAAAACAGAACAACATCCCTTGACTATATGGTGCTTTTACTGTTTTGGTGGGATCAACATATTACATAACTGGGCCAGGGTTTTCTCTTTATCATTACAAAGCTTGAACCCACCCATCGTGACCCTTGATAGACAAGTCTCGGGCTGGCAATGCCCAGAAATTCAGCGACTCACTCATGGCGAGGGTTAACGTCGTCTTTGGGTAAATGGCCGATGTCGTCGCCGTTTTTTTGTGTTGTCCGCGAATGGAAGAGTTCTTGATAAGGAACTGGAAATCCAGCCTCCACGCTGCCCCCATCCACGAAATCGTCGTTTGCGTCTAGGGATCGATCTGACAACCACTCGTGGCATGACTTAGTAGGTGTACCTGTTCGTGGCTTAATACTTCTGAGATCATTTGCAAGGGGGAACGACTTGATAGATAGGCCCATTGATGGTGTGGGTAAGGCCACCAATTTAGCCATAACAAGAACACGATCATGCACCCTGCATTGATGGGAAACAAACTGGCCCATATAAGTCTTGCGGGACAATTCCCTCCAAGGGCCATTGATCGATAATGTCAAAGATCTCTGCCTGGCAACGAGCACGCAATGAGCGTGGGTCCATCGCCAATAGTGCCAAGTATCACACAATATCAGAAACAGAGACCACATCGTATAATTTGAAGGTAACAAGCTTTATTCAAACAAATTTATACAATTATATGTCTTGGATTAAATCTTCGATGACCCTTGCTTTGAGGAAATGCTACCAAGGCACCGTTTGTTTCAGCTGCGTCCACTTCCAATGTCTCGTGGGTGTTTTGGCGCACTGCATGAAACCGTTTGTGCTTGGACTCGAAATACACCACACCTCTACCACGCCTTTCGTACCAGACTTCGCGCAATAAATCCGTCTTCATTCCTCCCACGATGATACTCTGCACCACATTACAATACACCTGCAATCGAAATGCACGATTAAGGTAAGTGAAACGCCAGTTACAGCTCATTCTTAATCGTAAACAATTCTTTTCCGTAATCCAGAAGACACCTCTCTCATCTTTATCCATCAAGTCGCGATAATTTGGCGAGGTAGTTAGATCAGGCACTTTGTCATAGATGACGTTGGGTGATAGGTTGGGGCCCAGCTCCCATGTTTCTGTCAACCATCCCATTTTGATGACCAAGTTACCGTTCATCCAAATTTCGGGAGTGTTGCCGACACCTTAGTGTTTGATCTGAGTATTGTCAATCGGCAGGTCTCGTTCATTTCCTTCTTGAATCCAGCGAAAGGTCACATGCAAACGTTGTTATGACCGTTTTCTCTCAAAAACTGTCTTCTTTGGAAGGGAGTTCGCTTATGCATGGAATGTCAACGAGAGCTTTCACGAAGCTTTCTCCATCCATCACCCACTCGAGAGCATCGATATCTCTCATGTTGACTTGTATTTCGGATGGATCTCCAGGAGTCTTTACTCTCGCGTACACCAGAAATTGCTCTTTGGGTATTAAATTGAACAAGTTGACACGGGTGTCTGGGGCCGACATGCTGCTTAAGGCCATGTGCCAAACCTGCCCCGGCAATGTCAGACGTTGAGGCAATCGTACTTTAAAACTTGAGGGCAAGTTTTCAGGATATTCCGGTGATGGATCGCTAGGTAATGTAACGTAGAACCCGTTCATGATCCTTTCATCCCTTCCACTTGCGAATGGTCTTTGCTTCACTCTAGCTGTCATATTTATCGGGCCATCCCTGCCATCGTACTTTGACTTGTTTGCCCTTACGTTGTACAATCTTCTCGATACGAAATAGACCATCGTCCGACACGGTTACCGGTTGCTAATCTTGTGCATAAAATTTACCTCCCATTGGTGTTCCATCCCATTCTTGTACTTTGTAAGTGGGTATCACCCCTGGCACAGCACGACGGATCACAAACATCTGCTCCGTCCACCCTGGCAAATACCATTTCTTTAACGGGCGATGTTTATCATTGAATCGTACCCGCATTCCCTTGGGCCAAAGCACCTGTGCCTTCTTTCTTGCTTTTGACCGTTTGTCGTACAATTGGTGCCAAACTTGGGCTTTATTGTCTTGCGTCACGTCTTCTGGAGCCATGCCGATGCTCCGATGCTCGGTGGCGTTGTATCCCCGCACGATACTCTGCAAAACCTGTACGTATGCAACC
The DNA here is from genome assembly GCF_036669925.1 of Montipora capricornis. Classification (NCBI taxonomy): domain Eukaryota; kingdom Metazoa; phylum Cnidaria; class Anthozoa; order Scleractinia; family Acroporidae; genus Montipora; species Montipora capricornis. Next base: position 34,328,463 of record NC_090896.1, read on the forward strand.
GTGTTCTTGGCTGTCACGTAACAATACAGTTTCTCTTTCAAGGTGCGATTGAACCGTTCCGCCACAGCGGCTTTAGCATCTCCACTTGTGCTAAAATGATGAATGCCTTGTGTTTTCATCAACGTCCGGAACGTTTGATTGTAAAATTCTTTGCCTTCATCTGTCTGTATTTTTTGCGGTTTACGCCCTGCACGTTTCAAGATGGTTTTCATGGCCTGGGTGACAACTACACCCATCGTGTTCTTCAAGGGTTCCACCCAAGCGTATTTGGACAACACATTCACCACCGTTAAGGCGTACCGCATACCTTTGTTCCAACGTGCCAACCCTTGCAATTTGATGAAATCGGTCACCCATTGTTCATCGATGTTAAACACTAGGGTGGGTAATGTGGGAAAATGTTTTCGGCGGGGACGGTGTAACGTGTAGCTCAGGACTCCTTGCAATAGGTTTTGGGCGTCTCGCCGTTTTAAGCACGGTGCCTACTAATTGAAGATACTTTTGCCGCTGTGTGTGATTATGCAGAAAATGTAGATCTTAACAACTGTTATCGAAATCCGAAAAGAAAATTGGGGGTAACCACGCATTTTTCAAAGATAATTCATGAATAATATTTGTGAAAAGCTGTAAAATACAAAGCAATGTATGGCGTTCTTTCTCAAATTGAAGCTTAATTATCTCTCAAAAATGTATGGTTACCCCCAATTTCTTTTTGGATACCAAGAGTACTTACTGAGATCTACTTTCTCCGGATAGTTTTAAACCGCGCAAAAATATCTCTGTATTAGTAAGCATCACCGATAGGAAATCCGAGTATCTGGAGATGCGCAGAACGTATGCGCAACAACAATAGTAGGCACCGTCCTTAACCCATGTGCTTTGGCAAAAGCTTGGACTCCCCCCAAACTACCTGGCTTCCCGGGGACTCGTACGTTATCCGTGACGGTTCATGACACTAACCACTTCACAGTTTGACAACGCTCTTTTATTTATCTTCTAAAATGCCTCTGACAAGATGACACAAACAATTACAATGACACGGTTTCCAGAATATAATTTCTTCGGGCTTGCCTTCACGATACGCCTCATTTTCTCTTCCGCGCACAGTTCACACAACACCAAGTCTAACACGTGACTCAACCTCAAGTGCCACAAGTTCACTTCACGACATTTGGCTTCGGACAATGGTTGGTAACTCTGATTTAACGTGTCACAGCGTTCAGTTCTCGTCTCATTCCAAAACGCGATTATGTGTCTCCTTTATATTTTCTTCTTCTTCTTCTATGTGTTTTGGTGCTATCTTCGCCTCTTGTTTAATGGTTGTCCATCGTGTTGTATGCTTGATGATTGACTTTTCGAGGTGGAGGCGACGCTTATTCAGGTTCTGCACTGTTTGTATTGACCTTGCATATCATTATCTTTCATGCATTCATCCACTGATTTCAATTCCTTGACTTTTTCTTTCAATGCCCGTTCAACGTCAAAGGCTTGAAGATGCCTTATTTGCCTTGTCCTACAGGCTTCCTCTAAACTCAATGTCTCATTCATGGTCTGTTTCTATCCCTGTTTCTGTCAACTGCCTTTTTTGGTGAAACGGTGAGCTGTTTTTATACATGGATCTGGACATTTGATTGGTTGAAAGAAACCATCCAATGACACGCAACATCCAGGAGCAAGGATGGCACAGTCGGTTAGTGCGCTGTCATGGTGCAAGAGGTCCTGAGTTCGATTCCCGGATCTCCCATCCTTCCCAAGCTCAAGTAGCTTTAAATACTGGTGAAACGGAGCACTGATGGAGAGATGGGAGTAAATTGAGAGCATCGTCGACCTCAGGTTTGTCATTTTAATTACTGTTACGAGTCATGGACGTTAAATATGGTCCCTGTACTTTATTCACCACTCAAAACGCAATTTGATTGGTACCTTTTTGTTAAGCCTTTGACACTGTGCCCTATTCTCCCAACATCTATTGTGAATCGAAAACATGCTCTGTAAAGTGCACCACGGGTCAGAATTAGCTTCCATTTTTTGCCCATCAATGATGACACAATGGGCTCCAGGAAAGCTTTAAACCTGTCCTCAACACGATCGTACTCGAACCAACGAGTACAGATACAGGGGTTTGTGCATTAGGTGTGCCATCTTTGCGCCCCACCCCGTCCCACCATCCACACGCTGTAATCCTTGGCTGGTTTGTGCAAAATTTCCAAAAGCGTACACGGTATAAGTTTTCTTTATGATCCAATAATTGCGACGCAATAAACCGTGGACTTTCGAAGATGATGGGTATGTACGCTGTAGCCGTTTATTGGCAGCTGGACAGGCATAATCCGCTTCTGTGTCCGAGGAGTTACACTTTATCATGTTTATGCGCGGTACATCAAGAGACAAATCCCCCGGATGACAAACTGCTGAGGCGTCAACGCGTTTGGGATCATCATCACCATAGAAACGCCATCCTTTCCCATCCCCTCGGGTGATAGGGTGATTGTAAGGGAGAATGCACATTGCCATTCCTATCGTGTGGCCCAGGCATCGTTGCCTTTGGTACCCCCAGTACTCACGGTGATCTCGCTCGGTTTCGACATTCGCTCACTCTCTCTCGCAACTACAACTACATAAATGAAATGGTTGCATTCTCTTTTTATTATACCATTGAACCAATTGAAAAATATATTGAGCAATCACAGTTCATGAGGTCTTTGAAAAGCATCCATCAGATAGGCGCTGGGCCATGTGACATGCCCTTTGAAAGGCTGAAGGTGCTTGGGATGTGTTCTCGAAGAATCCTTAACTCTGCTTGTAAGGGTGATGTCGGAATGGCGCTACGTTCTGCTTCTTCTTTGGTTGGTAAGCCACCAGGCGTGGTTCAAAGCCTGGATGTTGCGGTGGCGAATTAAGTTTCTCGAAGGTGAAGACTAGGATCTTGTGGTTCCAGGGAGTGTCCAACCATAGGATGTAAGAGCAGGTACGGCTCCGACAGCTGAAATACGTGCGCTCAGGGTTCTTCTCAGTTTTGCTCTGTTTCAGAGTACAAGGTTTATAGCAGAAACACAGCATCTTTGGCCATTCCGAGTGCTTTTTGTCGGTGTTTATCACAAGGTGTTGGTACCACTGTTTCTCCACAGCTTGTAAGTACTGCAATGAAGGCGCACGGGTACTCAGGACATTTGGCGTAATTAAAACCGTTGTTTGATGTTCGGTGCTCCAGCAAACAACCGCGAAACGGGCATTTTACGTTCTTCATACATCTTGCTATGGAGCACTGGCCGTGCTGAAGAAGCTACGTAACCTAGCACCGTTCCGTGTAAAAAAGCAGTTAGTAAAGAGTTTGATCCTATCTAAGTTAGTGCAGTGTTCTATCCATTGCCATTGTGTCAGCAGAAGCGCTTACAAAGAGTCCAAAATGTATGTGCGGGATATGTCTTAGGTCGCTATGCGAGAGAAGCTGACTGCCTGCAGCTGGGTTGGCTGCCACAGATAAAGCGTAGAAGTTAGTCAGTTACTACAGTGCGTATTTAAAGCACTATATTTCGACTATTGGCCACCGTACTTGAAACTCGAACAACACATACCAGCAAGAGACTTAAGCTCGTCCTGTGAAGTCAAGTTAAAGGTGCCTATCGAAAGTTGCACCTTTCAAGACAGCTCAGCAGCCATGTTCAACGCATTACCAAGTTATTTGCGGAACTGTATTGACTTTCGATCTTTTAAGAGAAATTTAACATCATATCTTGTCAATAATGCTCGAAAGAGATTAAAAGTTATATGAATTTCAGTTCATTTATTACATTTACATTTTAGCTTGTTTATATTTTAATTCTTAATTTTAGAATGTGATATTATTGTAAATTATATTATACCATCTTTTTGCATAATTAGAGTAGAATAGAAGAATGGAATGCTAATAAACCTTTATTACTATCATTATTATTATTATTATTATTAACGATGAAACAACAACAATGATATTGAATGTAAGGAGAAATATAGACTCGGAAAAATATCCGAGTCCCAGATGGGATTTGAACCCACGACGCTGCGTGATTTAGTCGGATGCTCTAACCACTGAGCTACTGGAGACTCTATGGTGAGCAAGGGTCAATTTGTGGGTCTCGGCTGGAACCGCATCGCGCGGCTACACAGCCAAGTACAGCGCGGCTACACAGACAAGTATTGACTATTATTATTATTATTATTATTATTATTATTATTATTATTATTATCAACGAGCAATCGGGAATCCGCCGTATGAGTTCATCGGGTGTCCACACTTCCTCTTCTCGGTAGGTCTGTTCCAAGACTTCTACAGTGGGTGAGGGTTGGATGGGCGACAAAAGTGGCAACTGCTTAATCTCTTCCATTTCTTTGAGAATGGCCATAGCGTTGTTTTCCCTGCATGTTTGTGTGGCTTGTGTCTTCTTCTTGGTTGGAGGTTTGAATGGCCGAGTGGGTTTTCTAATCGGTACAACTTGTTCTTTCTTCTCTGGCATGATGTTATTGCCAGATGAAAAACAGTGAGATACGTTTTTATAACCACGAAACAATTTGTCCTTCAAGGTAGGATGGGCCGACGACATCATTAGGTTTAAAATGGTTGGTAGTGATTCGAAATTTTAGAACCATTGCTGCTCCTTTATCTCGTTATGCAAATAAATCGTAAAATGATGTAAAGAAAGGATTATAGCTCTGGATGGAAAATGATAGCGCCACTACTACAGTCAGGGAAGCGTAACCAGCCTTAAATAGTGCAAAAGAAAAAAAAAAGACAGTGCTCATTTGGCTTGGAATATTCCGAACGTTTGTTCCCTAAAACATTCATTTTGTAGGTTTTTCAAGGGGTTTCGATTAGGTCACTTTGGCTGTTTCTGATTGGTTTTTGGGGAAATAATCTTGTTTGTTTGCGATTGGTTTCTCGTCTCCATATGAGGACTTAATTGCGCTACTCACTTGATCTTTACTGTTTGACCTCTGAATGAACAGAGCTCTCTTCCAAGCCAGCATATTCACACCACCAAAACGATATGCACACACAGTACTATTTTATCGTTACACACGAGGAATACAACCAATGGTTACTTGTCGGCTTCCTAAACTCCGATGAACGGCTTTTAATGCAAACATGACAAGCACAAAAGGGTTTTTGATCGCATTTAAATTCTTGAACTTTTTCATTTAAGCAAGTTGGTGGCGTGACTGAAACTGTCAAACTTGTAGCCAACGAAACTGCATCATTGGGGTCTTATGCATTATGCATAAAGACCCCTAAGTCAGAGGCAAATCTTGTCAGTATGTCACTTTGAGGACGAGAACACACGTGACAGTCTGGCTTGTAGACTGGGTACTAGTAATTGCGAGGTCATTGTTTTCAAGTGTCGGCCATTGCTTCTAGCGTTCGTTGTTTGCAAATAAATATGCGGTCGTTTTCCCTGTTTTGGGAAAAATTTGAAGATTTTTCCGTCGCAAATTAGTTGTAAGGTAAGTTATTTGTGTTTTGAAATTGATCTGTCGTGCTGTTTCAGATTGGTTTTGTTTCTTTCATTTAATTTCGAAAATTAACTATCCTACAGTAGCCTGCCTTGTTTGTTCTTTTTTGTAAATGGTTTTTATTTCATCCAGGTGACGTCGCTGAGTGGAATCGATACGGGAGTTGTTTACTCTCGCAAGCCAACATATTTAGACTCGGCTTGTGTTTAGTGCGGATTGCACTGAAGCTAAGACGCTTTCGCAAGCCCACATTCATTGGCTCGAAATCCGTTGCGCACAACATACCTCACAAGTATCTCACAAGCTATCACAAACCAGTATTTATCGGCTTGAAATGTCGGTGTGGGTTACATCCCAAACTGAAAGAGTTATTGTACTCTAAAAAATAGTGGCATTGAATAAGAGTTTTGCACTCTCAAAGAATAGTATTTCGTACTCTTACTGTTGTCTGCTACTAGCCGCCAGCATGGGAACAACAATCGAACAATACCGGTCAAGGATCGGCTGTCACAACAATTTTGTGAAAGTCAAGGATGCATTTTCAGGTGTGCGAGGGCGATTTTGGAATACGATGCTTATGATGTTTTACTTAAATGTGTTTTTCTTGCCAACATTAAAACAAGTTGTTGGACATTACAAGTCGTGTAATGAGGTGATGTTTTGGTTTGCACAAATGATGTGCTACAATGTTTATATCCCATTGCCTATAAGGCAAGCAAATGATGTGGACGAAAATCCAGGTCCTACAATATTTGATATCATTGATCCAACAACCACTGTGTCCACTGACTCTAGTCAAGGAAGTGAAACAATCTTTGGTGTGAATGCTGGTAAAGTAATGTGTAGCAATGTCACTTCCTGGTATTATACCATCAAATACAAGAGTAATTCTACTTTCAACAATATTTTGGTTATTGGAAATAATCTATACAGTTCTATAAGATGTTCTGTGCGAACAAATGACTATTTGCTGTTAACTGATGTTCCAGACATGGTTTCAATATTTAATAGAGTGTATTTATTGCAATATAGTGTATTAATGCCATTAGTTAACAAACAACAATTGTAATTCCATTGAGAGTTTGAAAATACTCCTAGAAGTGAATTTCTAAGAGACATATATGGACCAATGTTTGATGTCACGAACAAACTTCCAGTAAATGACTCACTATACACCCTTTTAACAAGTCTAATATATGCTGTTTTCCGCTAATGACGTTGAACTCTTGCTTTCAAATTTTATTTAGAAATGTACAAAGGCTTAAAACTTTTCTGATTTCTCTTCTTTTTTGAAGCCTTTGTACATTTCTGAATAAATTTTAAAAGCATGAGTTTGACGGCATATATTAGACTTATTAAAAGGGTGTGTATTGTAATGAATACACTTTATCAAATATTGAAACCATGTCTGGAACATCAGTTATCAGCAAATAGTCATTTGTTTGCACAGAACATGTTATAGAACTGTATAGATTATTTCCAATAACCAAAATATTGTTCAAAGTAGAATTAGCCCACAAACTAATATCTTGTATTTGGTGGTATATCATAGCAGTATGTGACATTGCTACACATTGCTTCCAGCATTCACACCAAAGGTTGCTTCATTTCCTTGACTAGAGTCAGCGGACACAGTGGTTGTTGGATCGATGATGTCAAACATTGTAGGACCTGGACTTTCCTCCACATCATCACCTGTATTTTTAGGTATTGCTAATGCTGTGTGTACCATCAATGTTTATTACTGCTACTCCAGTAGATGCTGCTAGTAACACTGTTGGAATCTCAGGATTCATTGGAGCACGTCTATAGGTTTTTACTACAGTGTGGTAAAGTGTTTTCATCAAATGGCTTTTCCCAGCACCACCACCTCCAGTTATAAACAAATAAACTGGTTCAACATTTTGTGACTTCAGACTGTTGAGGTTTTCATTTTATTTCTAGTCCATGAAAGCACCCTGTTGTAAGCTTTAGGTTGCGTTTTTTATTATGTAATGATCTACATGTAACTGATCGACGTAATTGGTCATCAGATATTTCTCTTGGCTGTTTATACATTGTTACTGGTGATGGACTGATTTCCAGTAGTGTGGGGATTTGCACCAAGCTCTGAGACTACTTGTTCATTGAATGCCTCATCTAGTGATGATTCATCTTAGAATTCTAGTTGAATTTCAGCATTCTTTTGATCATTTATATGATATGAATGTATGACAGTGCCATGCTTGTGTCTTAGCCAATCTAGTGCTTCTGTTACTGGTAAATAGCTGATAGAGATGATGTAGCGTGCAGCAAGAGTTGTCAAAACTGTGCAAATGGCATTAAGAGAAATTTTAGTGGCAAGTCATCGATGTAAAATTCTGAACAGGTCTGAAATTTGAAGCATACTTAAGGAACTCATTTCACTGCTGCGTTGTTATGGCAAATTTTGAACCAATCACGCATGGTAAAAGTGAGACCGTAGTACCAAATTCTGTAAGGGCTGTAATGGCTAAGCATAAGACCCCAAGTACGCATTGCGGACCTATTTTTTTCAATAGGAGTCAATGAGCGTACGAGAAAAGTTATTGACGATAAATTGCGTCAGTTTAAAAAAAGGCATACATTTCAGTGTTTGCAATTTTTTCAATCCATTTAACCCTTCGGCTCATGACGTCATTTTATCATCAATAAGAGGACAGCGCATAAAAACTGGCGTGAACTCGTTAAATTGAAGAATTTATCGCTTAGCGGGGGCCTCCTAGTATCTTTTATTGCAATTTCATTGTTTTGTTCATGTTGCGTTTTCTACCTTTTTACTGTGAGCCATTTATTGTCGAAAATCACTAATGCAAAACGACAAATTATTCTTGACCAGGCTCGAGCCCTGTCTGCGCGGACAGAGAACTTGGTTACAGATGTGAAGACTGGAGGAAAGCGGGATACTGCAACACAGACCCAAGTGGCGCGTATATCTACTGTTTTAAGACCTGTGGTGGATGCAGTAAGTAAAACGCTTTTATGTGAAAACTCTCAAGCAGTGAGCAACCTTAACGAGGCTCCAAAAGGTTTTTAGATTTAGAGGAAGTTGTGTTCCATACCTTAAATACTACGACGATGTCGATCCTATAACAAAGGAAACGTATTGGTATCAATATATAGTACTACTGTTGGGCAACCTTTTAATGGTGTTTGCAAAGAGCTTATGTCATGGAAACAAAAAAACGTGCTGCTTAAAGACCAAGTAAGAGGTTTTAACCAAACGATGAGCTCGTAGTAGAAGTATCCAAACATGCAAAGACCTAACGAAAACTTTTAGTTGAGTATGCGAAAAAGACATATAGGCCAACATCTGACTCGTTTAAGCGAGATTTAATGTTATTGCTCATTCAGTTTTCGGCCAATCTCTTTCCATCGTGTAACTCTGGATTACTTTTCAAATCTTCAGAATTACTATATCTCAGGTTGTATTCGTTATGCTTGGTAGTTACAGTCTAAAACTCCTACTAGCAAATGAATGTAACTGAATTAGTTCATCTCTTTATACAGATAAATCCCTGAAACGAGTGAGTGTTTAAATCTCTCATTAATATTCTATTGGAGCAACTACAGGGCCACACAGGGTCAGCACATGCAAATTAGTTAAAAGCTTTTGTAGAACGAGACACACAACAATGGGAGGTTTTATTTATTCAATGATATGGAAATAAGTGGCCCTTGATTCTGTATAAAATAGAATCAACATGAAATTAATTTCGGCCATTCAGTTCCAAAATTTGTCGCCGCCCAATCCCGCCTCTATTTCTTTTGTTTACATAATCTGTTTGGAATCGACAAAGCTTCTTCGCATTTTTGAAAATATGACATTGCTGTACGTTAACACGTTTTACAAAAACTAATCTGGAATTCGGCCCCCGCTGAGTCGCTTGGATGCAGTGACCTTGTTGCTGTTTCCCAAAATCTTCTTGCCGTTTCTCTCGAGCTTCTCCTCGCACGTTTTACCCTAATGGAATACAACGCTGTACAAACCACACCTACGCGTCCCTTGAGAACATTACACAATGTACAGCAAACGGTCAAAACAAACTTGTGTTATTCAGATAAGTTGGTCAAGTCACAATAAATCGCAAAAATCGTGACCGAAAACGCGCAATCTCGCTAATCAATACAACAAAAGCTATATTGTTTAAGTTCGGGAGCCGAAATACATTTCATAATTCTCTTGATAATACTACTTGGCCAGCTTTTGTCGTCTTGTAGTCGGGCTTTATATAGTGATCCCCCATGACTGATATCATTAAATAAGTCAGATAAATACCTCGAACTTCGGTGTTAATCCATATACATCCCTCGGGCTGACGGCCCTCGGGATGTATATGGATCAATACCTCCGTTCGAGGTATTTATCTCTTACATATATGAACAAGCTAATTTTATTTTTAAACGAACAGTATATGAGAGAAACCCTGACCCTATACACCCCAAATAATATCTTTTTACTGAATAAAGGTTTGAACGAAAATTCGCCCTGTGTAGGATTTGAATCCACCTCCCCACTCTACTAGCTGTAGTTGGGTGTAAAAACCACTACACCACCAGGACAAGCATCCTGGCAACACAGCAATCGAAGAGGTGTTTCGCGTGATTAGCTTGTATCCTTTGTTGTAGTTTACAAATGGGAATCAAACTGATACAACAGAAGAAAGATTTGTGTTATGCTTTCCCCAAAGATTCGCCAAAACGTTCACATACACCCTCCGGTAAAAGTCTTTGAATCGCGCCTTACCAAACCAAAATGGACTTAAACCCCTTACCTCCCAATCACTTATAATCGAAAGAGTTTTTTTTTTCTAATGATGGAAATGTTCCCTTCATGTAGATAGAGTTCAAGACAACTACGCGTCAAAATGATCGAAAATTAATATTATTGCAAGAAAGAAAGCTGAGGTCTTTGCCGTGTTATTCCAAAGGGACTTCAGAAGCGTTTTGTTACTATCAGATTTTTATTGTCTCCTTAACATTTTTGTACTTGTCTGTTTATTTGATATATTTAGATCATTTATGTCATGACAGCCGTAATGATTGTACACAACTACAACGTGAAGGTCTTTGCCTAACCTCTGTTTCGGCCATAACGGCCTGCCCTGTTACATGTGATGCCTGTTTGTTTGTCTGATTGGAAAGTTTATCATAGGAGCAACTCAACTATTTACTCCAGGCGCGGATCCAGGGGAGGTGAAATGGGTGAATTTTTACTCCCCTTTTTCTGAGCCCCCCTTCTTGCACAGACCTCAAACACCTCAACCAAGCTTTGGTTCTATTACATTATTACAAAAATTCACCTCCCATTTCAAAATCTTGGATCCGCGCCTGAACTCCTACTATGCTGTTTTTCTATTATTGCAATTCACGCACTGACGGCATTGCCTTAATAACGTTTGCCTCTTTTAGATAGCAGGGGCACTCTAACCAGGGTTATACAACTCGGTTATGTAACGTACCAAGATATTTTTATACGACGAATTGTAAATGAGATTTGTCTCGCGCGATTGACAATTGGAAATCCCAGGGGTATTAATAATTAGTCATTTGAGGTTTGTGATTGGTAGGAATTGTCTAATTTCACGTGAGAGTCAATCAAAAATAGATCGATGTCATAAAACGCCGTGAGTACAAAATGACAGAACAGCTGCATACTCCAAGGCATAAGCTCGGAGGAGTCCTCTAAACATTGGAATAAATATAATAATGAAATTTAACAATACCAACAAAAGCTACTTAACTGCTTAGGAATAACCTAAGGAAGAGTCGAGTGACAAAACACGTAGGCAAGAAAATGCGAGAAGTAAGTGTTTTTCGTTGAAAACGAAAATAATATTGATAATAACCTGACTTGCTTATCCCGCCCGGTGAAAACATGACCGGCTATGAGCACGGAATATTGCTGGTTTGAGCTAAGTAGACCATGAGATTTAATCGGAAGTGCTCCATTAGCCAATATTAACGCTTGAGATTCTATACCTTCCCTGTCGGTTGTAGTGAAGATAAAAGAATCATCATAGTTCAAATGTTTTAATTTTGAGAGTTAATTGAATTTAAAATCGTTTAGCCATTTGCTGGTCAATGTCAGAGCAATTCTCTCCCTAGAGTGCAGATGGGAGCTAGTGTTTACCTGTTTGCCTACATATCGCTCAGTGTTATATCTTACTCAACAATTATAATAATAAAGAAGACAAAGATAATGATAACGTTGATGCTGGTACAGTTACCTTGGTAAGGTCACGTGCCCACGTGACATTATTAGTTCAAAACCACTTAAACATACAGTTGTTGAACGTATTTTGGTATTTAAACGGTAGATATAGGCATATTTTTATCTCCTAAAAGTTGTTCATCTGTTCGGATCTCCTAGCTGGAAGTTTAGTGTTCTGAAAATTCTAGGGGTCAAAATTAAACTTTTGGAAAATTTCAGCCAGGAAAGAGGCGGCCGAAAAATGTAGGTGACCTTTTGAGGGTAGAATCCGTTAAAAATGGGAAATTATACCATGTTTTCGATGTTCGAAAATCCTAGGACAGGCTGGCAAGCAAGGAATTTTACAACAAATGTTCCGACAATTCTAGATATTTTCCAAAAATTGACGTTGGGTGCCCCTTTATCTTGAGAGCGGCGAATCTCCCAAGCAGAGAGCATGTTTACAGGTTATACCTAATGAAGGTTGTCGTGCAAAACGATCTTGTTAAATCCGTTTAATTTTTAACCGCACTTGAAATCGTCTGTCCTGTACTGAAAATTTAACATTTTATGCTCTTTACCACATATAAAGATAGATAGACACAGACAGACACACAGGACAGACAGACAGACAGACAGATAGAAGGGGGCTCTAGCAAACCTCCGTCGTTATAGTTTTATTTCATTTATTGTTATTATTAGTTTTTTTTCTTTTTTTTACAGAAGCAGGGGTTGTTTTTTCAACTCAAGACGCCGAACAATGTCACAGGCTTCCAAGGAAATGGAATGATTTTATTATAAATTTCCCGTAGCTGCGGGCAGAATGTAACACTTCAATAAAACAAGGGATAATGGCCGATACCTGGTGTCAGTGTATATTTGTAAGTTGCTCTGCTATTTGCTCAAATTATCCAAGGGCAGTCAACAAAGAGTACGTGAATTATCCGTTGGGATGTCGTGTTGCCTACAAATTTCAAATTTTGTCGTGGTGATCTCCAAGAATATTTGAGATTTTTCGAAACAATCAAGTCACTGAAACATTACCTAAAACATTCTCAACTGGGGATAATTTTTCTTTACGATTTTCGAATGGTCATTTTGGAACTTTTTGACACTCAATTGGTCAACTAGAATTTTTTAGAACATCCATGGTTTTAGAACATCCATGGTTCATAACACTGTAACAGTGCATAAAAGGGTTAAAATAACATTAGGTGGGACAGACCTATAAAGTTACTGATGGGGGGTGGGGGGGGGGGGGGAAGCATATGATTCCTTGATGGAGTGGTATGACTCAAAGAATTACAATCAAACTTCAACTTCCAGGTAAGCCGTTTAATTTTCAATGCTATTTCGTCATCACTGCATCTGGGATCCCACGAGATTTTAAAGAGAGACATTCAAATGAGAGCTAAAAAGAAGCATGTAGAGTTCTAAACAGTAACTGTAATGTCTGCCTGTCAGAAATGATACAAATAAGAACATATGTGCAAAATACACACTGTAAAATCAGTCTATTTTAAGAACAGAATCTGCAAAACTAGAGTCTTTCACAACTGGTTTCTTGTAAAATCTGTCAAATGTTCGGTGGTTGGACCCCCTGTCCCTCGTTATGAAGCTACTGGGGATGCTCAAGTTGTCTTATCTCATCTGGCCTCACAAACTTGTTATGTTAGTGGCACTGGTCTCAGCACAGAGAGTGCAGAGTATCCATTTACTTGACGTAGAGTTGATGAAAACAGGGACTGATATGATTGAGTTTGCGTTTCCAACACATATTAAACTGAGCCGACCTGGTTACAAAACCCCATCACTTCAGCTGAAAGCTTACCCCGCAGACCCTGGATTGTGCGTTGTCACTCACCTGAGGGAATATATTCCAAGGACTCAAAAACTACGAGTGTAGGAGAGCAAGTTGCTTATAAGCTATGTACGACCTCATCGTGAAGTGTCTAAAGACACCATAGCTAGATGGGTGCGTACTGTTATGATGGGGGCTGGACTGGATGTCGCCATATTTAAGCCACACAGCACACGATCTGCTGCAGCATCGAAAGCCAAGAGAGCATGTGTCCCTCTCAGTGACATATTGAGGCATTCTGAGTGTAAGACCGTGTTTGGGCTTAGTTATGGCTGACTTAGCTGTATTGATGGCATTACACTTAAGGCCTCTTTCAAAAAGGGAGGTAAGAAAATCCAGGACTCTAATTAGAGGTGGATCATAAAGTTTAATCTTCCATTCACTACACAGCTTGATCCAGGCTTGGAGGTAAGGCTTGTATTGCTTGAGGGAGGCATCTGGCCAGGAATGCAGGATGATTTCGGCTGCTTTATGAGAAACATTTCTCTACAGGAGACTTGTCCAGATAGTTTGCATGCTATTAATCTCAGTTTCTTTCCAAGGGGGTGTTGTTCCCATGTGTGAGGCAATAGTAACAAGTTGTCTGACTGAGAAAGAATCAGTGGGTTGTCTATTAGAAGGTTCAACAGAGGTGTGAACCAAGACTGTGTTGTCCAATAGGGTACGATCAGTAGTCCTGTGGCTTTGTTGTTCTCTATTTTCGTCAGGCACCGGGGAAACAAACTAAAAGAGGGAAAAGCATAGAAAAAATAAGGCTCCCAGTTAACACAAAATGCATCAATAAATGCAGCCCCTGGGTCAGGTCGCGAGGCCACATAGTCCTTTACTTTATAGTTAAGTCTTAATGTAAACAAATCCATATGAAAGAGTCCCCAATGACTAAGAATGAATTGAAACACTTCGGTTGACAATGACCATACAACTGAATCTTTAAGTGCTCGTGAAGCTTTGTCAGCTCGGATGTTTTGAGACCCAGGAATGTGCCTAGCACTTCGCTAAATTTGTCGAGTTGTGCACCACTCCCAAATCTGGAGGGGCCATGTCATTAAAGATCTCGGATTTTACACCACCCTTGGCGTTGATGTAGGTCACAGGAAGAGTATTATCAGACTGAACGCAGGAGTGGGTATCTTGGGCATTGGACAAAGGTATTTCAAACCCAGTAATACTGCTTTGATTTCTAGGGAGTTCATACGAAAGCCCTGTTCCTCAGCACTTCAGTGCCCACCAATTTCCATCCCATTTAGCACTGCTCTCCAACTCAACTGACGCATCTGTGGTTAGGATGAAGTCAGGGTTACTTGTGATAAGGACTCTTTGTGACTGGTTTATATTGTTTATCCACCATAAAAATTCAGCCTTGGAATATCCAGATAGGTTCATTACAGCATCGTAGTCACCTTGGTTTTTTCTGAGTGCAGTAATTTTATTTATCTCTAACCTCCTGTAATATAGTTCCCCAAACTGTACAGGGGCACCCAACGAATCTGTTCCTCACTTTAGCTGTTCCCAAGAGGAATCTTGCTGGCTGGCAAAAATACAGGTGTTTCAATGAGCTGGCTGGGAAATTTTGTTATTTTTAGCGGTTTTGCCTGGGAATTACTGACTTTTTCTAGCATTTAAATGCGAGCTGGCTGTAGAAACTCTGAAGACTGAGGACGACAAAAAAAAAAAAAAAAAAAAAAAAAGAACCCCTTCCCTCTCCCAAACATACGACGGCTGGTCAGAGTGATTGCGCTTGCGGGGATCCCGCAGGATCCCGTGTAATAGTTTCCCATTGACATAAATGATTTTTCACTTGTGAAAAGAGTGAATCAGAGGGTGTGGCAATTCTCAAATGCATCATTTAGTAATACTGGAGGATTCACCTTCATGCTAACCTGTGTATTTGATGGTGCTTCTGGTTGCTTTTCTTGTGCGACGTTTCTGACTGGAAAGTCGCACGGCTGTACGCCAAAAAAGGCCTCTTTACCATATTAGCCTTTCTGTTTGAGGTATGCCGTGATCAGTCATGTGGTTTCTGGTAGAAACGTTTCCGTGCTGGGGCCTTCCAACTGCTTGGATAGGTCATCACTAAAATGTTTGGTGGTAGGAGGAGCTATTTCTGGTAAAGGGGATTCTACAATAGGTCAGGTTTTAACAGTTCGCGTCTCTGCACGTTCAAGCTCCAGTTTGCTTGGCTAATAAGCACAAGACTGTCCATGACGTGTTGCAAGACGTCTTTCGCGCTGATGGTTGTGTTGGTCTGCGCATCCTTGGCTAACTTATCAGCTAGAAGCGCAAGAGAGGAAAGCCCCTGAGGGGTATCTTGCGCTTGTTGGAAAGCGAGATCAACAGTTTTAGCACGTCGGGATAACAAATCCCAGATTTCCTCATTGACCGTAACTGTGCCGTCGCGGCTACAGTTTTCCGGCGGAAAATACTTCTCGCCGCGCTCTTTCGCCGTGTCGGCTGAGAGTTTTCCCGATAAAATGTTGTCGATCAGATCAGCAATTTGGGTAGCAATAGGTGGAGACTTTTGTACAGAAGGAATAAAATATTGTGTCTGGTTATCAAGTAAGCCAGAATTTTGCTCTGTGTCAGACCTTGCCTGACCGGTAGTAGTTTGGCTATTGACAGCATCACTGCTCGAGGCAAGCAAGCAAGGCAGTCATAACACGGGTTCGGTCAACCGTGCTAGTTCCCACGCTGTATTTGTCCTTGTAATCGTCGCTAGAGTCCTCTCGGAGAAGAATTTTTCTCATGGAGACTTTGGAAAGCTAACTGGCTCTTAGTAGCTGCAAAAAGGTTTTCCAGCGATGTCTGAATTCCCTGCAAAATTCTCGCCAACGCACCAATACTGGCTTCTTGCGATAAATTCTCATCTTTCTGGGAATTCACAAGTGACATGGGCAAATAATAATTGTCATAATGTTCTCGAAAAAAATAAAATTAATGTAGTATAAATACAACATTACTAAGGTCTATTAATCTGGTTTAAGAGTTGTTGGTGCATGTCAGAGGAAGGATATTTATCAAAATGAACGTACCAGCTTATTTGACTTGTATTTCACCAAGATGGCAGCACGTGTTTTGATCTTGCTTTGTATTTTTGCCTTATACCAATTCATCCCAAGGCTACAGTTTTTAAACAGTAACTGGCCGAGTGGTAAGAAGGACTACATCCTACTAAACAACAATGGAGAGTATATTATGCTCAATATACAGAATTTTTACACCTTTTTTCGTTTTCGCTCTACCCCCTTATAATAGGACGTCATTGAAACGTATCCAGTGATCTTCAGTCTAAAACGAACTACGCGGTTATCTAACACAGTAAACATGGCATCATAGTCCTTACTCTTCCAAGCAGTTTATTCTGGATAGATCTTACCATTTATATGGATATTCATAGCAACCCCGGACGGGAAATTCTCGAATAAAGGTCCACCGCCCTCTGATAGCAGTTCACGAAATTTAAATAACCGCGCCGTCTCAACTCTATCAAATATTTAAGAACGGAATTACTACAATTAAAGTCAAGACAATTAATTTCGGATGACTTGTGCCGTATACTAAAATATTATGAAATTTTGAGGACACAGGGAGTTCGCTCTGATTGAGCTGTCCGTATAGGGAGTTTTAGGGAAAATTTAGGGAAAATTTAGCAGACCACCGAGACGTAGTCTCCCCAGATCATTTCAGTCACGGCAGCCGTAGTAGCACCATCCGTAGTGATTTGCTTAAACTCCCTATTTGCTTAAACTCCCTATTAGGGAGTTTAAGCAAATCACTACGGATGGTGCTACTACGGCTGCCGTGACTGAAAAGGTCTGGGGAGACTACGTCTCGGTGGTCTGCTAAATTTTAATTTTAGCAAAGCAAAATACAAGAAGACATGGGCTAAAGGTGTTTAAAATCTATTTTATTTAGTTTCTTACCTTCAAATGGCTTCGCTGAAAGGACGATGGCCGTTGTTCGCCATGCTAGGACGAACAGATTATTTCTGAGCAAAAGCAAATGCTATACACCTTGTACAATAACAACAATTTGATGGATGAAATATACAATTTCTTGATGTCGTCCACTTAACTTAAATATCAGATCTCTGAAAAACCGCGCTCATTTACTGGAGCTTCAACAATTGGCAACTGATTAGACGTTATCCTCGTCTCTCCTAACTCGCTAGTTCAAGACAGTGGAATAATACAACGCCAAATCAGTGATCACTCGATCGTCTTTGTTAAACTTAAAGTCAAGCCCCCCAACCCACCTTCCAATACATGAACACGCGAACTTACAGAAATTATAGTGCAGAGCTTTTCACTGGTGACCTAGACAACGAAGTGGACTGATCCTTGCTCAGTATTTTCGAAGAAAGTGACGTAGACTCCAAACTCAACATCTTAGATGACCTTCTGCGTTCTGTTTTGAATTAAATACGGAGTAGGCCTTGCCCCTTTGTCAACCGGTAAATGAAGGATCTTATGAAAGCTAGAGACCTTCTGAAGCATTTCCTCTGGACGCGTCAAAACGCCGACTGGCAACATAGTCAAGAAAATGTTACTCGAAGCTGAAAGGAGACACACTTGAAGAGGTTAGACTTCATAAGAACAATTCTAGTTCGCTTTGCAAGATTATCAATGGCACCATTCCTTCTTAAGACAAGGAAAGACTAGCGTATTATACCAAAAACCTGACACTTGTAGCCAAAGAATTCAATCAGTTTTTTTCTAAGGTTGGCAAAAAATCGCTGACGCCTCTCGGCACCTGTCAGAAGAAAATAACATCACAATTCGAGAACTTTCAACTGATGCTTATACTATCCCCGCCCCTGATGAGCTGTTCAATTTAAGAACAGTGACATGTGAGGTTCGTCGAGTTGTAGCATCTCTACCGCTGAATAAATCACGTGGACTTGACAAAGTAAGCGATCGCATACTAAAGGACTGCTTGCCTGTCATACTCGGCCTTTTGACTGAGATTATCAATTGCTCTATACTCACCAGTACATTTCCTGCTAAATGAAAAGAGGCCGAGGTGATACCCATCCTCAAAGACGGCGACCATGAAGAAGCAGCTAATAATAGACCATTATCTCTTCCAGCTGTTGCATCCAAAGTAAGTGAGAAGATTATTTTGAATCAACTCAACGCCTACCTCGTAGGCAACAAACGCCTTACGTCCCACCTAAGCGGTTATAAAAAAACACACTCTACAGACCCCTTAAATATTCAGTTCATGGATAGCGTACTTCAAGCAATGGATAAAAAGCAGATTATCGCTCTAGTTTTACTAGACCTCTCGAAAGCTTTTGACATTTCAGTCAGTGATATTCAATTCAGTGAAACCCACCTATTAACAAGGTGCGAACCCCTGCATGTGTAACAAAGATTTGTAATGATACATGCCAAATGAGAAAATGAAGAACATGTAACCCATTGGCTTTTGAACTTTTCCCCCATTGACTAGTAAAATCGCCTAGCTTTAGACAGAGTATACTCTCCTGTTATTTAGACAGAGTAAAATATATTAAGTCTCACTTCCAGGGGTCAATGGGTTAAAGGGGACGTAGTTTTTTAGTGGAGGTAGTAGTTGTGAACCCATTGATTCATGAAACGTCCACCCCACCCCTCCTCCCCCCACCCCCCCGCACCCCCCTTGACAAGTAAAATCGTCTGGTGTTCATTCCCAGGGGTCAATTGCAGGATAGTCAGCTTGCTATCTGTACAATTATGGACCATAAAACATAAGCTTTTAAACAAAGTAGTTAGTGACCATAAGTCTTACTTAATCAGGTTTTAGTTTTCATAAACTTTTATTCTAAATTTTATTGCCCAATTATGACATCGGTAGAATAACCATAAAGTTGTTTAATATAAAGTGTCCATAACATTTACATGTGTACAGGTCCTCATAGTTTATTTAAAATGAAAAAAAACATCTGAGTAGTTAAACGTTTTTTTAAAGATAATCTGTTGCCATTTTATTGATGTGAGTGGGTTTCACTATTGTATTTTTCATTTTTTGAATTGCTATTGGTGCTCTTAACTTTTCGACCCTAGGCTATCTTTAGCAGCTCAAACATAAATTTAAAAAAGGATTATGACTAAATAAATGGCTGTTTTAATGGTCTATTTTATAGATTATTTCGTGGCTATTTTAAAGGTATTTATTGGTCTATTTTGGCTATATTCTAGCTGTCACTATTTTAATTAAAGGGATCATAAGTTTTTGAGTGGACCTAGATTTGTTAAAGCTATTTCTATGTGCGTTTTGGATGGAAAATTTCCAGCTTGAAACATGTTCTGCCTTTAGCATATATTCTATCACATGACCAGAAGGCAGAGATCCCATGAGATAGCACGGCGCTTGCGCAAGTCATTGCACGATTTGCGCTTAACGCGGTACGTCATACAAATTCTTGGAGCTTGGTTTTTCTACACTAAAAACCTTTTCCGACACAACTTGCTGGAGAGGTTAACGTAGTTAGCCTTAGTTGGAACCCAGCTTAGGCTCTAACGTAGTTGGGTGCCAATAATTCAGTGATTATGTCCGATCACGAAGACCACACAACTGACGAGCGCGCCCCTGAAACGTCAACGAACAGAGTCGCCCAGAATATGCCTTCAGCAAACGCTTTCGCGGATATGTTCAAAGCTGCCATGGCTCCAGTTCTGAGCCAGCTGACGAACTTGAACGAGAATGTAAGCTCAGTGCTCCTGAATGGGCACGACGACTCCGATGAGGACGGTGAAACCGCCTCTAATGACGGGCCCGCCAAATCTGCGGACATGGATGCGGATTTATCCGCGCTCCTCGCCTCTGCGGGCAAAGATGCGAATGACGAGGCTATGCCGTGCGAAGACCTCTTGAAGGAACTCGAGCAGGACTTAACAGTAAGCGAGAAGACTTCTCCGCCCCTTCACGAAGGTCTGGCGGCTATTTTTAATAATCTTTTGTCCGAAAAGATGGGGGACGAGAAGCTCAAGGTCAAACTGGACAAATATTCTCGTCCAGAAAATGTCAAGGGTCTGCGAACCCCGAGAGTGAACCCCTCAATCTGGAGCCAACTTTCGACTACCATGAAAGCTCAAGATGTACGATCGCAGAAGGGACAAAACACTCTTATCGGCGCCATTACAGCCATGACAAAAGCCGCCGATTTGGCGCTGGGAAAATACAAAGAACTGATCACCTTGGTGACAGATGCTGTTGCAATGGCACTTCTATCAAACACCGAGGTGAATCTATACCGACGCCTGGCCATGAAGAAAGATATGAATAAAGACTATGCCTCTTTATGCAACCTGTGCACTGTTGATTGCACCACAGAGTACCTGTTCGGAGATTTGTCAAAACTTGCGAAGGATATCACAGAGGCCAATAAGTTGACGAAAAGGGTTCGCCCTCAACATACCGGGAATTCCCGTGGCGATAAGTACGCTGGGCGCTCAACATATGGCTCGAGCCAGCGAAGATTCCAGCCTTACCCTAGAGGAAAATCCTCTGATTTTTTAGGCAAAAGTCGCTTCTCAAAGCCGCCGAGAAAGAAAAAGGACGGCGAAACCAGCCAGCGCCAATGAAGGTGTCTGAGGTATGTAATGCAAATATGACATCTTTGTCTATTGACATTGTACATAGCTTGGTAAAATCACAAACTAGTTTCCAAGCCGGAGAACTCAAGCATTTTTTGCCGCAGTGGGAAGCGATCACTACTGACCCTACTATTCTTCAGATTGTTACTGGAGTTAAACTTGAATTTAAAAACAGTGTTGCACCCATGCAACATTGCGTCAGACCTAGTATCTTTAACAGTCATCAACATTCAATTGTCAACGCGGAAATTGATAAACTTCTCGCTAAAGGGGTCATTATTCCGGCGGCACAGGAAACAGGGGAATTTATTTCCACAGTATTTTTACGACCGAAAAAAGATGGCACGCACCGTACCATTCTTAATCTCAAAGCGTGTAACGAATTTATAGCTTACCATCATTTTAAAATGGATACTCTAGAGGCTGCTGTAAACATGATGAGACCAGGTTGTTTCATGGCTTCGGTGGACTTAAAGGACGCGTATTATACCGTTCCTATCCACCCATCTCACCAGAAATACTTAAAGTTCTGTTTTGACGGTGTTTTCTACAAATATACCTGTTTGCCTAATGGCCTAGCTAGTGCCCCGCGCATATTTACTAAACTATTGAAACCTGTGTATGCCACCCTACGCAGCATGGGACATCTCAATTCAGGGTATATTGACGATTCTTATCTACAAGGCGACACCTTTGCGGAATGTCATAAAAATGTCATCGACACTATCATGCTGTTTACCAAATTAGGGTTTCATATCCATCCAGACAAATCGGTCTTCGTACCCTCTCAGAAATTAACTTTCGTAGGGTTTGTACTGGATTCTATTGCTATGACAGTTACGCCTACAGGGGAAAAAGTTCAACGGATTCTGTCTGTCTGCGCTACGCTCTTAAAAACACAAATGCCCACAATTAGACAGGTCGCAGAGGTTATCGGTATTCTGGTGTCCAATTTTCCCGGTGCTCAGTATGGACCACTTCACTACCGCCACCTAGAGCGGGATAAATATCTCGCACTCATAGCAACCAAGGGCGATTACGGGGGAAAATGCAATTATCCCCTCCCGCTCTAACAGAAATTCAGTGGTGGCGTGATAATGCCGTAACTCTCAAACGAGATATCCTACACGACCACCCCAGCACTTCAATTCAGTCCGACGCATCAACATTGGGGTGGGGAGCTGTTTTTGGCAGTCAGAAGACGGGGGGGGGGGGGGGGAGATGGACCCATTCGGAAGCTGAATACCATATAAACATATTGGAATTACTTGCAGCCTTTTTTGCGTTAAAGTGTTTTTGTAGCCATATGAACAACTGCCACATCCAAATTCAGATCGACAATACCACAGCCCTCGCTTATATCAACAATATGGGGGGCTCAAAATCCAAGGAACTTAACCAGCTAGCTGTTCAAATTTGGGAATGGTGCATATCACGAGATATTTGGCTCTCAGCTGTGCACATACCTGGTCGGCTGAACACTGGGGCTGATGAAAAATCACGCGTGTTCTCAGATAATCACGAGTGGATGTTAAACAAACACTCGTTTTACAGGATCCTGTTGCGCCACCCCGGCCTCGATTTCGACTTGTTTGCAAGCCGCTTAAACCATCAGATCAGTAGTTATTGCTCGTGGCAAGCAGACCCTAACAGTGCACACGTAGACGCATTTACTATGAATTGGAATGGGCACAAATTTTATGCTTTTCCACCCTTTAGCCTTCTTCCAAGATGCCTTCAGAAGATCAGTCAAGACCGAGCACAGGGTGTACTAATCGCCCCACTTTGGCCAACTCAAACGTGGTTTCCGGTCCTCCTACGACATTTGTGCGACCAGCCCTGGATCCTGCTTCCACGACCAGATCTTCTACACCAACCCTCCCGCAGTGGCCCACATCCACTACACAGGAATCTTCATCTGATGGTATATGTCCTGTGTCAGGGAATCCGTCCGCCATTACCATTTTCCAGAGGAGGTTACCGACATTCTCATGGCATCCTGGAGGAAAGGCACTAAAAAACAGTATGCCACATACGTTAAAAAATGGATGGCATTTTGTCGTGAACGGAAAATTAATTGTTATTCACCACCACTGAGCGACGCCCTTCAATTTCTCTTGGGGCTATTTAATCAAGGGCTTAGCTACTCAACCCTTAACACTGCTCGCTCTGCCTTATCTACCATTGTTACGATAGACGGGGAGGGGAGCTTTGGTAGCAACCATATTGTTACACGGTTTATGAAAGGGGTCTTTGAATCGCGTAGACCCAAACCTAAATATGACAAAATTTGGGATGTTTCAGTGGTTTTAAAACATTTATCTTCTTTATACCCCAATGAAAAACTGTCTTTACAGGATTTAACGCACAAGGTCCTTATGCTAATTCTCTTAGTTTCGAGTCAACGAGGGCAATCGATACACTACCTAGATCTACAGCATCTTACCATGGAGGAGGATAATTATTCCTTTGACGTCGCTGAGCATGTCAAGACCAGTACCCCCAGAAGCCCACACACGAGGATTGACATTGCTACCTATGAGCCAGACAGTACAATTTGCCCTTTGACTTGTCTGAAAGCATACATCAACAAGACCAAGGCTTTGCGCAATAACGAAACAAAACTGTTTATTAGTTATGTTAGGCCCCATAAACCTGTATCTAGGGACACGGTCTCTAGGTGGACTAAGGACACTCTTAGATTTTGTGGTATTGATACAAAGGTATTCACGGCACATAGCACTAGGTCAGCATCCGTTTCCAACGCTAATGAAAAGGACGTCCCTGTCCATGAGATCATGGCAAAGGCAGGCTGGAAGTCTGCCGAGACCTTCCGTAAATATTACAACAAACCGGTTATTCAAGGAAACAGCCTTGCTTCCGCTATCCTTGACCAGTGAAAGCTTTGATATGTTTTTTGGAATAGTGCATGTGCTACGTTGCTCATATTGTTACTGTTAGACAATATATTACAAACATGGTTATCCTTGTTTATGCTCACCCTCTTACTTTTGTGTGGATTTCATGCCTCTTGTTCGAGTGCATGTCGTATGGGTGCATCTACGCTTTAAAGTCTCATGGGATCTCTGCCTTCTGGTCATGTGATAGAATTGGAAAATTAAACGAGACTTACCTGTAAGTTGAAGTTTGATTGAGATTCTATCACATGACATCAGAAGGCGAGAGATCACATGCCCTCCACTATCACACCCACCCTCTCTTTGGCACTTTTGGTTGCCGGTCTCTTCCGGCACTTGGCTTTTTCAGCCTGCCTACTATTTTAGATGCACCCAGTACGTGGCTTTTAATTATGACTTGCGCAAGCGCCGTGCTATCTCATGTGATCTCTCGCCTTCTGATGTCATGTGATAGAATTTCAATCAAACTTCAACTTACAGGTAAGTCTCGTTTAATTTTCCAATTCTTCTTTGATATTTTAGCTTATTTTAATGCTCCTTTTTTGTTTCAAAATAACAGGTATAAAACAGTATCATACATATTAAAATTAATGAAAATAGGTTTAAAATAATCAAAGCTATTTTGATGCTATCTTATTGATCTAATTTTATATTTTGTTGCTATTTTAAAGCTATTTTGAGAGTGCATTTTGGAGTGAAAAGCTTCAGCTTGAAGCCTATTTTTATTCCTGATTAAAGCTATTTTGAACATATTTTTAAAGCAATTTTGAACCTAGTTTCTCCTTGGTTTCATCATCCTTCTGTATTTTTTAATGCTGTTTTTTGTTTGTTTGAAAGTAACAGCTTTTAAGTCTTATGTAATAAAATAGAAACCAAATATACTTTTAAAATAGAGAAGAAGAAAAAAAAACGCTTGAGAATAGGATTAAAATAGAAATCAAATATGCCCAATTTTCGTGGAGGGTGCTGTTTGAGTAGTGATCAAGGTACGTCGACATTCTTCACTGTCGGGCATGGAGTAAATGCAACATATGTAACAATTATTCCAGAAGTGCGCGTTGGATATGAAACGATAATAATCTAATATCCAACAAGCATGAGTGGAAGAATGATCAATTATTGTTTTATTAAAAACGTCCACAAATTATGGATAAATCAGTATTTCCTACTTTATTTTGTGAAAAAGGACAAAAAGGAAATGATACAATTAGTGATTTTGTTGAGCATGGTATATTAATAGCCCGTATATCATGTTGGCTACGGCAATCAAAACTCTAATGAGGTAGTTTTTATTAAAATTAATATATACATAGTTATATATTGCCTTCGATGGTATTTTTTTTTTCATGTAATTCATTTTCAATAGTTTAACTTGCAACCATAGTAGTCAGTTTTAATCCACTGCAGCGATATACGGGTACGTTTATGTAATGGTCAATGACACACCATAATTACTCAGTGGTGAGGTTCTGACAATCATGCAAAAGCAGCTCCTGAGTTGCTATGCGACGTTTTCTGCTTTTCTGCCGTTTCACTTCCATAACGCACCGTTTGTTAAAGACTTCATTTTTCATTTGCATTCCTTTCTTTTCGTTCGCTATCATTCACTCGACCTCTTTCCTTACGAATTTCATCCCCCCAACGACACATCCAACCACAACCGGAATAACCTCAAGGTTCAAACACTGTCGTCTTTTTCGGTGTATATAAAATATCACTTGCTCGTTTTTTCTCGATTTTCCGTGTGCAGTTTTTCCACGCTCGCTTCATTCGGACCGATTACTCCTTTTCCATTAAGACAGGCTGCACAATTACAAATCGCAAAAGATAGAAAACAAATGCTTGAAAGTGAATAAAAGAAACCCTTACATCATAACTCATTCTTCAGGAACACGGAATATGCTCTTCGTTATTCGACGAATCTCTGGAAAGCGCCAACAGTAAACTAGAGGATTTAACGAAGAATTGAGGAGAAGGAAGAAAAATGTGACTTGATAGGCTACCAATATAGAGCCACGCCGGTTTCCTGTTGCTAGTAATATTGCAAACAAGCAAAAATAGGGAAGATAGCACGCCACAAACACAACATAAACATACACAGCATTCAAGGCGGACTTTCGTTCTCGGAGGAGCACCGTTTCTTGCGAATTTTGCTGCTGAAATTGATTTTCAATTTGATTACGATGATATCTTGCCACTTTGTAAACTTGAATGTATGCAACTGTTGTCAAAGCAAATCCGATGGATGCAAGAACGGCAGCGATATAGGGGCTCGCAGTGAAAACCCTAACAGAAGAAGAGGCACAACTTACCAGCCATATCGCAAGCAGGGCTATCATAACACGTTTGGAAGTCACAAGCTCTTGATATCTCAGATGAAGTGAAACAGCAAGAAGTCTGTCAACAGCAATGGCGGTAATATTCAAGAAAGAAGCGCAAATGAGAGCTTTCAGAATAAAGTAGCAAAGACTTAAAGTTAATGGACAGAATACGTCAAGATTGCAGTTTTCATCTAACGCCATTTTAAAGACTACTGCTTGCATTAAGTGTGCGAACAATCCCACGGCAAGATCAGACAAAGCAAGACTCAGGAACATTTTCCTCAAATTAGCTGGTAGCGATGAGGCTTTCCACAAAGCACGAATAGCCAGAATATTTCCAAAAGTTGCCGCGGGAGAAAAAACAATTAAAGTGTAACACATACAGCGAAAACAAAGTTGTTCTGTAAAACTGTACAAGAGGTTGTAACAGACCTAAGAAGACAGCGCAAGCCTCGTGGATCATCACCTATATTTGACAGTGGTTAAAAAAAGTAAATATGATGGTACGATGATACGTTCCACAGCTTTTGTAAAGTAGCTTAATCTCGTTTGTGATTGATTAGTGATGAAATAGACGTAATTGCACTGACAGCCCAAACTTCAAAGTTAACAGGAGTCTTCCGTTACAAAATCGCTTTTTCCTCCTGCTAACAAAGCAGTATGTTCTGATGTTAAACAAAATTGGCAGCGAATTGACGTAAACATGAAGAAAAATTATTAAAATGTGCCCAAGTTTGCTTTGTGGCCATCCTTTGTCACGACTTGATATGAAATTGGAATTGGTCGCAGATACAGCTGCAAGCGGACAGCTGTCCATGTTGTATGGATCTCCAAGTTATCGGTTCTGTCCTTTTTCGTCTTTTTCATGGAAAACTTGGAAGTGCTTCATTCTTATTTCGTACATTTCAAGGAAAGACTCATTATTAAATATATTTTTTTTTGAGAGGAGAAAAACTGACGTCAAGTTCGGGGCGCAAGGAATCAACTGTCACCTCAAAGAGATCTTTTATGTAAAAACGTAAAATCTACAAATAAAGGACGACTTTCTAAAAGAGTCAACAATCAGATAACTGCTTAAATGGAAGAATATACAAGGAATGAAAGATGCTGGGAATTGGTTTGGATAGTAGCAGGCATATCCATATTTTTAGAAACAACACAACACTTTTTAAATTTAAAAACATGTTTCGAAATAAACTTCTGTCATCTTCAGTTTAGATTACAAAGTACAGAGTTATATATAAAGTGAACCAAAATGTTAAATAACTATAAGAACAAAAGGAAACACGACAATGTAAAAAATTACAAAGAAAGTTTTAAATTAACTTGATAAAGTTGATGATTAAGTGTAGGTTTCTCCCATTGAATATAAATCGCTTCTTTTATCTTAAGTTGGAAGGTGGTAGAAGCGTACGGTGGCCCATAAGAGACATGGCATTTCGTGATCAGATTTTCAAACTTGAAATTTTGAGTTTAGAAACTCGAAATTTTGCGTTCACAAACTCGAAATTTGCGCTTCCAAACTCGAAATTTCGAGTAACTGGTCAGTGTAAAATGCAGACTGCAGACTAGGGCTAAAATGCAGATTAATGTTATAATTTAACTGTTGTAAAAGCCCAAACCATTTAGAAGTGCTAACAGTTAAGCCTAATTATTGTTTTGTGCCTCAGTAATTAGGCCTAAGGTTAGCACTTCTGAAGGGTTTGGCCCTTTTCAACAGTTAAATTATAACCTTGGTCTGCATTTTACCCCTTGTCTGCAGTTTGTATTTTACTCCGACTGTGAGTTTACAAATTCGAAATTTCGAGTTTGTGAACACAAAATTTCGAGTTTCGAAACTCAAAATTTCGAGTTTGTAAACACAAAATTTCGAGTTTGTAAACTCGAAATTTCGAGTTTGCAAACTCAAAATTTCAAGTTTGAAAATCTGATCACGAAATGCCATGTCATGTCCCTTACGGGTCACCGTAGAAGCATGATCAAGGATGCTGAAACAGTCATTAGAGCACAAAGTGCGGCAATGCTCAGAATTCTGTAAATGTTTAAAAACGTGCGAGGTCCTATCACTCAAAGTGTGCTCACGTACGCGCCTGGAAAAATGCCGGGTAGTTTCGCCGACATAGCAGGCACTACAGTCCGCACACAAGAACTTGTATACCACACCCGCACGGAGCCCACGTGGGACAGGATCCTTCACACTGAACATGATGCCGATTTTAAAGGATGAGAAAACTAACTTAATATCAATATTATTACAATAACGTTTGGCAAAATGGCGAGCCTTTTTCTGCGTGATAAAAGAAAAAGGACCAATGTAAGGGGTGCTTACCATCTAGCCAAAAAATCCGGAAATTTCGGTTTAAAGTCAAATGGAAAGGCAATTTTCCGGAAATTGTGGACAACCTCCAGAGGTAGTCCTCTTTTTCCGTTCGGAATGGCATTCGCGAAATGCTCTTACCATTTGCTAGAATCCTTCCGTTTCCAGACCCTTTCTCACAAGATCAAGTATATTATGCGGGATGGAATGCTGTGTAGTAAATGGTAAGCGCCATTGTCATCCTGTTGGTCATTAAATTGCGAAAATCGCTTACCTTATGTTTATGCAACGATCATTCCATACGGATTATTTGGCTAAATGGTAAGCACCCAAGGTAATTTTAAAGTAAAAGGTACGTGTAGTGTCAGAGACGGAAGCCGGGGGATTACAGCCATGGCGAGTAAGTGTGAGGTAGCGATTAATAGTGTTTTTAACTAGATGGGCTGGAAAAAGATTCTTCTGAAGGATTTTGGTAAGTTTCGTGATGTCCTCGTGAAAACCCAACCAAGTGTTGTTGATCTTGTAGGCTCTGTCAACAAGCGTGCGAATGAGACCCAGTTTGTACTGAGGAACGCGATGTAAAACTAAAGTAACAAGAGGCTCTAAGTAGCCTATACTCTTGCGCTGCCAGGTTATTTGTACTTTTGTTGACAGTTTAATAATAATAATAATAATAATAATAATAATAATAATAATAATAATGATGATGATGATGATGATGATGATGATGATGATGATAATAATAATAATAACTTTATTGTACACCACAAAAAGAGGTATATAGGTGTTACAAGAATCTATTTGAGAGAAGTTGCTCTTTATCATTTGAGTTCATTGACCTATACTTTTCATCTTTATGTACTAGACCTGTACTTTTCAAAATAATTTGAAGGAAGTTCTTATTTTTCTCTGGGTCCATTGGGCTGTAAATTTCTCTCCTCTTTCTTCCAGTTTTCTGCAATTTCCGAAGTAGATTTATGCTTTCTTATTATTTGTTTCCTTTCTATATTTGATAATTCACATAAACATCTAAGAAATGCAACCTCATAGTTTGTTTCAAAACAATTAAATTTACTTTGAATAATAGAGCAAAAGAGATCAATAACAGAATCTACATTTGAAAACACTTTT
>NC_090896.1:34363285-34368285 GCF_036669925.1 Montipora capricornis
TTAATTTTAGATAATTGCAGATGTAGTTACAAAGGCAGCACTTTTCCGCTTAGTTATTTTAAGACCCTGAGTGTTGGTCAGGCCGGAGTCGAACTCACAACCTCCCGCATGGCAGCCCGATGCTCAACCAACTGAGAGACCGGTGCGCGGTGTCTTATCGTTAATCCACACGTAATTATTGCCTTAATCAGACTCTTCTTCAAATGTATCACTTCAATCATTGACATCTTCAGGTATCTAACGATGTCGAAAGGCCGTTTCTCACTGCCTGAGTACTAAATCAGGCCGACAAAGTTTTGAAGCCCTATACAATCGCGACAGCATTACAACATTGGTAGTATAGCTGGATCAGCCCTGATATTGTTTTTCTCGTAACCGTTTCACTTCCATAACGCACCGTTTGTTAAAGACTCCATTTTTCATTTGCATTCCTTTCTTTTCGTTCGCCATCATTCACTCGACCTCTTTCCTTACGAATTTCATCCCCCCCAACGACACATCCAACCACAGCCGAATAACCTCAAGCTTCAATCACTGTCGTCTTTCTCGGTGTATATAAAATATCAATTGTTCATTTTTCCTCGATTTTCCGTGTGCAGTTTCTCCACGCTCACTTCATTCGGACCGATTACTCCTTTTCCATTAAACAGGCTGCACAATTACAAATCGCAAAAGATAGAAAACAAATGCTTGAAACTGAATAAAAGAAACCCTTACATCATAACTCATTCTTCAGGAACACGGAATATACTCTTCAAGGTGCTCTTCGTTATTTGACGAATCTCTGGAAAGCGCCAACAGTAAACTAGAGGATTTAACGAAGAATTGAGGAGAAGGAAGAAAAATGTGACTTGATAGGCTGCCAATATAGAGCCACGCCGGTTTCCTGTTGCCACTAATATTGCAAAGCAAAAATAGGGAAGATAGCACGCCACAAACACAACATAAACATACACAGCATTCAAGGCGGACTTTCGTTCTCGGAGGAGCACCGTTTCTTGCGAATTTTGCTGCTGAAATTGATTTTCAATTTGATTACGATGATATCTTGCCACTTTGTAAACTTGAATGTATGCAACTGTTGTCAAAACAAATCCGATGGATACAAGAACGGCACCGATATAGGGGCTCGCAGTGAGAACCGTAACAGAAGAAGAGACACAACTTACCAGCCATATCGCAAGCAGGGCTATCATAACACGTTTGGAAGTCACAAGCTCTTGATATCTCAGATGAAGTGAAACAGCAAGAAGTCTGTCAGCAGCAATGGCAGTAATATTCAAGAAAGAAGCGCAAATGAGAGCATACAGAATAAAGTAGCAAAGACTTAAAGTTAATGGACAGAATACGTCAAGATTGCAGTTTTCATCTAACGCCATTTTAAAGACTACTGCTTGCATTAAGTGTGCGAACAATCCCACGGCAAGATCAGACAAAGCAAGACTCAGGAACATTTTCCTCAAATTAGCTGGTAGCGATGAGGCTTTCCACAAAGCACGAATAGCCAGAATATTTCCAAAAGTTGCCGCGGGAGAAAAAACAAAGTGTAACACATACAGCGAAAACAAAGTTGTTCTATAAAACTGTACAAGAGGTTGTAACAGACGTAACAAGACAGCGCAGGCCTCGTGGATCATCGCCTTCGTTTGACGGTGGTTAAAAAAAGTAAATATGATGGTACGATGATACGTTCCACAGCTTTTGTAAAGTAGATTAATCTCGTTTGTGAATTGCGCGCATTAGGACCTGTTACAGAGGACAGGTGTGATTAGTGATCAAATAGACGTAATTGCAGTGACAGCCCAAACTTCAAAGCTAACAGAAGTCTTCCGTTACAAAATCGCTTTTTGCTCTTGCTAACAAAGCAGTATGTTCTGCTGTTAAACAAAATTGGCAGCGAATTGACGTAAACATGAAGAAAAGTTATAAACATGTGCCCAAGTTTGCTTTGTGGCCATCCTTGATATGACAAACACGACTTGATATGAAAT
The DNA here is from genome assembly GCF_036669925.1 of Montipora capricornis. NCBI lineage: Eukaryota > Metazoa > Cnidaria > Anthozoa > Scleractinia > Acroporidae > Montipora > Montipora capricornis. The sequence continues at coordinate 34,365,277 of NC_090896.1, forward strand.
TGGAATTGGCCGCAGATACAGCTGCAAGGACAACTGTTCATGTTGTATGGATCTCCAAGTTATCGGTTCTGTCCTTTTCCGTCTTTTTTATGGAAAACTTGGAAGTGCTTCATTCTTATTTCGTACATTTCAAGGAAAGACTCATTATTAAATAATTTTTTTGAGGGGTAAAAAACTGACGTCGAGTTCGGGGCACAAGGAATCAACTGTCACCTCAAAGAAATTTTTTATGTAAAAACGTGAAATCTTCAAATAAAGAAAGACTTTCTAAAAAAGTCAACAATCAGATAACTGCTTAAATGGAAGAATATACAAGGAATGAAAGATGTTGGGAATTAAAATGTATCGTCAAATTTAAATTTAACACAGTTGATGGCGGATCTTACTTTCCTCTTATAGAAGAGAGTATGGAGCTTCCTGTATCACTGAATGGTGTGGAAAGGTTTGAAACTCCCAACCCCCGTATTTATAGCTCTTGTAACGCGTACTGATTTGAAAACGAAGAAAAAGTCTGTTCTATCTATCACAGAAGAACAAAAAATCAATTCACTCGTTAGTTTTAATAGTCGAAAAAGGTAGTAGTCATTTTTCATTGATAAAAAGAGCCGGGTGAGTTGATGGTGAAATAACAAAAATTATGCACGTTTAAACGTTGCCATTTTTTTTAAGAAACAAGAATCGCTTTGTAACCCATAGGGATGTCCTTAAGACAACAAGCTGAGTTAGCTTTGCAATAATAATAAACAAATATTGGATGAGGTTTTTGTGATATACGGAATAATCAAGGTCGAGGTAAGCGTTATCAGCCGAAGCCAAAGGCTGAGGCTCATAACACTAATCGAGACCTTGATTATTCCGGATATCACAATAAACCGAATGTAATAATTGTTTTATTATACATTGTTTTGAAGAAAATAACGACAAACGCATTATCGCAGCGATCACAGTTTATTTTCAAACACATTGCTCTTGGAAATCATGCATTGTGCGCGCAACCTACAGATTATTCACCAATCTGTAGGTACGGATTAGTGAATAATCTGTAGGTTGCGCTGTTTCCCAGAATTAACTGTAGGCTTTTAGCCAATGAGAAGACAGATGGTGACTACAATGTATAATAATAATAATAATAATAATAATAATAATAATAATAATAATAATAATATGAATAATAATAATTTTTTAATATCTCGCCCGCTATGTATGAGATCTTTGCGTACTCCTCGTGCACTTGGATTTGTCCTCAATGTGGCTTCCTGAATCTGTCGGATTCCTTCTTTGACAATTCCATAGATTTCGCAAATACACCAAACTACTTCCAACCACTGAATGAAGCCCCTCCTACTCGAGAACGGTGGGGTTTTCAAGCTATAAAGAATGACTTAATTGTGTTGCATCGCCCGGATTTTGACTCTGACTGTGAAATTATCTGGACACAATGCCAGCTAGCTGGCTGAAAAACTAAATCGATCTTAAGCTTCTTCGGATCCTTTTATCGCTCTAAAGCAACTGATTCTGAAAGCTTGGAAGCTCTCCAGTCATCCTTATTAAAGATGGGAAATATTCCACCGAAAAATAGTGTGATCCTTGCTGGAGATTTTTGTGCTCCGGATATTAACTGGCCTAACTTGGATTCTTCCACCTACCTGACATCGCCTTCTGAGAGACTCCTCAAAATGATTGACGAACATGACCTAAAACAACTTGTCGCGTCCTCAACAAGACGCCAAGGCAACACGCAGAACAATTTGGATCTAGTTTTTACAAATAATGCTGGAATGCTGGAATTGTGAGCGGTATTGAAGTTTTTCCCGGAATAAGGGACCACGACATGGTTTTGTTCTCTGTTGAAATATCATGTCGCAAGAAGAAGAATGTAAAGCGCAAAGTATATATCAAAAGAAAGACGAGTTATAGTCGTATTAAAGAAATGTTAAACGAATCTGCTGATTCCTTTACGGCAAACTCGAAGGAGCTCTCGGTTGACGAAATGTGGGACACCTTTGAACGTAATATTCGCAGTACAATGGATGCATGCATACCTCACAAGATGACTAGCTCGCGTTATAATCTTCCCTGGTTCAAGCGCTCCTTAAGAAGACAATCAAGAGCTAAGGAACGTCTTTACAATAAAGCTAAACGATCACGAAATCAACAACATTGAAGTGAGTTCAGTGATGCTAGAAAACGCTTACACAAGAACCTCAAGTCTGCAAGAGAGAAATATGTCTCTGATTACCTCGGTGAGTCAATTAAAGAAAACCCAAAGCGCTTTTGGTCGTTTATTAAACATCTCAAAAAAGATGATCCTGGTGTAGCTGACTTTAAAGTTGACGGTCAGATCATTAGCGACTTTGAGATGAAATCGGATCTCTTAAACAAGCAATTCTCCAACGTTTATACTAAAGACGATCTTGCTAGTATACCTGCTGTTGGCGCCATTCTCCCAAAGCAACCATTGGTTCCCTAATTGTGACCCTCCCAGGAGTAATCAAGCAATTAACATCACTGAAGCCAAAATAAAGCAAGTGGGCTAGATCAGATTCCACCTTGGTTTCTGAAAGAGTATGCTCTCGAGATTGGTCCCATTTTAACAGCTATTTATCAAGCCTCTATTGATTCTGGTATTGTACCATCCGGGTGGAAATATGCCAAATGAATGTGTGCGGAGTTTTTAAGGGTGGCCAGAAGTCAAACCCTTGTAATTGCAGACCCATATCATTAACTTGTATTGCGTCTAAAGTTCTTGAGCACATTGTTCATAGCCACGTCAGGAAACACCTTGACTCCCACCGGATACTCACTGATGTACAACATGGCTTTAGAGCCAAACGATCAACTGTTATTCAGCTGATAACAACTATCCATGATTTAGCGAAGAACATACAAGACAATAAATTCCGTCCATGCCGCCATACTCGATTTTAGCAAAGCCTTCGACAAGGTTCCGCACCAGCGTATCCTTCGTAAATAATAATAATAGTAATAATAATAATAATAATAATAATA
>NC_090896.1:34373285-34390785 GCF_036669925.1 Montipora capricornis
ATATATGCGTGTTCACCTTGTCATTCTTTTGTTCGGCTGCATTCCATATTTATTTTCCTAATATGTTTTTCTTATTCTCTTGAAAAAGCAATCTGGCATTGTGTAGAATTTCCGTATTATTTCAGCGGCTTGTGGAGGGCCCACTTTGCCTTTTCCACTGTCACTTTGTTGCTGTTTTTTGTTTTTTGTTTTTTTTTCATGCCGCCTTTTAAAGATATTGAGCAAGGAGGAAGGGGATACATTGTTGGAGTTCAAAACAATGTAGTTTTGAAACCCTCCGTGACTCAATTTGAGTTATTTCAGTTAACTGTTTGAAGTAAGGAAAAACTTAAATTAAGCAAATTGGTATGAGTTGAAAGAGGGATTTACTGTTCACTTCGTTTCCTGGTTAATTTCGGAAAGGAAGTGTACGCAGCCAAGAATTGTTCATCCTTGTTAGGGAGAGTTATTCTCTCAATTTTTCTTTCCGGGCCAAATTGTAAGAGAGATCAATCAAATCTCTTTAGCATAATTGACATAGCCCAACACATAAAGTCAGAAAGTGCAAAACAATGAATCTTTGAATTTCACTGAAAATCTGTTCTATTCTGCAGGTATAATTCAAAAGAGGAGCTAGAGCAAAACTTGTCATTTTTTTCCAATAGTTTCCATTCACTTGGTGCTTGAAGGAAAAAAAAAATTGTTCCGGTACTTGTTAAAGCTTTGTTTTGCCGTGTCATTCCATTACCTCTCTGACTTAAGTGTTTATTTTCTTGGCTTACAATATTATTAATTCTTGCGTCAGTACAAGCGGTTTGGCATTGTCGCGGCCACCATAATTCATATTAAGTTTCTCACAATGCCTTAGAAGCCTTTTCCTCTGCTTTGTTCCCTGTAAAGGCGTAAAAGGAAACAGTCCTCTGGTGAAAAAGTTCATTCAAATTTCGCCAGCTGCTATGTACCTTAAGTTTCTCATCAACTCTACTAAAAGTGTAACACTTACATGCCTTTTCTGTAAAGCACTCGTAACTTCCCGGTGACTGCCCTTTACTAAGAACTGGGAGTTGAAAAGAGTGATTCTGCAAAGAAAGATAATTTAGATAAGGAATACTGAACATTGTCGACCAGATGTGTAACTATTTTTTGAATGTGATTCAAGACCTAGCTGAACTTCGTAGGACAACAGTATCCTCGCTGTATGTGTTACACTTTCTTTTTTCGCCTGTGACAATATCTGGAAATATTCTCGCTATTCATGCTCTGTGGAAAGCCTCATCGCTACCCGACAATTTGAGGAAGTTGCTTCTGAGTCTTGCTTTCTCTGATCTCGGCGTGGGATTGCTCGCCCAGTTAATGTTGGCAGTTATTTTGAAGATAGCAGTGAACGAAAACGGCGAAAACCTTGAAGAACTTTGTCCCATAACTTTGACAGTTTTTGAAATCATACTATTTGTTTTGGTTTCGGTATCATTCCTGAATGTCACCGCCATTGCTGTTGACAGACTTCTCGCTGTTTCTCTTCATCTGAGATATAAAGAGCTAGTGACTCCAGAACGCTTGTCAATAGCTTTAGTAGGAACATGGCTGGCAAGCTTTTTCTCTACTCTTTCGACTGTCGTCATAGGTATACGAACCATTGAATTAGGTGTTATATTTGGATGTATTGGATTTCTGCTGACCTCGGTGGCATATTTTCGTGTTTACAAAGTTGCGAGATATCATCAGAATCAAATTCACAATCACCTTGGGCAACAGAATAATGTACAAGAAAGTGTGCTCCTCCGAGAACGAAAGTGCGCCTTGGGGTCTGTGTATATTTATGTCATATTTGTCGTTTCTTATCTCCCACATTTTTGTTGTTTGCTTCTACTGATAAAAGATAATTCTCGGATCTCGTTTCTGGAAGCCCAGAGTATCGCGATATTTTTTGTCTTTCTTAATTCGTCGTTAAATCCTTTAGTTTACTGTTGGCGATTTCGAGAGGTTCGTGTTATTATGAAAAGTACATTGAAGAAGATACTCCGCATTTCTGAGGAATAAGAGGTGATGTAATGGTTCATTCTAACGTCAACATTTCCTCAATTTTGCTTTAATCTTCTTTTGAACGATTGCTGACTGAAATGCCATAATCCTACAAAAAAGAACTTCCAGTTTACAAATACATGTTTGTGTATGTGTTGGTGAGCAAAGAGACTGTTCTTAAGGACGGTGCCTACTAATTCAAAGGTATTTTTGTGCGGTTTACTGAATATGCGGAAAAAGCAAATCTTAACAAGTGTTATTGAAATCCAAAAAGAAAATTGGGGGTAACCAAGCACTTTTCGAAGATAATTTGCAGAAAGATTTAAAATACAAAGCAATGTATGGCGTTCTTTGCCAGATTGAAGCTTAATTATCTTTGAAAAATGTATGGTTTCCCGGAATTTTCTTTTTGGATACCAAGAGCACTTGCTAAGTTCTGCTTTCTCCGCATAGTTTTGAACCGCGCAAAAATATCCCTGTATTAATAAGCACCGCGGATAGGAAATCCGAGTATCTCGAGATGCGTAGAACGTATGCGCAATAACAATAATAGGCACCGTACTTAATATTTTCTGCCAATATATGAGCCTTTCACGAAATTATTTATTCGAACTTAAGTATGCGTTGAAATTTATCCTACGAATCCGAAGGTAAGATCACATCAGGACAGCAGAGCAGCTTGAAAGAGTAAATATGTATCCACTGAGAAATTAAAGGAGGTCAAGTCCATAAGGTGGAAAATGATTGGGCGTAAACTGTAAGGCCTTTTTCTCAAATACTAACCGTGCGACCCCACCTTAAAATCTCAGGGTTTCCTCAACGAGAACAATAATCATGTATGGAAATAAATAGTTAAATCTGTCAGACAGGTTTTCCGCAAATGGCCAAAAGTTCGACTTTCGTCTATTTTGGTAATAACTGAAAAACTTACAATTACTTTAATTTCACAATTCTTTACTTCGGAAATCTGTAGTGAGTCACCTTAAACAATGTTTTCCCATGGATGATCAAAAAAAGACAATCTTATGCGACGTAAATGAAGGGGTTAGTTGTCCCCGCAAAATGATGTATTTTCTTGACACCCAAAATACCCAAAGTAGAAGGAAACATTACAATAACCTCTTTAAGCTGTTGAACAGCATAAAAGAAATACAGCAAAAGGAGAGAGAAGCATGGACGATGGACACAAATGAACAAGATTCAAACTGTTTGCATTTGGGTAATCGTGAAAAATGTCGGCCCGACGTTTTTCAAGTTTGTGGCAAATCCCTTGGAGAAAGATCGTTTTTGCTAGAATCATCTTGTTTGTGATGCAAAGACAATTTTATCAAAAAAGGAATTCCACATTACAAATTGCAATCACTCGTGATTAACTAAAGATTTCCGGCAAACACCCTAAAATAACGTGACATAGCTCCTTTCAGAAACTGTGGTGCTGCGTCAGTTGATGGGGAGTGAATTTGGTTTTATCAAACGAGTTCTTGAAGATAAATTAACCACCGTAAGAAACATTTGTGAGTTGGTGTTTTGTGAGTTCGCCCGGCGCTTCTTCCAATCCCTCTGAGAAAGGGCTAATGGCCGCGTCGTTAGTTTCCTCTCATGAGGCCCTCCCAGGGGTTTTGGGGAACAAGAAACATGGCTAATTTAAACTGGGTATAAAGGAACAAAGAAAAAATATCTTAGGGAACAAAAAGCTGAAAACAATGCTGCAAGTAACTTCGGGAACAAGGGACCAAGGAGCCCCTTCCCAGTCCTCCTCTCAGGGAGGACTTCATTTATCAGCTCGTGTGATAAAACTAAATTTTCTTATCGGACTTGGTTGCAAGCTTGTCAGGTTTGAAGAATAGGCCATATTTGAGTTAATGTCTTCTTCCTCTTCAAAGCGAGTCTAGGTGCGAAGTTTTTGTGATAATGATTAGTTCTATTCATATATGAATGAAAACTAATCTCATTGCACTTATAATTAGACTCGCTTCGAAGAGGAGGCAGGCATGAACTCGGAAATGGCCGATTCAAGACTCCAAGTTTCGACAGTCGTAATTGTCATCATCAGGACAATAAAGACTGAAAAACAAGAGTCATTTTATATTCACTGATTAGTGCCCGTTCCTTTTGATGAAATGTGAATATGTTTAGGGTAAAAGCTCGCTTTAGTTTCGTCACGGCTCAGAGGAGCGTCGGTGGAATTATGTGCCCATCTTTCAAAATAGGGCGTTTATGGACCTTTCCGGACGCGCTAAGTCATTTTTTTTTCCAAACCTAAGGATCCTGTACCAAAGGAATAGCAAACTGACTCTGTTTATATTATGTCACAAATTAATTTCACAAACGTATGCAACAGACATGCAAAAAGCCATTGTGGTACACGCGTAAAGAGCCCCAAAACGCAGTTTTTCTTTGAAAAAGCACGCCTTATCGGAACGTGCTTGCTAATCTAAAAATACAGAATACAGTTTTGTGGAATAATTCAAAAACAATCACTACCAACTGACGGTCATCAACGCCTTTGGGTCGATGGTAGAGCGGGTTGGGTTTTAAATTTGAATCGTTCCTTTGAGTGTTGCATCCATTGTTCTTCAATTCAGATTAGCATCAGACCATGCCTAATTGTCAACTGGTTTCAGTGAGAACTTAAATCTATCAGACTCCTGTCCTTAATAGTTGGCAACTTTCACGAATCCTCGAGATCCATCTGCTTCGATTTATAGAACCTCCTTAATCGATGAACTGTCAAGTAAGATTCAAAACTTGCATTATTTAAGACAGCAACTATCTAATTCAGAGCGGAAATATTACATGCTTTTACATATTTTTGTCCAAGCCAGGTGGGATGGATCGAAGTAAAGCCATTTCCATCTTTTAGAAAGAAAACTGCTTTTCCGCAAAACATAGCTTGCATTTTAATTTATTCAAGATGTGGAAAATGAAAAGAGACAAAAGTTTCATCTTAATGAAAAGGAAATACGAAGTTGACCCCATAACGTTCCGTAAAAAAAAGCACAGATCAATGTCCATATGATAAAACTGCTATAATAATAATAATACAAATGTGATCACTAGTATCACTACGCTTTTAGAAACACATTTCAAAGTATCATGGTAAAAATTAGCGTCGTTTGCATTTTATGATAAGATTTAAACATTTCAAAGATCCCGCCTTCACCACCTTGGTAGGTGTGCTAAAATGAAAGGATTTAGTTTTGCTATCTCTTGCCTGTGGTTGGCATTCTCCTTCATCGCCTCTTTCTTCCTTTTTGCTGTTTCAACTACAAAATGAGGTCCAACTGAAAGATGTGCGCAATTTCAAGCTTATGAAAATAACCAGAAATACACCAATATATATATACACGGTTTAGTTTAAGCTCAGCTTATCCGGCTATTCATAAAACACATCGGTTAAAAGAAGAAGAGAAGTGGGCCTGAGTTCCAAAAGGTTTCGTCCCCTCAGGAGTTACAAAATATTGCCATGTAACATAAAAATGCGACGTTTTTAATTGTTTGCCTTCGTTCAGTAGTATCAGTTTTCTCTCTGATGTTCATATTCAGATGACACCGCTACACATTTGTATCTATGAGTTTTGCACCCCGTTATAAACAAAGAGAGTTTGCGACAAAAAGTTCCATGATCAAATCAGTCATGAGAGAAAAACGGAGTTTTAATGTTAAATTAAACAGTGTGGTAATTTTCTGTCTTAAATGACCGGATTGAAAGTTATTGTTTCAATCATTATCAGTATGACGCTATGGATTTGCGACTCATTATATACAGTGATCTGTATGTCTCTAGTTCTAAACGAAGATGGTGGTTGAGAAGCATGGCAATTGCTTGAAAAAATATTAATAATTGCACACTTCTTTCAGTTTGATCTGCTGGCTGAAGTATTATTCAGTGTCCGCTTGAATATCTGTCAGATTACTTTAAAACAAGGAATAATTTTGGGAGTTTTAAACGACATCTAGATGTCGATGGACAGCAAGGGTACTTAATAGCCTCTCTCATTATTGAAAAAGCTTTTACTGCATCGCATGTTCCTAAAATTCAAAATTATGTTTATTCGCTGATCACCTATTTTTTTCCTGCATTTGCACCAAGTTACATGCTAAGCTGATATTTTTTCACCGCATCTCTGCTTCAAAAACCACGCGCTTACGACTAAAAGTAGCGAAAAAAAAATTTCCGGAAGTTGTCTTATCATTTATCACGAAAACGACATACAAAATCCAAAACAAAGAGCAAATAACATCATGCAGACAAGAGCTCTTAAAAGTGTAGTGTAGTGACAGTGACGTTTACGTCACGTGACGTGGGAAACCATGTGCTATAGAGAGTCCGCCATCTTGCCAATAGAATCGTTGTGTTCCTACAGTATTGTGTTCTTCTTGTCTTGCGAAGCGACGAGGATGGGATACTATGGCCTGGTGTAACTTTAGTTGATAGCCCTTTAGTTTGCCCAGGCCCTCAAAAACTTTGGAAAATTTAACCTAAGAGCAGCTTTCTTGTCTAGACGTTGGGCATTGTCTATGTTTGCATTGCAGTTGTTAACAAATGTCCCAGTCATGGCCTACTTCGCCAAAGATGCAACAGACGCATCACCTGTTGGACTTAGAGCAGTCCTGGAACAACAACAACAAGAGGATGGTTCATACAGGCCAGTGTACTGCGCCAGCCGCTATCTAAGAGATGCGGAGAAGAGGTACTCCCAATTTGAAAGGGAGGCACTAGCCGTCCGGTGGGAGTTTCAAAAATTCTACCTCTACTTGTATTGAATGGAGTTTGATCTCCGCACAGACCACAAACCGTTGGTAACCGTCCGGGCGTCAAGAGTACACCCCCATCAGCACTTATTGAAAGATGGTTGTTATACCTCCAACAGTTTCGTTATGTAGTGACGCACATTTCGGGGAAAGAGAACTCTGCGGATGCTCTAAGCCGGCTCCCAGTAGGTCCAGTTCAGGACCATGATGCCCGTGAAAGCACAGAATATGCCTGCAGCATAGCTAATGAAGCCGTACCAGCGGCACTCACACCCCAGTAAGTAGAGCAAGCATCTGAAAAAGACCCCACGTTACATATGGCGCGTCAAGCTATTGCCTCAAGAGAGTGGAGTCGCTTATCGGGCACAATGTATAAAGCTTTGGCAGAAGAACTATGGGTCCTTGGCCAGCTTGTCCTCAGAGGCGACCGTATTATTATGCCAGAAAGCCTCTGGAAGAATACTATTGCACTCGCACTTGAGGGTCACCAGGATATGGTGGCCCAACATGGACGAGAAGGTTGAACAGTTTGTAAAAACATGTCACCCTTGCCAGCAAGCCGGCCTTAGAAGTAAGACCGAACCTATCAGGTCAACGACATTACCTGAAGTTCCATGGGGTGACATTGTCGTTGACCTATCGGAGATTCCCGGTGGAAACCACTTGCTCGTAGTAGTAGACAACTACTCACGCTGGTTCGAAGTTATCTTGTTGAGAAAGACAGAAACATCACACGTCACAAGAGCCATGGAGGGTATCTTTCAAACACATGGCATACCTGAGAGTGTCCGTAGTGACAATGGTCCGCTTTCTAGATTATCTAGGAATAGTTCACCTAAAGGGAATCCCCTACTGGCCGCAGAGTAATGGTCAAGTCGAGCGCTGTAACGAGAGTTTACTGAGGATAATAAGAATTGCCACTTTAGAAGGTAAAGACTGGAGAAAGGCATTGCAAAATTTCCTCTTCCAGTACCGAACCACACCTCACTCAGTGTCTGGATTGTCTCCAGCCGAGCTCTGGATGGGTCGACGCCTCAATGATAAACTCCCAAGAGTAACCATTCCAAGTGAAAGAATCACCGAGGCTCAATGGCAGCAACTTCTTCGCGAAAGAGATGCGCGGGGGAAACGTCGACAGAAAGAGTATGCAGACAGCAAGCGGTCAGCACAATACAGTGATATTGGAGAAGGAGATCACATCTTACTCAACAAAATTCGTCACAACAAACTGTGTCCCAACTTCGAACCATTACCATACAAAGTGGTGGAAAAGAAGGGCAATGCCGTCCTGATACAAGATCAGGAAGGAAATACCAAGCTGCGTAACGCGAGCCACATTAAAAAGTTTATCCAGCCGGAACCTGCCACTGAAGCCACTGAAGTTCACAAAGGAGACGAGGTAGAGGACATGCCCACTGGAAGACAAGTAAAAACAACTGCTTTGACCCCGCCAACCGACGTTGATAAGCAACATACCCTACCTCCTGACTACAGTGCAAATCCCCTTCCTTCAAGGCCCACTCGTGTTAGGCGCCCTTCAGCATGGATGAGTGACTTTGTGTCCTTTTGTGCTTAAAATCCAGAACCTCCAGTGCTAATCTGATAGATGGCTTTATGCCAATTTATTTGTTTGTAGTTTCCGGACATTGGACATTGATTATTTGGACATTACCTATCTGCGTGATAGGGAGTTTTGTATTATGTAAGGGGGGATGTAGTGTAGTGACAGTGACGTTTACGTCACGTGACGTGGGAAACCAGGTGCTATAGAGAGTCTGCCATCTTGCCAATAGAATTGTTGTGTTCCTACAATATTGTGTTTTCTTGTCTTGCGAAACTACTATAAAAAGTGGATGAATTTTTTCTCTCTCTTTTTTTCCAGCAAATTTATTGAGTGCGGCTACGAAGTGAATCGAGGGTCATGGGCAAAGGAGAGCAATAAACATGGCGTGTTTGTTATAAGCTTTTAAGACAAGTCTCTTCGATCTCGCTTGCAGCAGTACCCGAGCCCTTACAATATGGAATCAGAAGTGGGATAGTTCCTCACAGTGAGTAACGACTAAATAGCAAACCAAATCGTGAGAAACATGGACTCTCTGTTATCGGCCGATTTCGCATAACCACGGATCGTGCGACGTAACTAAGCAGCCACGTGAACCACCGATAATCTGCAGTGGAAATCGGTCTCACTCCTGGGAAAAATTAAAGATTAATTTTGAAATTTATTTACGGCATACGGAAACTTCAACAAAACCGGATGCTCGACAGTGGGCCCTCCTTATGTTAACCACATCGTTGAACGAGGACTTGACATGTATAGAAATTGCCATTTCACGTCAACGAAACCGAGCAAGGAAGAAGGTGAAGAGTCATCTCCTGGGAAATAACTGAACAGTTGCTCCCTTGTGGTAGGTAGGTTTGACGCTTAACTTACAAAGCGGCGTGATCTCCAGTTAATTTCGAGAGTGAACTTTGGGTTGCATTTGCATTGGGATCCCGGACACAGTTTTGATTCGTTAGTGATCATAGTTTGAGAAAGGGCTGATGAATATGGAACTACCCAAGCCAATGAAGCAACTGTTTTCAGAGAAACTCTGATCAATTACAATGGGCTCCAATTGGCATCATTAAAATTCAAACAATTAGCAGCCCTTTGGGGCTTATAACATGTCACCTCGTCCCCACTATACAAACAATCCAATGGCGCACAAGGTTGAAAGGAAGTGCAGACCATGAGGGCAAAACGTAACAAGTGTGACGATGAGTACCTGACATTTTTGAGATACTGAGAACTCTATTTTCCTGAAAAGCAAGGCATGGGTCGCAAAATAACAGCGACAATGCCCTTTCACCCAGTGAACTGCTGCCCAAACTGCCAGTCTATGAGGAGTTGTTCAGGGAAGAGAAGCAGTATACTTTAGACAAGAATGACGCAAAACTACGACTGCAAACAAAATGTTTTATCGGGCAGTGGTACATGATTGAAACCACTAACAGAACTGTCTGGAGAAATCAGGGCATGACGTGAAAACTCGAGCCCTGTTAAGTGCATTTTAATGATTTTGTTGAAATTTCAGTACGGAGATGATAATAATAATAATAATAATAATAATAATAATAATAATAATAATAATAATAATAATAATAATAATAATAATGGCGGTAAACCGTGTGGACGTGTTGAAGCGAGCTCTTCAAGAATAAGCTTTTTATGACAAACTAGGTTTCTTTAAGCGAAAGATCTTTTGAAGACTCTATTCTACTTGGATTATCACAAGGAGGTGACTTAAGCGTAAATTCTACCTTTCTGTTAAGTTGGTAGATTACTTTATATTTATTGAATAATGGCGGAGTGACAACAGCAAAGCTGTAATAGATCCGTTTGTATAAGTTGGACCGAGTCAATGAGCATTGACTTAATAGCCGTGCAAGGCCAATGCAAGGGAGTTAGTGGCATCAGAGAATCCACCGCTAAAATCGTGTGGCAGGAAGAAGGGCTATATGCAGTTGATGAAGGAGTTATGGGACGAAAAAGGTAACGCCGTTAGCGTATCAGATCAAAATATGCGAGACCAGGCGGCCAGAATTGAGAAAACCCTAGGCGATATCAGGGAGACCATTAGAAATAAAGTGGGGAGAAGGATAGATGCGCAGGATGGAAGTGGAGAGGTTGAAGGAACGCATCGGTTTATTTACACCAGCGAGATAATTAATTCGGAAAGCTCAGAGCAGTTGCAATTAGAAATCCAACACGCTAGTCCATTGCGCCACAGGGGCATCTGAGATGACTCTTTCGATACCCGGAGCCGAGCCGATATTGCAAACATTAATAGAGCTAGCAATGAATTAATGAAGCAGAAAGACACAGGTATCCAGGCGGAGGTGGATCCATTTAACACTCTTTGGATAGCTATATTCAGTGGTGGCGGCTTTTTTATTGAAGAAAGGATGAAAAAAGAAGGGTGTTCAAAGTAGATCGGGACAGAAAAAACCTGCTCAGAAAGACAAAGAGATGCTTGAACAACAAGTCAAGGAAATAAGGAAGACGTTGTCAATAGCTTAGGCGGAGTTAGATCGGATTGAACTGAACAGGAAAGAACGAAAAAAGGAAGAAAGAACAAGAAAATGCTCTTGAAAGACTGTAAAATAATATCTGCTGCGGAACTAGTGAATTTTATGGAGAAGGAGAAATCCAAGTTAAGGAAGCTGAAGAGGGTGGATGCAAGGAGGAAAAAGCAGGAAGAAACAAGGAGGTTGAACAAGCAGTTCCAACAGGATCCTGGGAGGGTGTATTCTGACCTGAAAAGGGTGTTATCCGAGCAAGAGAACGAGGAGAGGCCAAAATACCAGGCAGAAGGAAAAGACCGACAGGAGACGGAGATGTTTGAAGACGTCGACCAGGCGGCGAGTTTTTGGAGAGCGTTATGGGAAGATGAAGAGACTGGAGAGACTTCTGTTCGGTGGTTGGCCGACGTGATGCGTGCAATTGAGAACTGCGTGCCAGAGCCCAGGAACCAGGGGTTTTCATGAGACGAGGAGCGTGCAAGGAAAGTTATAGCCAAGAAACAAAATTGGAGTGCCCCTGGGCCGGACAGAAGAAAATAGAGAGCTTACACAAGGGCGTAGTCAGGTGTTTACAGGAAATCGGACAGGGTAGTCATGACTTTCCGTTATGATTCACGGAAGGGAAAACATCACTGCTACCGAAGCCAGGAGAGTTTTGTAGCGCGAACCGAAGGCCAATAACCTTCCTAAATACCACATATAAATGGTTTACTTCGTGTCTGTTGGGACCGATGGATAGCGACCTGAATGAATACGGGTTAATGGAAGGGGAACAGAGAGGCGCAAAGGAGGGGTGTTCAGGGACAGTTGAGAATTTACTGATCGACAGAGCAGTTTGCCAAGACAGTCACCGTGGCAGGCGCAACCTGAGCATGGCGTGGGTTGACGTCCGTAAGGCGTATGATAGTGTTGACCATGCATGGCTAGTGGAGATGTGACGTAGGTTCCCAAGCTGGGTAGGCCGGCAGAGTTATTCAGAAGCTGAGTTCAAGCTGGAATACGGAGATTTCTGTGAAAACAGCAAGAGGCCTAGAGACTGCGGAGCAGGTACGTTTCAACAACGCTTGCCCCAGGGCGACGCCCTTGGCCCAAGGCTCTTCAAATTATGTGTTAACCCTGTGTCGTGGCTGTTGAGCGCTTCAGAAGGATATAGGATGACTAAACAAATTGGTAAAAATATCTCCCTTGTAGCAGTACCAGACCCAATATCAACATCCATTCACCCACGTAGATCTAAAGTGAAGCCTTTACCAACTTTCAGGCTACGTCTATAAACGTCATCGCTTCCTATTAAAGTAACGTGTGACTTGGAGTTTGGTGCAAAATGAGTGAGTCCCATTTGAATAAAGCCAACATTCATCAGGGGTGATATAATGCAGAAAGAAGAGTCTTTTTATACATCATGTTTCGCGCGTGCCCGTACCTTTTGATGAGATGTTTAGGAGCATGGTTGGAATTTTAATTCTAGCCACGCTCCTAAACATTAAAATGTGTCAAGCTTCCAACCTAATAATTCTCTTTATCGGAACATGCAACTGTGTGTGATAATTAAAGAACAATTATCATCATCTAGAGGTACCATCAAAGCCTTTGAGTTAATGGTACCGTACGTAAGCTGCCTCTCTAAGTTGTATTTATTGTTCTTCAAGCCTGATTGCTATCAGCTCATGTGCGATAGTCAACCTAAATCCACCAGGCTCTTGTCCTTAATAACTGGCAACTTTCAAGATCCCAGTAATGCTTCTGCTTAGATTCATAATGTCTCCTGAATTGATTATATTATCAATTGGGACTCAATAATTGCATTTTCTCAAGATGGCAACTCCCTAATCCAGCGCAGACAAATTACATGCACTTGTGCGTGGTTATCCAAGTCAGGTAAGATCGGTCAATCAACAGATTGAATAAAAACCATTTGCAGATTTTAAACCGTGTAAAACGCAAGCGACGCTTTTCAACTTTTGACGAAACGAAATATTCTAAGACCAGTTGCATTTTCACAAGACCTTTCTGGCTTTTAAGTCTCATAAAATGAAAGGATCCAGTTTTGCCATCTCGTGCCTATGGATGGCAATATCCATTTATATCTTCACTTTCTTCCTTTTTGCGAATTCAGCTATTAACAGAGGTCCAACAGAACGATCTGCGCAATTTCAAGCTTTTGAAGGTACGTTAAAATGAAAGGCATCATCTTAGCTTATCCAGGCTGATTGCTGACAATAAAACACATTGGTAACAGGGGAATAGAAAAGGCCAGGTTCCCGCGGTCTCCTTTGAAACTACAAAACAATTGCTATTTGACGTGTAAATGAAACCGTCTTTCATTTGGGTTAATAATGTTCTAGATCTGGTTGTCTTCATTCAGTAGTATTGGTATCGGTTCCCCCTCTAATGTCGTTATTCAAGAAGAATTTCAAGCATTAAAGATCATCGATAGATTTGTGTCTAAAAGTTTTGCACCCCTTTATAAACTAGGAGAGTTAGCATCGCAAAAGCGAGTTTTAGTGTTGACCATTGTGGAACGTTTCTGCCTTAAACAACGACATTGAAAGTTGTTGTTTCAATTATTATAGTATGACGATATCTACTTACTTGTACCGGGTACCGAGAAAGCAACTGCCCGAAGATCAAGATGGCGGGCTGAGAAACATGGCAATTGGTTGAAAAAGATAAGAATAACCCCACACCCCTTACAATTAATCTTTCGGCTGAAGTATTATCGAAATTGTCCGCTCGACAGTCTGACAGTTTACTATCAAAAAAAGAATTAATTTGGATCTCCAAAATGACTTCCAGGTGTTAATGGAAAGCAAAGTTGCTTAAATAGCCTTTCTCATCCTTGAAAAAGCTTTTACCGTATTGCATGCAGCTGAAATCCACATTACGTTTTATTTCCCCAACTCCTATCGTTTTGCAAATTTACGAAGTAGTATTTTAAAATAAATTAACGAAGTTTTCACCGTACCACGCGCTTACCCCTAACGGTCGCGCAAAGTAAAACTAAAGAACCGGGCCGGCAGTGGTCACAAAGTTTACCGTGCGACATGATAAAAAATATAAAACAAGAACAAATAACATAATACAGACAAGAGCACTTAAAATTGGATGAAATTCAGTGTTCTTATCTAAACGCAGTTTATAGAAATAAATCCTTCCTCGAGAAAATTTGAGTGTATTATAAACGTAAGTATTGCACGAACTTCTTGTACAAATTGACACCAGTGGTGTTTTAAATTTGTCGAATAGAACTTGCCTGAAGGCTCCACTAGTTTGAGAACTTTCAAAACATCACTCCAACCTCGTGTTTATTTTAAATTTTACTCGACATCTTACGATTTTCTAAACTGATATAAAGAAAGTGGGAATCGTTCATCCATCCATCCACTCCTCCGTCCACCTGAGTGTCCATTCATCTACCCACCCATCCACGTCTTCCAACTAGTAATTTAGATATTTAGTCTGAATCCTTAATAACCTTTATCCATCCACTTCAGTTGCCACCCATTCATCCATCTATCCATCCATCCATCCGTAAATCCATCCATTTATTCTAAGCACCATTTACATAAATTATCTAATCGGATGTCTTAAATGACTTCCAGGCTACGCACTAGACAATAACGTCGTCGCTTCATACCAAGTAACTTCCGACTTGGAGTGCAGTGCAAAATGCTTGCGGGACACAAGGTGTCGCTCTTTCAACTATAAAACAACACGCCGGAACAAAATGAGTGAATGCCAGCTGAATAACGCCAACCTAGCCACTTGTCCTGATTGTTACAAAGCCGAAAAAGGTACCACTTATTACCACGATGCTGAGGTAACAACTACAACAGTGAACTTTATTTGCGTGACTTTTTACAGTAATTTAGAACGTATTCAGTATTAAGGAGAAGTAAAAGTTATTATAACTAGGTCACTACGTTTATTAAAGTATTACAAATTGACATCATCAGTTGAGTGTTTTAGTAAAAGTCTTTAAAAAATTAGCCAGTATCAAAAATACCATAACAATCTTTGTTTATCCCCCCAAAATTTAGCATATTAAGCATTGTTTCCAGTTTATCTTGGGACCATTGTAAGTCCCAAGAGAAAATGAAAGCAAAGCTTTTGCAAAATTTTGGTGGGACAAACAAAGAGTATTATGGTATTTTTGATACTGTCTAATTATAAATAGCAGGTTACGAGAGCTGCTGCATTACTGGAATCAAGAATCTCACGTCTCTGAGAAAATTTCAGTCATATAACGAATAAAATGCAACGATAATAATAATGATGATGATACACAGGACCTGCAAACCCCAATTAGCGGACGCTTAAGTCAATGAGTGAATGGATTAGTCAGTAGTTTGACTTATTTTAACGCTTTCAACTAAATAATATCAAAAATTTCAACATCAAGCAGCAGTTTAGGATTCTTGAATATCGTTTTTCTTTCAGTTAAACAGTTGTACTGGAAGTTATGGTAAGTAAGCTAGTGAAATCTTTTCTGGCTAGTAACGATTTACTGTTTAACTGAAGTGCACCTAATTTACATTGCCGAAGTTTTTTCAAAACTATGATGAAAAGTAATTGATGACGTCATCGAAGGTCTAGGCCCATCTTTGGCCTTGGTTACAAACGATTGCCAGCATCTTTCTCTTACATGCCATATGAGGCACATGTAAAAAGTAAAATCTAGAGAAGCAAAGGTAAATGTATGTTTCATATTTAACTTTTGCTTAAGTAAAGTTTTGAGGTTAATTAACAATTATTCCATGAGCGCTCGTTGGATATGAGATGGTAAAAAGCCAACGAGGCGCGTAGCGCCGAGTTGGCTATAACCAGTCTCAGATCCAACAACCGCGAATGGAATAATTGTTTTATTAAATTCCTTAAACTCCAAACTTTTGGAAGTACGAAATACGAGCGAAAAAAGCGAGAAAATTCTAGCGAAATCGAGAAAACTTGATGAAGATGCAATGTTGTGTAATACCTTGTAGTCGGACAGACGTGCGCTCATCACAAAAACATTTCTTGCCTTTTCGCGTACTTCTAAAAGTCGGAATTGATCCAAACTTTCCGCAAAAAAGGTTTTTTTTTTTCTTTTTTGGCTTTATTCAAAGAGAAATTTCGCTTTCCGGCGAAAAAAGTTTTAGTTTAGTAACGCTTAACGCAATCATTTACCATATAAGGTCAAACTAAGGTATATGAGCTGATAACCGAGATTGAGTGAACCAATCAGAGCACGCGAAATGCATTATCCGAGGATGAGAATTTGATAATGATGGATATTAACTAATCAGCGTTGGAAAAAAACTTATGAAACAAGTAGTTTCAAGTATAGTTTTCTCATTTATTTTTTTTTTATCTTTGAGATGGCTGGTCCAATTACGATTTGTATTTTGCAAGAAAGAGCATTCACAGCTATGCTAACCAGACGTGGTCGCAAGACCTTTCCATGTTTACACTTTGCTTTTGGATGCAAACAAATGACTCAGAGAGCGGCGTTACCTTCAGTTACGCATTACCAGGAGATTCGAATGGGCTCACTCTGTTCAGGAATAACCTGGTCATCAATGATGAGTACAGTGGGTAAGTACATACAGCGCCAGTCTATAGCTCTCCCATGAATTGTGTAGAGAAAAATGAAAAATTGACAATAAAGGCTTTGGAAACTTAGTAGAGTGGAAGGATCTTGGATGATTAACAAAGTACAAGAGAGGAGCGAATACATCCAGCATACATGATCCTCTTCCAATGATAATTTTTTTCAATCTAAATTTAACCCGTGGTCATGATGCGCGGGTATTTTAAGGAAGACACCTGATTGGTTATCACTGACTGCGCGCCCATGGGCACGAGACCAAAATAACTTTCGTAACATGCGCGAAACTTAAAATAGAATTAAACGGGAGCTCTTTAACCGGAGCTTCCATATATATTGTACCCTTGAGTCAACCCGGTCTTGTATCTTTCTGTTTTTAGAGCTACTATATATTTTGACGTATCTGACGTATGTGAATGAGAACAGTCGTGAAGTGGTTCACATACGTCACGTATGTGACGTAATAAATGGCTAACCATAGGTCTCTTATGATTGGCTATTGTGAAAACACCCACTAAGGCCCCCCTTGGAGGTTCTTCTAAAAGTAAGAATGGCTATTGTTCTCCGGACATTTACTTACAGTAGCGAAAAAGTGTCGGGTCTGTAATAATAAAAAGAAAGCGTAATCACGGAACTTTTTCACTGGTTGACATTTACGCGCGCTGTCCAGAGCTTCATTATCTTGAAGAGGTGTGGTGGCAATGAATTTCCCCGACGAGCCGCCGAGCCACTGAAAGATATACCTTAATCGTTCTTAAACATTGAATTTTACCGACAGGCCGCCGAGCCACTCAAAGATATACATTTTCTTTGTATTGAAGGCTAGTTAAGCTATCAGCGGTGTTTGAAATTGCGCACGTGAGAGCCTCATGAATAATTCATGACATCCGACCATTCTGCGCGATAAGAGATACGGGAAAGTGGAGAAGAAGGAGGCTCCGGACAATGGGCTCCTGCATGGAAAAAGCTACCATGGGGCATGGGGATTTGTTCTCTTCCCTTCCCCCCCCCCCCCCCCCCCCCCACATGATCGACTAATCATAACACTCGCCATGTTTGCAAAAATGGAACATGAAAATTCGACCATACCGG
>NC_090896.1:34395785-34428285 GCF_036669925.1 Montipora capricornis
CACAGTGTAAGCCCCGTTCGTATTCAGGCATGGCTAAGAGGCTTTATGGTCAAATTTCATGGCTCTTTGTCTCACAAGTCTCAACGGATATTTCTAAACAAAACAATGTTTAAATTTAACCATAAAGACTCGTACCAATGTGTGAATATTGATATATCGAACGTGGCCAAAAACATTTCAAAATGCCGACCTTTCGTGAGGGAAAGCTCGCTAGAAAGAAGAATGGCCGTTTTCAGAGCACAGCAGTAAAGAGCAAAACAAGAAACGTTTTGGACTCTCACAAAACAAAACGTCGAGTGATAGCCTTGATAATGCTAAAGAAGATTTAAGTCCGACTGTGAAAGTGAAACCGCGCTATCGGGGAGACGTGTTGTCGAGGGGTCGAGCTTGGTTTGCTTTCTGTTTTCTCCTAAACGAGGTTGGTGACGTATTTTTTTTTTGTCATAATTTTATTCTCTTACTCATCTTCTTTGCGCTGTAAAAAAATTACAAAAAATTTACGTCAGAAAAAAAAGTTACAGGAAAGATAGTATTCGTAGCCATCACTCGTGGACACAAAATTGTCTCCTCGAGATCACGCACCCGAAGAACATTTGTAGTCAGTGCCTTTTCAAGACTTGTGCCTGTGCCATAAAACAAACATTAAATTATTCCTTTTGAGCAACACAATTCACCTGTTTTGTTATTTCAAGAATTACGTCAAAGCTGTGCTTCCTGTTCGTGCAAAACGTAGCCTGAACCGATGGAATAAACTTGTCCTTGATAGATGAAGGCGCAATGATTAAATGAGTAACTTGAGCAAGTTATGTCTCTCAAAAGAGCTTGGTGACCTACTTTTTTAATTGCACATTTCGAGTCACCATAATATAGGGAACAATCGAGAAAAGTTTTAAAAAAATCTTACGACAACTTCTATTACTAAGGAATCACCTTAAGGCTGAAATTATAATTCGGAGCCTAAGTGTATGGTTGGGCAATTTTTCAAGGGGTCAATCACAAGTGAAACTGACAATAGAACATTTCCTTCTACCTTTTAAATATGCTGGAAATGCCGAGTCGTATTTCTGAAATTCTCTTAGTGGAACACGCCCTCTCATAGAGTCGTCCAATCCTTGTCTTCCTAAGCGCTCTTTGAGTTGTGTTACTAACATCCTCCAGCCATCTTTTCTCGTCAACTGCTGAGCAACATTCAGAAATGTGTTTCTGCGTACACAGTTTTCGCGATATTTATCCTCCTCTTGTATCCCTTTGGCCTTTCCTTCAGCAAAAAAAGAAGAAACTCACGATAACCTGCTCACATAAAAGAGTTGAGTATGTTTAGAAGTAATTTCGTTAAACATGTATAACGTTACTAGCATTCGCACTTCACGAATGCACCCAGTTAAACAGGTTTTAAAATGAAGCGTGTTTAACGCATTATCTCGTAAGTTATTTTACCTTGTTTAAACAAGACGGCGGACGAAAGCTTAAACAAACGGGGTTGCACTTGAAAGCAAGAAACTCTGCTACTATGGTATTAAATTTTGGCTTAAAAGGCTGCAAAAATGTCTGAAAATAAACATCATTCTAATTTGTTTTTTTACTAGTAGTAGTAGTAGTAGTAGTAGTAGTAGTAGTAGTAGTAGTAGTAGTAGTAGTAGTAGTAGTAGTAGTAGTAGTAGTGGTAGTCGCAGTGATAGTAGTAGTAGTAGTAGTAGTAGTAGTAGTAGTAGTAGGTGGTAGTAGTAGTAGTGGTAGACGTGGCGTTGGCAGTGGTAGTGGTAGTGGTAGTGGCAGTGGTAGTGGTGGTGGTGGTGATGGCCGTGGTAGTGCGGGAGGCAGTGCCGCCCGGTGGTTAGGGCGCTTGCCTTGAGAACAGGGGATCCCGGGTTCAAGACACGTCCTGACCACTGGTTGAAATTTTTCCTGGTAGTCCCTGGTTCAACTTCTCAGCTGCAGTTGTAAATAGCTAACTAGTTTGCCTCCGGCCAGTTGGGAATCTTAAAACTTGTTGCTGAATGTTCTGTTCTGTTGTGAATGTTTCATTGGCCCTAAAAAGCCCCAATGGGAAGTGGTCAATTAAGTATGCATTGTATTGTGGTTGTGGTGGTGGTAGTGGTAGTGGTGGTGGTCATCGTGGTGATCGTGGCAGTGGCAGTGGTAGTGGTAGTGGTTGTGGTGGTGGCGGTGGTGGTAGTGGTAGTTGTGATGGTTGTGGTTGTGGTTGTGGTTGTGGTAGTGGTAGTGGTGGTGGTCATCGTGGTGATCGTGGCAGTGGCAGTGGTAGTGGTAGTGGTAGTGGTAGTGGCAGTGGTAGTGGTAGTGGTAGTGGTAGTGGTAGTGGTAGTGATAGTGGTAGTGGTAGTGATAGTGGTAGTGGTAGTGGTAGTGGTAGTCGCAGTGGTAGTCATAGTGGTGGTCGTGGTGGTGGTCGTGGTCGTGATCGTGGCAGTGACAGTGGCAGTGGCAGTGGTAGTGGTAGTGGTAATGGTAACGGTACTGGTAGTGGTAATGGTAGTGGTAACAGTAGTGGCTGTGGCAGTGGCAGTGGCAGTGGCAGTGGTAGTCGTAGTCGTAGTCGTAGTCGTAGTCGCACTAGCAATAGTAGTAGCAGTAGTAATACGGAGTACAACCTTACCTATAAGAAGGTTGACACAATTAACCCTCTTTTTGAAAATCGCCACATGTATTGCTGATCTTCCAGAGGGCATTTTACGAGAAGCAGTGATACCAAAATCTATCAGTCTGGACACCACGTGAGCGTGTCCACGGTGAGACGCTATGAACAGCGCAACGTAGCCGCGGTGGTTAAATGCCATTTGCTTGAAAAAACCACGTCCAGCCACAACTTGTCTGATGTGAGAGTTCATGACTCCTATACAAAATAAAGTGAAAAGTAATGAATTGACTTAAGAGGACAAAAAAGGATAGGACCTCATGGTAGAGGATATGCTTATGGCCTGCGAAGACGCTCTTACGACGAATGGTATGCGTAATCAAAAAGTAATCATGTAACTATTCCAGACTGTTATTTTCATAGGTCCCTATGACCTGTATGTTAAAATGTTATTAGGGCTAGGTGTATTTCATTACCAACCATACGCAGGTCTGCAAGAGTAACAAGATCATGCCATGCCAGTAATGCTACTATCTATACTACCAAGAGATGTAGAATTTTAACTTACAAGCGTTCATTCTTTATACGTACAAGCAGGATCTGGAATTCTCTCCCTACCTACATTAGAGACAATTCTTTTTTACTCGCTTCGTTTAAAAACAAACTTATTGAATATTATACAAATGCTCTCTTGAACCTTTACAACCCGGACAATCCTAAAACATGGAAATCTGTTTGTCCTAAATGTAATATGGCCCGACCCCTTCTTAAATATATAACTTGCTGTTTTTAACTACTTAAAGGGGCTAGGTCACGCAATTTTAGGTAATTTTGTTTCATTTTGTTAATTATGAGCTCTAAACGTCAAATTGGCAGAGCAAGAGTCTTTCATTTGCAAAATCACGGCCACATAACAACTGAGAATGATTTTCCAGCTTTGTAAATGACATTTTGATAAAGATTGATATAAATTTGAAAAAAGGTGGGCCGACGTTTTTCAAATTCAACCAAATTCAATCCACTTCAATCCTCTCCAGTTTTGTCCATCCATGTCCCTTCTTGGCTTCCCTGTGTTTTGCTAGAGTTCTTCTATAGTTTTGAACAGTTATTTTGATATTTTAGTTAATTCTATGACCATTCGATCAGTGCTGAAATTGCCTAAACTTGCGTGACCTAGCCCCTTTAAGCTTAATATTTTTGTAATTCAGTATTTCTTTTTGGGACCACAGTATTATTGGTTATGCTGTTGTGGCCTCCCTGCCCCACATTTGTTGGGACGAAGTCAAGTAAAATAAAATAAAATAAAATCTATTGTTTCGTTATCCAATCACAGACCGTTTTATTTTTTTCCGCGTCGGAAAAATAGAAAAAGTTGCTCAATAGGTCTTTCCTGTTACTCCCCTGCTAAGTATTGCCTTTGTTCGTAGAGCCTTCTCCGCGTACCTTTAGAAGGTTTATGGGGGTAGTAGAAAGGCGTAGACTTTAACCGGTAGACACAGCAGAATATTTAATTTACCTGCAATGGCGTTGGAGTTATTGTAACGCGAATGGCGTATCAGTGGATCTTTAAACAAAATATACCCTTATGAAGCTCAAGAATGGAACGTCAATTGGATAAACAAGACAGGCAGTGAAAATAAATATCCGGAATCTTAAAAGCGGTGACTAATGGACTTCGACAACAACTGCATCTTTCACCCGTCGAGCCATATCAAAGTGATATTTTACTAACTGTGATGTTATGTACAACACTGAAACCAAATGGAAAATTCTCTGGTAACTTTTTTGGTTGTATATGGGTTTAGCAAACTCAGAGAAGGAATCGAACACCTTGAGTTTCTGTTGTCTGGATATTTATATTTATTTGTACTCAACTTTGCACAGTCCTTAGGTAAAAAAAACAATTGGGCATTTCACTAATTGTTGTTAGTCAAGAATTTTTTGAAAGGAAGCTTGCTGTCCATTTGTTGCTTCATTATTACAGGAAAGGGTTCTTCAGACTAAGCGGTTTGATCCTGAACACTGGTGAGCAATTTATTTAGTTGCATATGGGTTTTTTTTACACGGAGTGTCACGCCTTTTTGCACGCACCCAATAAAATGGGAAGGTTTTTATTCTTTTCAATAGCAAATGTGTTGTTTGTTTCAACACATTTTTTGGATGAAAAAGGTTTTTGTGAGATTTTTCTGTCTTTGGGAATTGATCGTGTTCGAAATGATTCGAATTTAACTAATTTGCATATGTGGGTTGGTATTTGATGTGCGAGTTGTTTTCATGAAGATGACAAGATTTTTTAGCCATTTTGTACTTCGAGTGTTCTTTCTTGCAATGAATGATTAATACGCAGCCATAGTTTTGCACGTCAGAAAATATTTGTTTAGTCATTCTAGTGTAAAATGAAGTTTATTTCTTTAAGTTTATCTGCCGCGCATTCAGATGAATTTTTCTTGATCAAATTTAATTTATGCAACAGTTATTTACAAGCAAAAAGCTATTTCAACAAGGAGCTATTTAGAAACGAAATAGTGTTTCGTTTCCGGAATGGTAAGGGCGGGAGAAAAGATAGAATATGTTGATTTGGCTCACTCTATTGGCCATATTTCGAATAACTACTCACTATCTTTACATTACCAATAGCATGGAAAGCGATACTTTGGATTTTCAACGGTCTATCGCTTCAGTCTAACCCTAAATCATTCAGGTAGCCAAAGCTTTTTATTTGTCGTCCATTTCCATCGCTTTTTGTGTTGATCACGTTTATATCTTGCTATACTTTGGGTTCATGTGTTCATGACTCGAAGATGTTTAGGTTTTTAATTACAAACTCTTGTTTGGTTGGCCACTACACCTCACTGTGTAAGTACTTTATCCTGAAGTCAAAATAGATACGTTTCGTTTCTGAGGAAACGAAACAAAACTAAGTAGTTTCGTTTCTGGACTTAGCAGCTATGGGGATGATGAGAAATATGATCCGCTGGCCTGCTTCTTCCACTGTAGGATTTACCAGGAGTACTTATTAGATTCCTGGGCTTTTTTCTTTGTTATTTTCGGATTGGCCCAGCCAGCATTACTCCAAGGAAAATCCAAACCTAGTGCGCTCTGTTTTTGTGTAACATGTACCACAGGCAACCCAGTCTACGCTCACGGAGCGTCTAGTTTCAAACATTTGTTTTGAAAATCTATTAATTTCAAAAACAAGTACAAAATGGCTCTCAACTGTAATCTGTACGTTCACAATCACGACTAAAACATGACGAGACAAAAAACTTTATTTAATTTCCATGGACATTTAACGTTACATTGCAACCTTCCAAGTTGAAATCACAAAAGGAAGCCGGAAGTCCGAATTTTGTGGACATCATATTTTTTTAATACACTGCCTGCAGCTGGTTCCAACGTTGCCACTTTAGACAATCGAACTTTTATCTGCTCTTCAAAAATACGAGCTACCCATTTATTTTTAGCGGAGCTACGCGCGCGAAGCCTGCCAGCGGATCACCATGGGTAAGAGTTTTTTGGGAAATCTATCGATGCGAGAAATTTTAGCTATGACGTCAGCGTACACCGTCCATACAGACTGTCGGGGTGGAAGCAGGGAGGCAAGACAGCCTCTGGGGACGGGAGTGTTCGGGCATTTTCAACTTCATTGCGCGCGTGACCTCCCGTTTTGGGTGGATCTTCACTGACAGTTTAATAGTTTGAGTATGTTATGGTTTGTAAACCTCTGCACAGTGTCTATTTTTTGTGCTCGTTGACAGAGATAAAGCAGTTGCTCGTTACCGTGCGGGAAATATCATTTATTTTGCGAGGGAAAACACAATTTAAAAGACGCGGTTTGTTTGTTCTCGTGATTAAGTTAGCTTACCCAAAGTATGGTTTGTATTTTTGGAGATCGGTACGTTTTTCGTGCGTAAAAATAACCCGAGAGCTTCGTTTTTAGGCTTGGCTAAATTGGCTAAATCTGCATATTATAATGGGTAGACTTCGAAACAGCACTTGCCAAACAATCTTCAAATGTCAAAAAACTTCAGAATACCCGGCTACATCTAACTTCGTTTGTCTTCCAGGTGGCAACGTCTTGAAAATTAAAATAGAATTTGGCTTTGGAATTGAAAGATTTTAATCACCCAGGATGCAAGTTAACCCACAATTCAAATCCTAAAATGATAATTTTCTTTTTTGCGCTTCAAAATATTATATTCAGTACTTTACTCACCATTCCACTACCACATGTGCCTCGTCTATAACTCATTAATTTCAATACATTATTTATACTTAACTTACTCGCGAGCAGACAAAATTCGAGGAGGAACTTCAAAAGACTCCTCGATTTTTGAGGTTGAGAAATCGGTCTTTTTGCCACAGCTGTAATAGTGATCCTTGAGAACCCGAAAATTCAAGTGTCCTCTAAGCTTTTTCCCTAACTTTTCTAGAGCGAAGTCCAACACACAATGAAAGTTTTGCATTTTGTCGACCACTTAAGTCGGCCATTTGTCATCAAATTTCATGCAGACGCAGACAAACGGATTTAGTGATTCCGGTTTTGGATTCTTCCAGAGCCTCCCCCGCCCTTTCCGCTGGAGAAAGTTAACGGAGGTTCTGGAAACGAGATTGTGCTCAACCCTAGGTAGCCAAAGGGTGACAATATGTCATTTTGTCGTGACTTGACAAGGGCAAGGCTTTTTTTTTCAACTTTGTGTCGTCCAATGTGTCCGCCGTACACGCAAACATCTTGGGAGATAAAAGTCCGTCCGGAAAGCATGTCACGATTTCTGTAACCTTTATTTTCTCTTGAATAAATTCCACTCGCATTTTGATTGAAAATGGACTATTAAAAGTAAAGTAAAGTGGTGCATTTATATAGCGCCCTTATCACAAACGTCTCAAAGGCGCTTTACAATGATGAATTTACCCCCAGCGGACTAGAAGCATACACAGACGCAAATGGCAGCCGCTTCTAAGCAGACCATGCATGCTGGTACTCATTTTACCGACCTCGGAAGGATGGAAAGCTGAGTGAACTTTAGCGGGAAAGAAGGTCGCCAAATATTCCAGTCTCGGCAGAACCGGGAATGGAACCCGGGACCTTAGGGTTGGAAGGCAGAGATCTTACCACTGCGCCAATCCCTCCGCTCTACCCAACTGTTTGCATGTCGGAGCTGGTCAGAGGTCGTTAGGACACTGGGTTGCCTAGTATGCGTGGTGCAGGACGAAAATCATCATTTTCAAAATGCGAAAGTTTTTGAAAACTGGAAGAACACTGTACAGAGACTAAGACTAATGACAACTTCTATAAAGGCTGTGAGGAAGAATTTAAAGGTTCACAAAAAGAAGTAACACAAAGAGGGGTACACAAGCCGGTGATGGAGTTTTTCAACTTTAGAGCGGTTTTCAATTGAGTGTCGAAAGTAATTAGATAATTACTTTGGTTTATGATTATTTCACTCAGTGATTGGTTCAAAGTTCTCGCGCCATTTTTTCAACCAATCAGAAGTAAAACCAAAACCAATGGTGGCTCACGCGTGCACATTTTCCCGCGCTTTGTGTCGGCTACGTGTAATTACCTCGAAATTTGATTGGTTTGCCGGATTGTCTCAGTCCTTTTTGATTGGCCAAAGTAATTACTTTGCTTTTGGTTTTACGACACTCAATTGAAACTCGCTCTAGCACAATTCTTACTGGGATTTATTGGTTTTGTAGTTTTTTTCCCTACCTTTCACGTCACCATAATAGGCGGCATTCATCAGAGAGATCCAATGTGGCCAGAGCTTTATTTTAAAAGTTGAATTGGGTACCACGTGAAAAAAAGATAAGTTCTTTTTGTCATCCATGTCCATGTCATCAAGATACGTTAGACGTTGAAGATGGCTTTTAACAAGAGAGAAAATCGAGTTAAACACGGAGAACTTCAACTTAGTTTCAACACATCAAGGCAAATCCAATCAGGGATTTAGCAACCATCTCCACTGATTCCTTGAGTCACCTATTCCCGAGTAAATTTATTTTTAAGAACAGGTTTTTCCCTTGAAAAGTATATTTGCCTTGACCCTGAGATAGATATGTTTTGATTGGCTTTTATAACAGTGGGTGTGCTAAATCTCCCAAAGGAGGATTTCTATAAATAAATCTACTCGGCAAAGAGTGGATAGAGAGCGGCTCCCCTTGATTGGCTCTTCCAGGTGATCTGATGACGTAATTTTTAGGACTGGTAAGAAAACTTTTGACGCCGTATCTCACAACCGCGCGTGCCCTTAGGTGTTGTTTCCAAACTCCCTGCAGTATTTCAATCGCCAAAACTCAACGGATCATTCCGTGTCTACCACATTTCCTGTTCCTGAATGAACATTCAAGTAGACCCGACGAGCTCTAATCTCGCCTCTGCCGTGTTGAATTCGAAATTAAGGCCGCGCGAGGTTGTGGGATACGGCGTTCAAATTTTTCTCCCCAGTCCTCCGAATTACGTCACCAGGTCACCTGGCTGTAAATTAAGTGATTATCAGGTCTGCAGCGTCAATGAAACCGCGTCTTTCAAAATTGCAAGATCGCATTTTTATAACTTGGTAGAGATTGTTCCAGTTTATTTAACCTCTACAAACAAGCGGAACAACCCACTAAATGTTTGTTAAGAAAAAAGGTTAAGTTTTATTGAAGAATTTGTTTACTTTTTCATCTTTAAATGCCTTTTAACGCTTTTTTCATGTTTTTGATGAAATGAACGCTGATTGCTTCCTATTAAGTGCCATTTGCAATTGAGAGTTTTTAAAAGTTAGGGATAAGATAGCGTAAGAAGAAAGAAAAATGGACTGTTTTCAGCTCGAAGCTTTTTTCAAGAGCTTGTCATTCTTACCGATGCATTTCACGAGGACTACCCAACAGAGATCAGGTTTAATTGAACTTGAAATTTGATTAGTTCATTTTCAGATTGGCAGACAACCCTAACCCTAACCCTAACCCAGCTACCAGTTACTTGTTACCTGTTACCTGTTACCTGTTACCAGTTATCTTTTACCAGTTACTAGCTACCAGTTACCAGACCCGGAGCAACAAAACACAGTACCTTTTAAGATTCCCTACTGGCCGGAGACATACCAGTTCGCAACGCTATTTCTCTCGATTGAATCGTTACGCAAGCTTCAAATGCAACTGTATACAAATATAAGTTCTTGGCTGAGGTTAACTTATTTCATAAAAGTATTTTCCACTATTTTGGTGTAGAGAGTAGCGCCTTGACAACAAAACAAATCCGAACTTGTCTCGAACCCCGAAGTGTTACACTTACCGCGGAAATCCTGTCAACACTTCTATCCGATCTTTCAATTCTAAGACTCCCGTGGATGAGAATACATCGCTTATTTCGATCTTTTCGTCGAATGGAAGAACAATTTTAACCGTAAAAGCACGGTTCCTATCACAAGTAGGCTGTCGCACCATCGCTGTTTGCTGGATTATCAGAGAAGTGCTCGATTTGCGCGTGCACCGTACCGTGATTGATGACGCAATCAAGAAGATTGGCTGCGCGCGATCAAGGTGATTCCTTAGAATTCCATTGCGCATCCTCGCTGAGCGTAGATTCTTGCGCAATAGCGCGCTTGAAGAAAACTTAAATGTTATTTTTTTTTATTTTTTCAACTTAATGTAGGAATGTACTTGGGGACCTTTTTGCGCATAAATTTCATTCAGTAGGACAACTTGTTAGCGCTCGGCAACTTTCTTGTTTTTGACGGTAAAGCAGGTCTGGACTATCGCCAAATTTCATGAACATCTTTGTCCACTAACTTCTGGGTATTGTCAAGTTACCTTGTTTTCCTTATATATAATGCAAGTCACCGACTTCAGAGAAATAAATGTAGAATACTGACCAACGAGGGGTATGCTACGGTACCATGGCATCAGATACGACTCGGACGTCAAACATCATCAAGACTCTGTCATGAGCTTGGCTCGACTTCTCTGACAAGGACCATAAATTTTTCACGAATGAATTGTTTGTGCTAAGTGTATCTTCTAGTAACAGACCTTTGTGGAAAGACTTGTCACAATTTGATATGGATACTAGCCCCAAATAATTTTATCTCTTTAGTTCCGTGCACAAAAAATAAAATAAAATGTGTCAGCTGAAATCTTTCGTTGAATGTAAGACTGACGTTTATGTGTTATTTATTTCTTCATTATTTCTTCACCTTTTCTTTTTCCCTCTAGCGTGTACATTTCAAGAAAGAATTTTTTTGGAATTTAAGGGCTTCCTCAGTTTGAATTTACATCTAAGCTTCGGATCCAAAAGATGTGCTTCGTATGTTCCGAACTGAATTGTTGCCATAGTCGACTTTATTTAGTTAATAAGTTTTCCTGTTGAGTTAAACTCAGTCAAACTCATTTTCAGCAAAACATATTAATTATGAATATCTTAAATTTGCATGAACATAATTACTTTAACTTGGACTTGATAGTTGGTAGAGCAGTGCCTCAATATCGCAGCGTTTTCAGGATTTCCTTTGGCTACTGTTCAAGCAACGTCCAAAGCCTCAATCATCTATATAAATCTTAATATGCTTCTTTCGGTACTTCAAATATATGTCTTTCATATGCATTAAGTTACTTACGTACTTACTTACTTACTTACTTACTTACTTACAATTTGGCAAAAAAATAATCACGTTATAAGATGCTAATGAATATTTGATTACAAACTGCTGATTAAAATAACAGAACATGTGGCACTCTGCACAATTATAAAGAAACACAAATTGACATAAATTGATAAAAATTCGAGTTATGAACCAGCTCTCGTAACGTAAAACGCGATTGGTTCGCTACCCTAAAACAACAGACTAAACAATTGAAACAGTGACTTAGACTTAAAATAATAGAAGCTGCTTGCGATACCAAACAATAGCAGGTCACCAGAGCGGGTAAACAACTGAAAAATTCAGCTGTTAACGTTATACTCAAGTATAAGTATACGTTAAAGGCAGTTTGTTTCATAAGTAAGAAAGATGCTCTGGTTACGCATGTTGAATGTTCAGATATTTCTTTTGGTTGTTCAGTCAAATTATACCGCACAACAGTGCAGTCAAAGCACTCTACAAACGCGCTATGGGTTCGTTCTAAAAGGCCATGCATTTCTCTCCTTCATATCAGAGAAGCTGGTGTTCTGTACTATCGCATGCAACACCAATCCAGCCTGTCAGAGTCTCAACTACAACCTCGCAAACAAAACGTGTGACTTTAACTCTGAGTTCAGCAAAAGTCAACCTGACAGCCTTCACAAAAGTGATTTTCACGTTTATGCCGATAACCCTGATCGAGGTAAGAATTTTGCGTTATTGCTAGAGAGACTTTTTTTTTCACAAAACGGTAAAGTGAAAATTTTCGGATTATTTATGAGCGGTAATGTTAAATTTCTGAACTTGCGTGGAAAGACAGCAGAAGCATGACCGTGTTAAGAAACCCAGACGCAACTACCTGGAAATTGTTCCTTAAGATATTTTGTCATTTTTCCCCTGTTCCCCAGTTCAAATTATCCATATTCTTTTTTTCCCCAAAACCCCTGGGAGGGGCTCATCTGTACCAATATTCACTATTTGCTCACGTTACAGTGAATTTGCACAATCCAAGCTGACATCTAAGTAGAGGAGTGTCTGCAGGTTCTAATTGTTCTGACACAAAGAACTGGAACACGACAAAATTATCGAAGATGGCAGTGCTTCAACAATAACATCAACAACAGCCTTTATTTAAACACAACACTAGGACCACCATTACATTGAAAATTAGAAGAAATCGTTTAAAATTATACAGAGTACTGGCTCCCCGAATAACCATAGGGGCTAGAGGGGGGGGGGGGGGGGGGGGGGCATGCAGCCATTGGAGTATAACGGAAATAAACAGATTACAGCAAAGGTTGATCATCAAATGACCTAACGACGACATATGAATACAAGCACAGACACACACAACCGCAGTACTAACTCGCTTGGGAGATTCTAAAGTTAAATTAGCCAAGCGAGGCTGAAATATATTTTTTTCAAACTCTTTCATTTAAACTAAATCCAAAGAAATTAAATTGCAAGCATTCCTTTTTTTGATGCAGTGTTAAGTCATCTTTTTGATAAAGAGGAGATTCCCTGAAATGGTAAAGACAATAGCTTTGCTGACTTTGTTTGCCTTCTCCTTGACAAAGATGAGCCCTTGAACGATGTATGCTCCACCTTCACCCTAAAAATCAACGCTATCTATTCTAGTTTAATTTCTAAACAATTTATGATCACTTCACTTGAGAGGCGCGGTGGCCTCATGGTTAGTGTGCTCGACTCCGGAGCGAGTGTCCGGGTTCGGGTCCTCGCCGGGACATTGTGTTGTGTTTTTAGGCAAGACACTTTACTCTCACGGTGCCTCTCTCCACCCAGGTGTATAAATGGGTACCGGCGAATTTAATTCTGGGGGGTGGGAGTAACCCTGCGATGTACTGGCATCTCATCCACGGGGGAGTAGAAATACTCCTAGTCGTTTCATGCCATGGAAACCAGGATAACCCCTGGCCTGATGGCCCTTCTGGCTCGTATGCAGAGACTTAACTGATTAGAGTGTAATGTGAAGTGCTAGTTTTGTACCCCATATGAAACATGTGAGCGTTAGCCCTACTAATGGAAATGGGCCCACACAAGGACAGAGAAAAACTCTGACCAGGGTTTTTTCACTTGTAGAAGGAGCTAGATTATAGCCAGTAGACGGGATAAGCCTGTCACTATCAGTTATGGTTATAATAAGGCGAACAGATATTTCCCGAAGGCGAAATGTTCTCGTTGCCCTTGGCCTGTCGAAGGTTCCTTATAAAAAAGGGGTAATCAAAGGGGCACGACAACCTCCATACAATGTTCATGATCGGATTGGAAGTTACGGAAAATTACTTTTTCAATTTCCTTTGCGATTGTTGTCTTTCACTACATATTTGCTTTCAGACCTGAAATGAAATTTAGCCAACCAATCAAACTATATTTGAGTTCAGCTGGGCTTTCTTTCCTGTCTTCTTAGGCAAGAAAGGGTCTTCAGACCTATCACCGGGCCTGTCATGCAAGAACATTAAAGATAGCGGTGATTTCAGCACTAGTGGAACGTACTGGATAAGGCCAGCCCATTCTAGCGCTGCTTTCAAAGGATATTGTAACATGTCTGCTGTCGGGAGTAAGTTTTGTGTAAAGATGTACTTTAAGAAACGTTAACATCGCCTAGCGTTTTGTTTACACCATTACCGTTCGTGATTTTATATCCTCTCTATTGCAAAATTTTAACTTGGGGCCCCAACATACTGAAGCGATTCTATTCAGTTCAAAATGTATGGTGTGTTTTAAGATTGAGACGTTACAAAAAAAATCAAAGGCGCGGAATTTTTTATCGCAAACCAATAGGTGTGGATACGAAAACGAGGAATTTTGAAAACTATCATGGCTTAAATAAAAGCCGTGAGGATTTCTGAGCGTTTTAGGATAAGTTAGTAAGTAAATAAAGCATTTTGTGATATCACCGCAACACCTTCGAAAGTCACGGATTCTGTTAACTATTTTTGTGAGCGCGGGAAAAGTCAAATTTCGAAAAGAGGGACACTGTAATAATTAGCAAAAGGGGTGAGCTCCAAAAGTAAAGGTAGAAAATATGTCAACGCCGGACGATTTTACTTGTCAAAATACAGGAAAATCATCTGTTAGAAGACCAGTAAATATTAAATATGTAAAGGTGGGGGTGGTTGCTGTGTATTACTTGTTTTAAATTTCATGGAGGGAGAAGGCATGATGAAACTATCACAGTTCTTGAAGAGGAGGTTTATCTATCTTTACGGCCTTTCAGACGTTTTCAAACAAGCCTCTCTAAAAAAATATTACAGTTCAACAGTTGCTCTAAAATATTGTTTTCCTTGTATAGGGGCTAGATCTTTCCTCCACAAAGTGTCACGTGACGACTAGAACAACGATTCCTGAATGGTTGACTAAATGTGCCATTTGATTTTCCTAGAATGGATGAAAGTACCTCAGTCGTGGATAGCTGATAGTTTGTCTGGGGGCGTCACACTGACGTACAGCGGAGGAGACAACGGGCTCACCATATCAGGTCAAGTGACGTCATACGGCTGTGGACGTGGATCTCCTTCAGGGGCTTTGACCCTTCTCAAAGGATATTGGACCAAAATAAAGTATACACAAGAGTTCAGAGGACGGGCGTCATGCTGGAGTGTTTTTGGAGACAATACGTGAGTTAAGACCGCTACTGTATTTCGTATTGATAGAAAGAAGCCAAAATTGGAGCAAAGCTGAAATTGTTCTCAAGAGTTAATAAAATAGGTCCCAAAAGTTGCCAAAAATGGATCTTTACTTAAAAAGAGTTGAAAGAGAGAAGTGATTCTCGCACTTAAAAAATCATATCGTCATCACAATGGTCAAAATGCTGTGGACTCGACATAAACTCGGAAATGACCTATCGAGAAAGATGCAGGTAAAAATTTCACCCCACGATTGCCGCATGTTTTTCTCTCATAGAAAAGGCGGTGTGTCTACAGGGGACCATCCAACAGGATTGTATTCCTTCAATGAATCTGCCGGAGATTCTATTTCAAATGAATACTACATGGGAGGAAACTGTAAGTCATTAGAATTTTAAACCACGTCAGTGTAAAGAGTGCGCAAACAAAAGGTATCGGCGTTTTGGAAGCTTTTGAAAAAAGTGTACAAATCTCTAATTCTAGGCCGTTTCTCACGCGCGTTATTTTGCAAAGAAAAATTGTAGGATCCTTCAAAACGCAGTGCATACTAATTAGACCACGATATGACTTCTACTTCTTAGTTTCTTTGGCTCGCGTAATTTGCATAAAAAATTGGCCATTTTGACAATTTTACCTTCAAGTTGGTCCGGCTTAGAAAAATGACTTTTTTTTGAAGAACTTGTCATCTCCTTAATTCTAGGCCTTTTTTCGTTTTTTTTTTTTTTTTTTTTGCACAGAAAAATTTCAAGAATCAATGCATGCCAATTAATCATGTTCGTTTACTTGTTATTTGAGCTCCTTGAAGTGTGCCTAAAAATCGCCCATGTTTGGCAGTTGTCGAAAAAATTCCTATTTTCGATACTTTTGGAAAACTCATCACATCCTTAATTCTAGGCCGTTTTCCGGGCGGTTTTTTGCATAGGAAAGTCTACAATCCGTGGTAAATCTCGAGAAACTGATTTTAGACAAGAGGTTATGGATAATCTCTTGTTTTAGACGATTTTGTAAACTGGCCAAAAGTGATTTTTACAACATTGCCCGGCTGAATGATTTCCTCAAAGCAAAATGTTCGCAGTCACCAAATCTTTGAGTAGCTTTGGTCACTGTGCACATTTTGCCTTTCACCTTTTGCATAATAAAATTTCGTATTCTCTCTTTTCCTTCTGTCCTCGTAATGTATCGTACTGTTGAATTGGTGCTATAACAAAAAAAGTCACTTCCTTTTTTCCTTCAGATTTTGAAAGTGTGTTTTGTTAACACCTGACTGTCAAAATTTTGAGATTTGATTTTTATCCAAAGGCTATTTACTTTAAGTGCAAGTTTTGAATTTCACAGTCTGCCATTACTCACGCTCAAAACTGACCGACTAGAACTCAGAGGGTTGGATCTATGGAAAAGTAGAAAAGTTACGTCCTCCACTGAATAGCTTAAAATTTCAGCGTGTAAACACAGTTCATTATGTATGCAAAGCACGAGTTTAAAAATCTGAAAGCCCGAAACTCCCGTGCTGCATATTTAACTCAGTCGCGTACAAACGCATTGAATTCTTAAACTAGCGAGTCTTTGACGTCATTTTCTCCTCGATCCGGTTCTGTCAAGATTTTAGAGTTAGCAATGGTGGACCATTAAATAGAGAAGATATCTGTTTACCAACATTGCTTTTGTTTTTCAAATGTGCCAACCATAGGAACAAAAGAACTTTTGTTTCAACAACCAATGAGGCTCTGGTTGGCACATTAATGACAATAGGACCGGTGACGTTAACGATATCTTCCCAAAGGGAAAATTCCAATTAAAATAAACCTAGTGTCTTTTTGAAATTAAGGATTTAAAACTTGGGACTCTTAAGGTTTAGTTGACATGGTTTTGAAATCCAAAGCAAAAAAGGTTTGATTTTTTTTATCATAGTACCACTTTAATGTATTTGAAAGTAGTGCAAATACATCTAATAATCACACTTTGAACTCTTACGCTGATGTCTCAAGGTGGTCCCAACAACATGCCCGCCCCGATTTTAGAACAATAGATGCTCGATCCAATCTTTCCTGAGCACCATGGCTGACCACGACTCACGTCTCTAAACGGATACAACCTCAATGTTTTATAATATTTTTCTTTCCTGGCTTTCCTTCTAATATTTTTTTGCTTTGTCGCGTGAACGGGCCTTTAAAGGCGTGACAATATTTCTTTTGCTTCACAGCTCACAAGTTCGATGGAAAGACAACTAAATGCGACAACTTACTGACGAACTTTTGGGACAATCCGAACCCAAGCGTGCGTCACGCTACGGTTATTCTTCGCCGACGTCTGAAAGCAGAAAAGGCGGGAATTTTCACAGGAACGTCATGTGGTACACCGACGTACAAAATAGAAAATGTCTTCGTCCAGTTTTAGATCACATGAAATCTCATGACCCTTTTTGCAATGTTGCTGATTTGGGAAGGAAAAATTAGCTTTCATTCTACTTTTTCACTTATTAAACAATTTGAGGTTGGGAATCATTGGATAACTCGGCCCGACGTTTTTGAAGTTTATGGCAAATCGCCTGTTACATTTATCAGTAAAGGAATTCCGCATTATCATTTTCGAGGTTTAAACTCGTGATTAACTAAAGATTTTCCCGAAACACCCTAAAATAATGTGACATAGCCCCTTTAATATCATAGACAAACAATGTTGTTAGTGTTTTGGGTGCGTTGGTTTATTTCATGCA
Organism: Montipora capricornis; assembly: GCF_036669925.1. Classification (NCBI taxonomy): domain Eukaryota; kingdom Metazoa; phylum Cnidaria; class Anthozoa; order Scleractinia; family Acroporidae; genus Montipora; species Montipora capricornis. The sequence goes on from NC_090896.1 coordinate 34,413,345, forward strand.
TTTAAATTACTCACATATTTGCAACCTTCTCAACATATTATACTGAATTAAAATACCAGAGCACAATATTATCCCAAAGATGCTATTCATAACTTCAAGAACTTTTGCAATGATTTTACCCTGCAAATGTGAGTCTTTGAAAAGTCTGTGTGATACAGAAGATTCCAAGAACACCGCCCCTCCCTTTGAGTGAACTGAAAGCATCGAGTCTCTAAGGCACTTATTGGGGACAATAGCCCCTTTCACGGTTCTTCTTATTTGCGTTACAATGTAGTCTAACGTGGGTGCGAGGCAATTTCGGGTTAAAACTACAAAATAGCCCGAAATTGCCTCACATACATGCTAGATTACATTGTAATGCAAATGAGAAAAAAATAACCGTGAAAAGGGCTATTTATGACTTAGTGCCGCGCCGCGTATTCAAACAGTATTTAAAAGAAACAGGTTCATTCTCACTCAAGGCAATATTACCCATTTCAAGTTGTGGACATTTCATCCAGTTTCGGTAATGCAAAGTTCCATGGCCGTCGCAAATGAAAAAAATTAACAATCATTGTCACAGAATAGACACAGCGTTATGTAAAGGCCATGTTACACGAGGCGATTTTTCTTGCAACTCGCAACGCAACGATGACGAATAAAAAACCTTTCAAGATACAGAGGGTATGTCACACGTTGGCAACTTCTTTCGCAACGCATACAATAACAAACAAGATGGCGGACGCGCTAAGTTTACGACTGCCGCCATCTTGAAATCTCCCGCGAGCGAAAAATGAGCTCTGATTGGCCCATTCTGACAAATTTGCATTGCGAGTTGCAGAGGGGATGTCACACGCAAGCAACTTGTCTCGCAACGTTGCGAAAAGTAGAGGGTCGTTCTACTTTTCTCGCAACTCGCAACGCAACAATTGCAGTTGCAAAATGGGGTGTTACACGTGAATTTTTTTCTCGCAACTTGCAACGAAACGTTTGTTGCGATGCGAGTTGCAAGAAAAATTGCCTCGTGTAACATGGCCTTAAGAGCAAAAAAGCACCACAGCGCCCGTTGGAGTAAATATGGCTGTTAAATTTTCCACCCACCACTACATAATTTCTTGAATAGCCAAAAAAAAGTTTACGATCAATGTTGAATACACAAATTGCAACAAGGAAGGACCACTTATTCCCATGCGTTATTCACTAAAATGGAAAAAAAGAACTTAACAAAAAATAGAGAGAAAAACGGGAAATGAGCACTTCTCTCTCTCATTATTAATCGCTTGACTTGCATAAATGCAGACGTAAAAGGAAGGCGTATAATTAACGTCCTGATTCTGCGGATATAACTGAGATATTCGAAACATTTGAAAATTACAAACTGATCTTAAGCATAAGAAATTCACGCACAACCTTAACCAATGCTTATCAAATTTACGTATTTGTTGCAGTTTAAACTTAATTCCCTATCAAAATACTTTAAAATCAGTTCAATCAGTTTAAACTTTTATTTCCCGTTTAATTTCATAAATTCGAACTATTTCAAACAAGAAGGATGTCAGCTCTCCTCTTATAGCATGTTTAACATTTTATCCAAACCTCATTAAATCACTGTGACAATTCTAAATTACGAACTGCGGTACTTTTCAAACTGAAACATTATAAATTTTACTTTTTTGGCTTGCAAAACAAGACTCCCCATACATTGATCCAATAATTTAAAACGATTCGATACTCAAATACATTTAAGGTAAGCAATAACCTTATCATCTTAATCCAATCATCATTGATAAATTAATAAATAAAGAGTGATAAACCAATCATTCTGACCTTATTCCGAAAGGTGTATTTCATTCTTTTCATTAGAAAATCACATTAAAACGCGTCTAACTCGTTTTGTCTCTTTAGGCAAGCCGCAAGGCAGAAGCAGATATTCGATGGACGAATTAGGGTTTTGGAAAAGAAATTGTCCAACCAAAATTCCAGGAGTTCAATATAACAAACTTACAAATAAAATTAAAGCGATGGACCTTGCGTGCAAATTTGTGCTGAAAAGAAAATGCAATCGAGGCCACATCTCAGCAGTAGTCTCAATGCCAAGATCGTTCCAGTCCTTCCGTGAAAATAGGAGATGTAACGCATTTCCTTGAAATGCCAAACGACAGGAACGCTAAAAGGACATTTGGTCGGATTTCTTGTTGCAATGCTCTCATAGTTCTGCTTCTAAAACTACCCCTCTCCAATAAATTACAAAAATAACAAAAAGCACAGGTAAAAAGCTACTAAACACACTGAACAACAGGTCTCGCAAAAATGAGATCAAACGTTGAGACTGTAAAAACCACCTAGGAAAGAAAAGAAGACTACCAATTAATCTGCTACCAATTAATAATAATTCGTTTAACATTAATACGGTTAATTCCAACCCTTTGCAGTAATAACTGAATCACAGGTCAGCACAGAAAATGCATTGCACTCTAAATGTAAATCATGATGGAGAACCATAATTCAACCGTATGCAGCAAGGTTACGTACAAATTCTCCAAACGTACTCGTTTTGAAGGTAACTTGAAAAATAAAGGTAATTTGGGGTCGATGAGCAGCGGAGAATTTTCCTTCTCTGGAGGTATGCATTAGCTAAGACAACGAAGCTTCGAGCACAGTATTGAAACTGTCTTCCTTAACGTTCGCATTATGGCCCATTGACTTAACAACAAGTCATGTTTCCTAAATGTTCTTTCCTAAACGTTTAAGGTAACTTAAAAATCCTGTTTTAGGATTTCAAATTGAGGAAAAGAGCTCCGTTTTCCGTAAACGGTGCCGGTTTAGAAGCTCGCTAAGGTATCACATTTTTTACACAGACTGCACTGGAACGAATTAATTTATCACTTATTGACTGGAGTCCATACACTTTTGTAAAAAATCCTGTACCAGCAACTGATCATGATCACTTCCCTGACTGGTTTCGAAATTGGTGAGTCATATCCTTGCAAAAGAATAGGGATTCCCCCGATTCTTTAGCAAAATTAATGAGTATTAACCGGGGTGTCCATTTTCGTTTCCCTTCGATGTACTGTCATGCGAGAAAGTCAAATTTCTGTTCTAAAATGTAGTATTCTAAGAGGCCGTGAGTTGGCCAAAATCCCATACATTCACTGTAATGTGAGCCGCGTTTTCCCCCGAGCCAAGATGGCGTCAGAAACCGTGAAAAGGTCCATTAGCATCGCGTTTACGTGAAACGACAAACGTGAAACGACAAACGTGAAACGGCAGACTGCTACTTCCCGTATTTTAACTCTTATCACTCTTTGAGAAATCGCTTAATATCTGTGGCTCACAGGCAAGCAATCAGCTAAATCAGCTTTCATTGATTTTTTTGCGAAACGCAAATGCCGAATTTCTCTGTTCTCGACACCAGACCTTTGATGAGCATACCTTTTGTCTATAGACCTTATTCCAAAATAGCCACCATTTTTGCATTCTTTTGCTTTCAAACGTAAAATGCAAAAGAATATTTAACCTTGAACGAGACCAAAAGGGCCAATTTGCAATCAAACCAAAGAATAGTAAAGACTTGTTTCCATATCTCAAAGTGTCCTTGGACGTGAGGGGCCTGGAACAACAAAACTGAAATAACCCAAAACCATACAAAAATGCTAACCTTAGGCCTAAACATTATCTAAAGCATATTGTTTAGGCCTAAGGTTAGCATTTTTGTAAAGGTTTGGGTTGTTTCAGCCATTGTACCCTTCACCCCCTACCGCCACCCCAGGTCCCTCACGTCCAAGGGCACTTTGAGATATGGAAACAAGTCTTTACCCCAAAGAATACCAAAATGGTGGCCATTTTGGAATAAGGTGTATAAATGTAAACGATCAAGCGAGGATAAGGTTGCACTTAAGTGCTAATCAAAAGCTTAAGTAGTAAATTAGGCAATAACAACTGTAATAATTATTGTCTGGTAGGAGGGTTTCCCAGGAAAACTCTCAATTTTTACAGCAAAATTGTAAACATTACCTGGTGACTATCACTGATTGTAAAATGCGCCTTTATCATTGGGTGAGGCTAAATCGCGTGGGTGGGTGGGTCGTGGGTCGTGGGTCGTGGGTGGTGGTTGGTGGGTCGACCCACGACCCACCCACCCACGCCGATTAGACACTCTCTTTATCATTCGGTGCTATATTGTCGAGGAAGGTTGACTGAAAAGCGATGAGCTGATGCTACTGATAATGCAAATTTATAAACAAAGATTTCCCTCACAAAACCGCTCCAAATGAGCCATTCTTTGGTTGCAAATGAACTCACGGAGGCCATGTTAGTGCAAAGAGAAATAGCGAAAAAGTCTTTTGGGAATTTGGTCCTATTATTATGCAATAGTTATGCTACATTTTTCTATTGTTTTGGCACCAACATGGCCGTCTCATCACGTTACTGAATTCAAGGAAAAGTGAGTTTAAAAATTTACCAGGATCTTTCGTAGCTCCGAGACTACCTAGAATTTCTGCTTGGATTCAAGTATTCATATACCACTTGTCTCTTCTTGTTTCGGTCCAATATGGTTAGAGCGATGCATCTGAGGTCATCCAGGAATCTAGTGGAAGAAGCAAAAGTAGTTTATTTATCCACGTAAAAGAGGACATATACCCTAAGGTATGGCCAGAAACACATAGGGATTGAAACGTGTAACCCGCGTTTACAGCTTGAGAATATTCAGTGCGAACTGATTGGTTGAATGTTTCAGTGCTAAGTACCATATTTGGAAACCCCTCGCTCTTGTTGTTCCAAATATGGTACTTAGCAAATTGAATATTCAGAATATTCATTGAATATGGGTTTCTAGTATGGCAAACAAGAGTCCCCATCAGCGTCAGAAAAGTATCTATTTTTAAACCAATTTTTGCCGCAGAATAAATGACAACAGACCAAACTCGCTATTAAACTCAATGTTGTACCCAATTCAAACCTTTTGGGGATAGATCTAAAACGTTTTGTTCCAGGTATTTCCATATTATTTAAATACAATACACAAAGAATCTTATCCCCGGGAGATTTGAATTGGGTTCAACATTTGGGCTATTGTTTGTTTTCCTGCAAAAATTGGTTCAAAAACAAACACTTTTCTGACGCTGATGGTGACAAACCGGAGACTAGATAGATTCTTTTATTAGCCTTTGTAAATCGACTCTTGTGATAAGCTAATTTGGTACAGTGTACTTTTTTACTGAGTAGAAAGTAACTGGTTGCACTAATCCCCTTAATTGTAGCCAGACCTAAACCACGCGAGTCACTACAGTCATTTTCTGTCATTTTCACCAAAGACATTCTTTCTCAGGGCTCCTCTAACTGAGACGATCTTACTTCATCAAGTCAATCTAAGTGAAAGCTTCTGCGAATGCGTATTTTTAGTTCCCTTTAATTTCAAGAAAATTTGAAAACATACCGGTATTGAAATTGATATTGTAGAGATTTTTCTGCAAAAAATATTCCTCGCTGCACGTTTTTACAGTTATCACGAGTATCAGTGAAATTGCTTAAAAATTCAAAATCCACAGCCCTGGTGGGACTCGAACCCACAACTTTTGAATTAGAAGCTAAGTTCAACGCCTTGTCCATTACCATGGTAATTAGGAGTTCTGGCTAATAACGAGCAGTTGCGGCTTGTGTTCTGCAAAGACCTACAGTTCCAAATCGGAAATTTATTATTTTATATACTTATAAGACCTAAACATGTGACCTACATAATCATCAGCGTAGATGGAGTCACATGTCTCTAAGGGGAGGCATACCAGCGAAGTGACCTGACTCTAATTTTAGAAGGTAGTGATATATGGGAGAGAAAAAGAAAGAGGTAAGAGGTTCTACATATGCAGAGATTGAAATAGAGTGGCATAGAGACGTACACGGCAGACTGTAGAGTGGATGGAGTCTAATGTATGGAAATAAGAAACATACCAGAAAATAGGCCTAGAGGGTACGAAAAAGGGACGGCTCTAAGAGAGAAGTTATACATTTAAAGGGAGAGGGGCTATGGCGCTTTTCGGTCAACCCTAAGTTTACCTCGAGATCGCCTTTTTTGCGACGGGGTCGTGTTGGTACCAAGCATGGAAGTCTGCCAATCCATTAGAATGCCGCTCTGAGAGGAGTTTGGTTATTACTACGATGTCCAGAGAAATATTCTTAGGTGGAAGACAAGCTACCAGGTCTTTTTCTTCAAGCCATTTCTGAAAGAGAAATCGAGGAAGGACTTTTTAAGTAAATTGGAGAACTTTGTCATTTTGAGTAAAATAATGCGGGCAGGAGCCCATTAGTAGGAGCCTCCATATGCAGTAGATCTTTGAGTCAACCGTTGCCCGTATTTTTCTATTTTTAGAATGAATCCTTGAGCAGGAGACTCGCGTTTACATAAATTTACATCAATTTGCACGATTTAAATACAGTTTTACTGCTTCATTTGTCTTTGTTAGGCAATGACTTTACTCTAATTGGCCTTTTAAAACAGTGTGTGCAGAGTCGAGGAACTCGTGGCGTTCTAAAAGTAGATACGCGCAAAGGTTGACTCATAGGGCTTGAATGGGAGAGGCAAGCTCGTACTCATGGGCTCCTGATGCCGGATAGAAGAAAACAGCTAATTTCTTCACTTTCAAAGAGGGCTCAAGCTGACAGAAACAGTTATTTGAGCTTCTCTTGTTCAGCAAGAAATGCTTGTAGACATAATTATGCGATGTCATTTCATGTTTACTTTTGGGTACGCAAATGTTGCAATGTGGTTAATGTGGTAGCCCTCCACAAAATCTTAGACCAAACTCCTGACTATGTCATGATAAGAGAATTTCGGACGTTATCATGAGGAAAAAATAAAACCATTTTCAACCATAGCTGTGTATTGTATCCTTTTCACCTATCCACACTAAAACGTCTGAGAACAATGTTGTCAAACCGTTTTTATACGTCACCATTTTCAAACGTGTTCGATTTCGTCAATCCCCACGGATGCGTTTGAATAAGTTATCACGCTTTAACGTCACCATTGTCCACATCACAATGATTGGGTGCGTTTTCGACACTGAATCTCCATCTCCGGTCTGCGTTTTCATCGGCGTCTTCGCCGTTTTGGTATGGGTGACAGGCGATAAGGCATTCAAGGAAGACAACGTTCACATCGACGAGGTACGAATTTTGGACGTACGTAGATCCAGATTGGTTTTCGAGAAGAGTCCGGAAGGCAATTCATATCAGATCTTATATAACACCGACCCCCAGAAGGAGACAGGGGGGAAGACACAATCTTCCAGGCAGTGATCTGGACGATGCTGATCAGGTCACATGTCACATGCCACGTGACCTGATCACTTTATTGCCATCAAGACTCTAGCAGAGTTCAAGGGTTAATTTTTACTTATTAATGTAGTTTCGAGGAATTTATAAATTTCATATCAACACTCGTAGTCCTACACAATCAAAACTCATTTCATCATTTAAATTATGCATTTTTTAACAAAAAACGAGACTTCATCGTTACTGTCGTCATTTCCAACCAACCTTTTCTCTTGGTGGAAAGCCTGTCAATTTGGCGGGATAGTTGGGAAGATATGCATATTCGTCGTACTGAGAAACATTCACTGCGGCGTGTCCCACCGTGCTAGCGAACAGTATGGACGATATTGTCTGGCTCAGTTCTTCGGTGGTGTCAAACTTTCCGTCTCCAGGAACTCCCTAAAATACATTAACAAAATGATATATGTTTCTTATTGTCTTTATTTTATGAACGAAACTTCAATCAAATTATCAATTTCAAATTTGGTCAAGTAGTTCCCAGGGAGAAGCCGGCATCGGAAATGTACACAAATGTAAAACGCACGTGCAGGAATATCTCGACACCAGAGCTCTTCTTGTTTTTGCGCACATGACTGAGGGAGATCAAAGCTCTCTTTTCGTGAAGAACAAAGCGTCTCTGATTGGTGCATTAATGTTAGCACGAGGAGTGAGCAGGCGCCGTAAGGTTCAAATAGCCAAGTTTTGGCTATAAAAACCCTATGACGCATGTTCTCTTAGTTTCCCAGACCCTCGGGTCATGCGCAGACATACGACCCGAGGCTCTGGTGACCGTCGAGAAAGAGAAAATGGCGCCAACATACTATTTTACGCATGCTCAACAAGCAAAATCTTTGTCAAAAGCATTTATTCTCGTCACCAGAGCCTCGGATCGACCCAAGGCTTTGCGTAACTCCATGTAGAAGAACATGCGCAGTAGGGCTCTTATAGCCAAATACTGGCTATTTGAACCTTACGGCGCCTGCAAACTCCTCGTGCTAACATGAATGCACCACTTAGACACGCTTTTGATTGTTCTTCACGATAACCAATGAGAAGACACCTGTTAGTATTAGTATCAGGTCATCGGGTCATTTCATAAGCATAATGTGAGACGGAGTCCCAGTGGCGCAATGGAGTAGCGTGTTGGCCTTCTAATTCAAAGGTTCTGAATCCCACCAGGGGTGAAAATATTTATAAAACATTGATTTCATGAAACGGAGTTGATAAAACCAAATCCCACTGACGCGGCACCACAGTTTCTTAGGCGCTGTTACACTGTGTAACTTTTCGTGCAACTTGTCTCGCAACGCTTTTGCGAGACAAGTTGCACGAATCATTCATTGCTCAATGCAGACACCTGCGGAATATAGAATAGAATTCTACTTTCCGCAAAAGTTGCAACGAATATGCATTAAGCATTGCACAGTGTAACATTTGTCCTGAAACTTGTATCGCAACGGTTTGAGCCACCAGCCAATGAAAATCCTCCTTTAACCTTATTTGATCATCGAAACGAGACAAGCTTCGCGGCTCGGTAAATATTCACCACTAGCCACCGACACTGAGGTGAATAGTTGCTAATTATAGACTATTTTCCCAGTCCCATAATGCAATACGTTTTGGGGGTTCTTTACGTAAAAACAATGCAAGTCAATTACTCTTGGGACTGTTCATTATTCAGTGAATTGGATATCCATTGTATTAATGCAAATAACCCCCCACAATGAACTGTATTATGCGATTTCCGAAAATAGAGATACGTAGCAGTCCAACCTTGATGCCGCATCCGGGATTTCCATCAGCCTCTAGTTCCAATCTCCACGCTTGAAGCTCGTAATCATCAACCAGTTCTTCTTCTGTATCTAATACAAGATTGATCAGTTCGATAGTTCTTAGCCTGCGTAGCTGGCAGTTCTGTTGTTGCGGAGCGCCAAAGATTTCGAACGGCGCGAAAAGGCTGGGACGGGGAAAAACAAAAACCGTCGTTTCCCCCGTTCCAGCCCTGTCGCGGCTTCGCCGCTCGAGATCTCTGGTGCTCCGAAAACAACAGAGCCGCCAGTTTGTCAGGCTGGGTAGTTCTCGTCATTTCTTATCTTGGTAAAAGTTCAGCTTTCGATAAGTCGATCTGTGATAGTCGTATGTGCAACTTTTCGGGCCGAAATGTCAGCAGGGACTTCTTTGAAACGCCACTCAAACCTGATGGTTTGTTTAAAGTTCCTCATCATTTCTTCCAACTAAAGTATATATTTTAAGGAGGCTCAAACCAGTTTTAACACTTTCCCACTTTCCACACACTGTAGTATTTGGAAGGACTGAATATACCCAACTGTTTCACATAACGGAAAAACTTATGGTACCATATGAGACACCAAAAATTGTTTAACAAGGTTGCACTCATCAGTGTGACGTAATAGGTTAAAATGGCAACAAAAGAGCTACCTAAAGACAACCTATATTTTGTATTTTAACGCTTATATCTCAAAAACGAACTCAATGGCCACCTAATTTTTATTGCTGGAAAGTTATTAACAGGCTATGATAAAACTCTATGCAAAGTTGAAAAAAGGTTATCTGCCAAGTTCACAACTGGAAAATTTTACAGTAGCTCTGAATCTCCTCCAGATAATTTTTTAACTTTGCAGAGAGTTTTACTTTAGTTTGTTAATAACTTTCCAGCAATGGGGTGTTACCGAGTTCATTTTTGAGATATAAAGTGTTCAAAGACAAAACAAAGGACGTTTTTTCATGGCTCTTTTGTTGCCATGGTATGAGTCCATCTCGTTACGCAATTATCGGTGTTTCATTTGGTTCCATGAGATTGCCGTTATGTGAAACAGTGTTACAGAGTTGATTCTTATTATTATTATAAGACATTCCCTCCAAATTGTTGAAACTTGTTTGAGCCACATAAGTACAGACTGTATTTCAACGTTCGCGTCAAAGAAAAAAATATCAGTTTTTGGAAATCACCTACCATATCTGGCCTCGATAACTGAAGACACGTATCTTTTGATTGCGTCATACAGAAGTAACCCATCATCTCTGTAAGGGTAGTCAGGTAGGACTGAGAGATCCCACACCTGCGACACAAAGAGAAACTCTACAAAACCCAAACGCACAGGTAGGAAAATATACTTATAGGGTCCCCTTGGAGGGAAGCTCATAAAGGGGTCAGAAAACCCATGTTTCCACATCTTAGTCAAATTCCCAGTTTCCTCAGATTCCCTCAGATCCAAGAGATTTTGCCTCCACTACTCAACCGGACACTCCAGCTAGATGATATATAGGCGCGTTGGCCAGCCAAGCCACCGTGCCGTTTATTAAGCATCGAAATAGGTACAAGAATATTAATACATCAACTCTAAAATAAAGACAAAAGCAATGGACCAGAGCCGGACACGAAAACCCCTAAAAACCAGCATGTGGAAAAAACCAGGGGACGCGTAGCCCCGACCAAAGCAGTGGTGCGACCCTTGGGGTTTTAAGGTATCCTTACTGAAAGACACTACTTACAATGTAAATAAACGCTATAATATACCGCCTAACGAAAGCATTATTTATTCATTCAGCTCTATAAGACAATAAACGAAGCAGGACTTATGCACACGGTGACGGCTGACCGTAGAATGCCTCACTTGCTAAACAATCGCAAAATACAAACCGGGATCACATGACACTCCAAGTGCCTGCCGCTCTCAACCAGGTTTCTAGTGCGTGCCGCCAAAATATCAATTTATGCTCACCAGGATTACCCTAAATTACATAACTTATTCTTATTTATCAGGCAGGGAAATCATATATATCTTAACGCCTGCAACTGTAGCTAATCTTTAATGATAATTGGCCGTGCTGTTCACTCTTTCTTGCAGCCTTCAGGTCTGAATTGCAAAGGGAGCCTCTTGACTAGATCGAGTCTGTGGGAGCCGCTATGCGGCTAATGTAAGATGATCATGTATGAGCACAGCACAAAAGCAAGATTTAATTAGCTGGAAGTCGATTTAGTGAGGAAGGAAATTCGGATTACCCTCAGGCAAACCCTCCAGTCAGGTTGAGATCGACTGAAACTCAGCCCAAATAGATCGCAGAGTGGGTGCGGTTATTGACCACTTCGCCACATTGAACCCCCAAAGCGTACAGCACGGAGTATTCACTGATGGTTACCACTCAGATATTAACCCCGTTCAAAAAGAACAAAAAGTTCTTTATCCATTGGGTAAGCTGTAAACGTTCCGTCCGCTTGAACTCAAAGTTTGTTAATTTTGTATTTGTTATGTCTATTTCCCTTGTTCTAATGACGCTAATTCGAAATAATTTAAAAGATGTATTTCATGTAATACAATAACGACTTGAAGTTATTTTTAAAAAAGAAACGAAGTTGAGAAAATCATACTCAAGTGTGCCTATTTTACACATACATTTTCCTTAGTTCCCAATTCATCTGTTAATAACCTTTACTAGACACTGTTAAGTGTAACTCAGTGAAGATTGCAAAAAAAATCAAACATTCCCACAGAAATAAAAAACTGGTGCAGAAATTATAAAGCAAGGGGAAACCAATCGCCAACTCGCTTATGTTACTTTGGCCCAAACACGTCGTATATTGCAATAATTTTAAATTTATTTCATTTATGATTATCAAAAATGCTGTGTAATTTTCTTAAATTCTGGCAGTCCACCTTTTTCTGTAAATAGTGTGAAATAAATGTATCAATGAACCAAATCGGATATGCTCTTTTCATTTAAAAAACTTACGCCTCGTTCTTCAAGATCCTGGGGGAGAGTTCCCTGTATATCCATTCGCCAGTCTTGCCATCTAGGCCAATCAAATTTAATGTTTGTGAAAACTGTGTCAAACCTCAAAAAGCGTTAGATGAGATAATTGAGTGTAGTGAAAACCAAACCTGAAGTAATAAATTTATCCAATCACAGCACACGCGAAAAAAGAAATGAACCAATCACGACGCGCAGCAAGTACATGCGACCTACGCTGAGCGCGAGTGCGAGAGAAGCCTACATTGGTTTTGTCTTCTTTTCGGATTGGCTTAGAATGAGCCACGAGACATTAAAGCACCAAACTCAGTAATGCAAAATCCAAGAAAGAGGGCAATTACTTTCCACGCTCAACTTAAAGGCGCTGGAACTTGCCACCAACGACGCTAGAATTCAATTGTCGAGATCCATTTTCTGCACAACGGAGTCAAGTAATTTGGATGGCACTATGTCAAACGAAACTTAATTAAAAGAAGCATTTACAAGAATTCAGTAATCTCAATTTGATATACTGCGAAAGTCTCTACGAGGATTTCAAGGCTTTAACGGAATTTCGAGCCGCGGCTTTGACGTTGCTAAAGCAATACACTATGACGTGCGCTTTTAGGCTTCCGCGTGGAGAGTGCCGACAAAACAAGTAGGCGACAAATGGCCACGCGAAAAAGTGGAGCTGGAAATGTGCTTTCTCTCCCCACATTTGCTGCCGCCATTTCTAATGTCTTTTGACGTCGCGCTCAACAGACGAAAGGCCTCAATTGCTGCAATCATCGTTCTGTAACGTTATCTACTTCCCTCTTCAGTGACGTGTGAAATAATTGACGGTTCCACGGCATGACTCTCCTTACCCAAGCGCTATGAGATCCAAGGTGCCTTTCGCTCCTAGCGAGGTCGCGCTGTCAATCCAGGAGCCTGGTGCAAGTAACTCGTTCACTTCAAAGCTGTTATACGAATTGAAATCATTACTGAAGCCATAACTTAAATAGACCTAATCGGCTAACTCAATGTTGTACCCAATTCAAATCTCCCGGGACTAAGATTCTTTGTGTATTGTATTTGCATGATAATATAGCATTCATATTTAAATGATATGGAAATACCTGGAACAAAACGTTTTATTCCCAAAGGGTTTGAATTGGGTACAACATTGAGTTAGCCGATTGGGTCTATTACTTGATTACCGCTCAAATTTATTCTAACTAGGAAAAGTAACTTACTGTTGCAGGATGTAACCAGTTTTAAAGAATGGTCAATAAACTCATATTCCAGTTCAAGAAAAAAGCAGCATTTACCTTCTCCGAGTATCAATTATCAAGATACTTTAAAATGCTACTAAGATCAAAAATTGGTAGTAGCTAAAACGCAGGGCCGGGACCGGGGTCGGGACCGGGGCTTGGGGCCGGGGCTTGGGTCAGGGTCAGGGTCGAGGTGTCTTTTTTCCCAAATTTTTTTGTTTCAATTGTTGTCGTTATTCTCCTGAACTGTTATTTTCGAATGTTCGGCATCTTTCCTTCATTTATCGTGGAAATTAGTCAAAAAAATTAAGGAACATACGGAAGCTTAGTTTGTTTTCGAAATAATTTAAGAGAATTTCCGACTGAAAGTGGAGTTTTTGTAGGGAATATACACTAACTCCTAGAGACACGGAAGATTTGCTGAGCTCCAGATTTTAAAACCACATTTAAGCGTTTACTTTGTAAAAACCTTCTCCGCAAAACAATTGAAACGAAACAAAACAAAGTCACAGTTTCACGATGGTTGTCACGCAGTCACGCAACATTCTCATTTGCTTGTTTTCGCAAAATTGTTGTGTTTTTAATCGTTAAATTGGATCGGAATAGAACTGGCTAGCAAGAGGATACGTGTGGCCTTTTGTAAGGACTAATAAAAGACCAAAGATCGCGCTTGAAGTACTCTAACTACATAATGTGATAACATATAGTGTAAATGGAATCGAAACTCCAAATAGGCCATTTACGAGGTCATGTCTGCCTCCTCTTCAGATCGAGTCTAAGTGCGAAGTTTTTGTGGTGGGAATTAGTTCTACTTTACAAATGAATGAAAACTAATTTTCATAAGAAAAACTTCGCGCTTAGGCTCGCTTTGAACAGGAGACAGACATGAACTCGGAAATGACCAACTACGTTGCTTTAAATTTACGACGTCCGGGACACAACATACTTACATACTTATTCTATAAGCTCGTTATTGTCCTCGCATCTCAGAGGAGATAATGACGGGTACTGAAAGGGAGAAGTGAACTTACCAATTTACAGGAATCACGCGACGTAAGTAAGGCGCAAGCAATCTGAAGACAGGGTGCGAAGGAGAAAGCTGGCGGTGGGTTGCTATGGAAACTGCTTCCAAGAAGAGATGCGTGTACCCTTTGCCAAAAGAGAAGGTAAAAGACAACAAATGAGTATTGAAATGAAAGCAGGTCATTGAGAAACCATCTTAAGTGTTTGGTTTTCGGGACTTTTGAAGTCAAGTTCTGTTACCAAGTAACACGCATGCTCTGTGATACTGTGCATCTGCATTGTTAAACCACATCTTTGCCATCATCCACGTGTACCAGGGGTCGCTGGGAAGAAAGACCTGTCAGGAAATTACCAAATTTGTTATTTAAAAGGTTAGATAAGGAGCCAAAAGGATAACAAATCAGTTCTCGAGATTCCAAATACCATACATTCACAAGTGAAAATTGCCTTGGACTTGCTATGGGGATAAAAAAAATTATAGTGATTGTTTCTGGTTACTCGGTCACTTGTCAGATGTACCGTGGCGAGGTTTGTTGTCTCAATGTTTTTAAGGCCAGTGAAATATAGCTCTTCAAAAAGAAAATCGGGGGTAACCTCGAATTTTTCCGAAGATAATTAATCAACAA
>NC_090896.1:34430785-34443285 GCF_036669925.1 Montipora capricornis
ACGAGGAGGAGGAAGATGATGATGATGATGAGGTGGAGGAGGAGGCGGAGGAAGATGAAGATGAGGAGGAGAAGGAGGAGGATTGATGATGATGATGATGAGGAGGAGGAGGCGGAGGAAGATGAAGATGAGGAGGAGAAGGAGGAGGATTGATGATGATGATGATGAGGAGGAGGAGGAAGAGGAGGCGGAGGAAGATGAAGATGAGGAGGAGAAGGAGGAGGATTGAAGATGATGATGATGATGATGATGATGATGAAGTTGATGATGATGATGATGAGGTGGAGGAGAAGGAGGAGGAGGAAGACGAAGATGAAGAGGAGAAGGAGGAGGATTGATGATGATGATGATGATGAGGAGGAGGAGGAGGAGGAGGAGGAGGAGGAGGAGGAGGAGGAGGAGGAGGATGAAGTCTCATACAGCCGAGCACAGGTGCTGTACAACCAACCAACCAACTGCTCTTTCCTAGCAGAGGGGAAAACCTGACAAACGGGAGAAAAACGAACCTCTCGACGCCCCGCAGCAAAATAAAGTGGCAACAAGCTCCACCAACAAATGACACCGAATTTGGAATCGATCCACAAAAGGCGGGCCAATTCAGTCACGTGGACCATTATCCTTAGTAATGACAATTGCTTTTTTTTTCACTGTTTTTGGTTTCAGGACGATACAAATTTTCCTTAATCTTACATAACTTTCCATTTTTCCCAAACTTCGCATAACTTCTTATTATTTTGAGAGTTATTGATTTTCTTTCTCATCTGACCTTTCTTGGTTCATCTAAGTTGAGTCGACTCAGGATTTTCAAATCAACAATGAAGATCCTCTTCGCTGCTAAGACCTCCTCTAGAGTCTGTCCCTCAAGGAACGGCTCCAACATCCCAGATGTGACTGATAAACTAAAAATACAAAGTTTTAGCTGTTTAGTCTTTAATTGCTAGCCGGGATCGACATCCTTGTAATCGTGAAAACGAGCATAGTTGTTTTTTGTTAGGTATTCAGTTTTAAATTTATGTTCTACTTCGTCCAGACGAACCGCGATATTTGTTAAGGAACCGTCCATGTTGCCACCCTTTGCCCAATTTTTTTCCGATACAGAGGATCCGTCTCCAGCGGGATAAATAGTCCAGTTTCAAGTTTTCCATGACCGCTGAATAAAAACACTGATGACGCATTTTTACAAGGTTAGCCTCAATCTGAAGTGAATGTATTCACAAATGACGGCGGGAAAGTGCCTGAAATTTGAAACTAAACAATAGACAGAGTAGTAAACAAGTCATCTTCTCGGAATTTGTGAATATATTCATTTCAGATGGAGGCTAATCCTGTAAAAATGCGTCCTAAGTATTTTTATTCAGCCGTCATGGAGAACCTGCAAATGGCTTTGTTCTTTTTTTCAAGAGCGATAAACCGCAGATCAAAACTACGCCACATTAAAGAGCTCTTGCTGTTGAGAACGAATAGGGAACAAAGCCCCTTGAGTTGTGGTCTGGACTTTCTCGCCAACTCTCTGACCATTGGACGACGAACTCGAAGGATACCAGAATCCTAATAGAGTCTATTTGATTATATTTCCTAAGCTTTGAGAAGTTAAGACCCTGTGGTTTAAACAACAATACATGCATGTAGAGAGGTTTTCCATTGAGTGTCGTAAAACAAATACCAAAGTTATTACTTTGACCAATCACAGCAGGTTTAAAGAGCGCAAATGAAGCAATCCAAATTCGTAGCAATTTCGTGTACGTTGCTCAAAGCGGGACAAAAATCGAGCATGCAAGTGGCAATTGGTATTGGTTTTCCCTCTCGTTGGTTGATAGAGCGAGTTTCAAATGAGTGTTGCAAAACCAAAACAAAAGTAATTACTTTGGCAAGAGTTAGGCCAATCGGAGACAATCCAGTAAACCAATCAAAACTCGAAGTAATTACACGTAGCCGACACAAAGCGCGGGAAAATGTGCACCCGCGAGCCACGATTGGTTTTGGTTTCACTTCTGATTGTTTGAAAAAGTGGCGCGAGTGAAGTAACGCAAAACCAAAGCAATTCGCTAATTAATTTCCACATTCAATTGAAAACCGCTCTAATAAAACTGGCGCGAGATTTTTAAACCATTCACTAAGCGTAGCAGTTGCAATCGCGTAATTAGTTTCGACAGTCATTTGAAAACTGCTCTAATACACTGCATATAAGCCACTCACTTGTCAGGAATTTTAGTGCAAAGGCGAATCAAGGTTGGATTACAGCCGCATAGTCTCTGCCGAGCGAAATGTACGTCATCTCGCCAAAAGTTCCGACCCTAAATAGATGAAAAATAATGAGGAATGCTGAAAAATCTTTTACAATTCTGTAATAACATGGGATTATGTGATAACAAGCGCACTTACAAGCTAAAACAGAGCTTTAAAATAGCTATCGAACTCAAATTTGAGAGTAGGGAAATTTAGTGTAGGATAAGAGAAGATGGTTTGACGGTGGAATGCGACATAAAGATAGTTTAAGATATTAGCCATGGTCTAATGGTAATCACGTTGGATTTGTTTGAGGTTGCGCCAGATTTAAATCCCTTGCTGATCATTTCGGTGATCCAGAATCAAGAATCCCGAGTCCTGAATTAAACTCCTTCGCGCTCTAGACAAACCCTACTGGTTACCAGTTACCACCTTCATTCAAATCACTAAAATGGAGCGTCTGTTCGTAATGTCGCTACCAAATATTTAAAAACAAACGCAACTCTTATGAAAAACTATTTTCCTGTTTTTCGTCCAAAAAATTCCACCGGCAAAAAAATGCACACCCCATCAAAAACGTTCACGCAATAGAAAACACGTCACCCCATTTCAATATCAGCCAATCGCTAATAGGCATAACAAAAAGGGGAGAAAAGGCCATAACAACGCTTGAGAGCCATTTTGGTAGCTCAGTGCACTTCCACTATAAAAACGGCATCTTAAATGATCATCTGAGTAAGGACAGAACAGTTTGTGCGAGGAATCAAATAACTGCGTCAAGCACCTCGTGCAAGAATTCAACATCATCCCTGACTCACCGCTGGTTTCCCAAGTTTCCTTTCAAAAATCTCATCAAAATCGTGGAGAGACTTCCATGGCTCGTAACCAAAGTCTGGAAGCTTGTATTTGTTAACCAGGGTGGATCGCCTAACTATGATATCCCACTAAGACAGAAAAAAAAAAGTGAGGAGGCTGTATTTATACCCTGGATATAGTACATGAAGAGAAGGGTCTAAAACATAGTCAAGACTACAAAGACTACAAATCCCTGTTCCACCGATGAACAACTAAGCCAAAAGTTTTCCCTAGACCTGAAACAACATTTTTGTAGAGGGATTAGGGTTAGGGGACACTTTTGGTGTTGTTTATCTATGTTTAGCTCAGCAACATGTACAATGACCTGTGTTTTAGACCCGTCGTAAAATAAAGCACGAGGTTCATTAATAAACTCAGCTGTCAGCTGGACGAGGGAAGGGAGGGGGTGGAGGGGGAATGTACCAGACGAGTACAGTGAGGGAAGAGGTATTTCGCTTGCACTTGTCCTAAATATCTCTGATTGATATAAAAACTCTATCTTTCAAAATCGTTGTTTTAAAGGCTCCAGCCTGGAGCTCCACAACTAAGGGATACTGATTTGTGTCCTGTAGACTTTTTAAGGCTTCTTCGCTGCTTACTAAGACGATCTTTCTCTAAAGAGATTGACCATTTTCACATTCGCCATAATACACTTTGTTTGCCCCCCAAATTTTGCAAAAACCATTGAATTCAAACACTCTTCGGAATATGCAGTGTACCAAGAGCATTTGAAAACAATGCTTTATGCAAAATTTGGGGGGCAAACAAAGAGTATTATGGGAAATGTGAAAATGGTCAATGAAGAGAACTCGGTAAGGTAACAAGAACAACAGCAATAGTGTTTCGGATAGTTATTTTTTCTTTTTTATATCCAAATTAGCTCAAATTAATTTCGGTCGTATTCTTTTTACTTAGGTTTCACTTCTTCATTAGTGAGCAAAATCAGTTAAGTGTCTTAAGAAGTTTTCTTGTTATTCCCCTAGGGGCCAACTAGTACAAGTATATTAGGACCAATTTTTTTTGTTAAATCCGTTCGTTTTTCCGTCGTGTTAATTAAAACCGAGTGCATGTCATGTAGCTATTGTAGCTACAAGAGTCCTCCGTTTTTTCTGTCATGTTGCACACATTCGGTAAGCCTTGTCGTTTGTTAATATTGTCTTTATGGTGTACGTTTTACGTAGTTTATATCCACTAACTCATATTACTGTATTTCTTTCTTTTTTGTTGCGATCCTCGCATTGATCTCCAGTTTGTTTGTTGGCTAGTAGGCGTGTGTTCGGAATAAAGCAGATTAATTTCTTTTTCTTGTCGCCGGAGTATATTTTGTCCTTCACAATTGGATATAACTGTACCTGACTGAACTAGGAGTAACCTTTGATAAAGCAAATAGGTTATTTCCGAGTTCACGTCTGCCTCCTCTTCAAAGCGAGTCTAACTCCGAAGTTTTTGTGATGGTAATTAGTTCTACTTTACATATGAATGACGTTACGTGCAGGATAACCAAGAGATGTCCGCAAACAAGGCATAAATGAAAATAACTCCCCATTACGATATACGGCACGCAACAAAAGTGTGACAACGAGCAGTTACCCTTTTTCACTATTATTTAATTAGTCTTACAATGTTAAAATTACGTCGGTTAAAGATTAAGTTAATTAAGCAGTTTGTAAAGCAAAGCGGGCTTATGCACTAGTCATTTGTTTCCCCCACCCCCCGACCCCCGGGGATAGTGGGGACATATGGGGAAATTACTAGGGTAATTACGCGAGATTATGCCACAATTACGCCTCTAGGGGGTAGGGAAATTACAAGATTTTCGTTCCTCTGCCCTACCCCTCTGGGGACATACAGGGGGAAATATCGGGCAATTCTTACCTAGGAGGACTGGGACTGAAAAGAAACGAAGAGCAATGGTAATGAGTATTTTCACATGTGCAAAATCAATGTGGCGTCGTTCCTTATATAGTTCACGTGGCACACACAAATGGCAAGAACTGTATATTGTGGTAATCTCCCTAACATTTCCTTGATGACTCAGAATCTTTTAGGAACAGAGGGGTGGGGGAATTACGTGTGTTTGTCTGCTCTAGTCCCCAGTGGAAATACACCTACTTTACAACCATTCAAATGTAATTTCCCTACCCATCCCCGGGGGTCAAGGGGTGGGGGAAACAAATGACTAGTGCATTACTGTCTTTCATGGACATTCAGGTAATGATCTTGATTAAATTCGAACTCCAAGTTCCACTGACGGTAGACATCAATTCTGGACTTTCTTGATTCATTGGATTCTTTTCACTTGCTGAATTTCCTGTGTACAAAAACTTTTACGGAAGACTTCATAATGAACTCTGAACTCTTTATCTTCTTCCCTTTTCAGCTATCGTCTATTTCTTCTCTCCGGATCTAGCAAGGTCAAAGGTTACAGCTTCACCATAGTTATCGCAGTTGTTTGTAGCTTCATCACAGTATCACATCCATAGCAAAAGTTCAATAACAGCCGGCCACGAGGGTAAGCCCTCGGGCAAAGAGTTTTTTCTATTATTTACCAGTCTGCTTTTATACTTTTACTCTAATAATCTAGAAAGTTCTGTTGCTATTTATAGTCTATTACAAGGTGTACTATTTGTAGAAACTGCTGAGTCACATAAAAGAAATTTCTGGAATACTACAGATTCTTAGATAATTCTAGAAAAGTCTGGAATTCCAGGACAGATAAACTAAAAATAATTCTGATCCTCATAACAATGAAAACTAATTTTCATAAGAAAAACTTCGCACTTAGATCCGCTTTGAAGAGGAGGCAGACATGAACTGAAAAATGGCCAATTTCATAAAGATCTCGGTTCGTCCCCGTGTTGCAATGGACTGGCGTGCTGCAAACTCATAGAAGTGAGAAGGGATCCTCACGCTCATTTGTCAAGCACCAGGCGGCAAAAATGCTATTCCGATCCTCCACGTTTCAAAAACGAGATAGATGCAGAATGCAATGTGTATTCCTGTCCGGTAATAGTACCAACAGAATGGGTCTTACTATAGACTAAGGGTTTGTCTTTGGCGAATTTTGATATCAAAAGAACGGAGAGAAATGTTCCACTCACCTGGTGGTTGGAGCTGAAAACTTCTTCCTTTGGACAGAAGCTAATCTGAAATCAGAACAGTATAATTGTCATAGACTAGTCCCCCCTCGTACGCTACGCTCCTAGGTCATATTCGGTTATACTGAGAATGGAGCAGTTAAACGTTTGGTTCTTTTTTTTTTTTTAAGAACCGACTACATTGTGTAGGTTTGATCATCGGTATCCGCGGAAAATTAAATGGTTTATTAAGCTCGGAACAAATAAACGTTTGGTCAGATTTTCCAAAACAGTAAAAAACCACTAACATGATTCTCTAGTAGCTGTCAATGCGGCCAAGGAAATAACTGTTCTTCAAGACTATCCCTGGTGGGACTCGAACCCAAAACTTTTGAAATAGAAGTCCAACACGCTTGTCCATTGCGCCACATCAACTTTCCTTTGCTTTGTCTTTGTCCTCTTAACCTCTCTTTCAAGCTGAATTTTAATGTATCGAAAGTGGCCTGTTATCCACTGGGTAAATTTTTTCGACCTATGAAAAACTGGGTTCAATTCAGATGTTTACCGAAATTGCTCGATTGCTTGTCCCTGTGCGGTGTTGACGAAGTCGCACGTAGCCAACCTATTGCAAGATTTTGACGAGAGTTGTAACGACCGCGAAACAGAGTTGAATTGTGGCGTTAGAAAGTTAACCCATGAACCGCAAGTTTTCAAATTTCACTGACCTGAGGTGGAATCCCGGTCCTGCGTCTATAATACCGATACATGGTTCTTTTCCAGAAGAGTTCAGTTTCCCTCTGCTCCGTCTCTGTATCAAACTGGGGCAAGGTGCTATCGTAGGTCCGCAATACTAAGGGCTGCATGTTTCTAATCCAGCGATGACACGGAAAAATATAATCCTCGAAGTCTTGGCCGCTGTACCGACGCACTTCAATCGTCTCGATAAACCATTCCACGTAGTTTCTTCGGTTGGTTGCGTCGCGGCGTATAAACTCGATCTTGCAAACTCGTCCTATGTTGGTAGCCTCGCAGAATTTGAATGTGTCTGTATGTCCTTTCTTAAATACAGTGACACAGCAGCCTTGTAAACACAATTCCTTCGATCTGTTGCCTCTGTCATCAATGAGAGTCAAGTAAGCGGCGTTATGCAGTCCACCTCCCTTCGTATCTCCAGTTTTGACAGTTATTATCAAGCCTGGAAGATCAAAACAAGTCATGCAATCGACTGAGTTTCCCATGTCAAACTTTCCGCATCGGCGACAGCAAAAACATCTCACTCTCAACAGGTGCTTTATAAATTTACACGCTTAAAAAGTCGATAGGAAGAAAAGTGTGTCATGAATCGATCTGCGTTAAACAAAAGCTAAACATTTGAGAGTTTCTTTGGTGATGGACGCTGTCAAAGATGTCACAATAGTTTGAAAAAAATCATGGTATAGCTTGCATTCCTCAAGAGTTAAAAGCGTCCACCATTCAAGATGCCTATATGAGCGCCATTGTAAACCTCTTTCAAAAATCCTCCAAAAGCTTCCAAATGCGGGGCTGACTTGACCAGATTCAAATCTAGCGATGAAGGGATAAATAATTTTGCAGTTGACTCAGAAGCTGAGCTCAGGCGTCACTGGATTGATATCTTTGCGAAACGTTTGTCCCAGGCAGATACCTTAAAGTTAATGTAAGCTGGAATATACTAATAAAACCAAATAAGTACATGAGCGTCCACAAGCAACAGGTAGAAACTGGCTGCTTCGTTAATTATTAACAGTTTCCAAAGAAATAAAATAACAATTTCGTGCAACTTGTGATAAGAAAAAGCCCAATCGCTGCTGGATGAAAATAGTTCTCTGCATTGACATTTTGGACAAAAAACTCCGCTTTCCTTTTAAGGTTTTAAAGGTAATTTAAGAAAAAGACAACACTAAAAATTTGACCGTGAGAGTAACAAGTCCAACACATATGCTGCCAAAGTAATAGACGCGAAACTTATAGCAAGGTCAAAACAAGTAAATTAGTTTTCTTTGACATAATTTTTAAACTGTTGCCAAGCTTTGATGCCGCGTTGATAATCGGTAAATTGGTTGAGTATTCATTAGTTTACTTTCCTTAAAGGGTAATTATTCGTTGGTATCAACCTAAATAGCTGGATTTACTCGCTGGCCCTGATACAATACAACTTGGTATGAAATAATTCAAACAAGTATTTCAGGAGATAAACTAAGAATAGAGCCAGGATTCGAGCCAGGATCCGAGCTAGGATCCGGGCTAGGATCCGAGCCAGGATCCGAGCCAGGATCTGAGCCAGGATTCGAGCCAGGATCCGAGCTAGGATCCGAGCCAGGATTCGAGACCTAACCGAGACCTAACCTAACCTAACCGAGAGCTACCCTAACCCTAACTAGACCTAACTAGACTAGAACCAACCTAAATAGACCTAACCTAACCGATTCGAGACCTAATCGAGAGATTCGAGAATAAATAGCGGAGAAAGCTCATCTTAGCTCGAATCCTGGCTGCAATCCTGGCTCGGATCCTAGCTCGAATTCTGGCTCGAAGTTTAGGTATCCTCGTATTTCAGGGACTGTCACTGTAGTCACAAAAATCGATTGATAAAGTCTGGTGTGAAGGTACTTTAGATAAGTTCTCACAGTAAAATCAGTAACCGTAGTATTCACTCCATAAGCAAAAAAATGGCTTTGCGCCATGATTCCTGCCATGAGCGTTAATGGCAAAGAATACCAGACTACTAATGTTTATTGATCAGTCCAATGGTTGCTTTCTAATTCGGAGTAAATTTACCTGTTAGCGGCACAGGCAAGTGATCCTTCAGGAAATTCTTCCCAAATTCCGCACGTGCCAGCCGCCGGACTTCCTGGGTTAGCGCTTCGCGTGAGTTCTCCCTCTACCAAACCGCTGACGCCTGTATGCAGGATAGACCCAATTTTGTTCCAACCATCGACAGCGTTCGACCACAGCTTGGGAAAGAGCTCTCTTAGGTCCAAAGATGCCCAGTGTCAGAATAAGTGTTAGTATTCACAGCAGCCATCTTACGGACGGTGCCTACTATTGTTCTTGCGCATAAGTTATGCGCATCTCGAGATACTCGATGACTCGTGATGCTTACTAATACAGGGATATCTTTGCGCGATTTAAAACTATTCGGAGAAAGTAGATCTTAGGAAGTACTTTTGGTCTATAATCATAGACTGCGGCATACACACGTATTGCATTCTTAAACTAGTGAGCCTTTGACGTCATTTTCTCCTCGATCCAGCTCTCTCAAGAACATAACGTTAGTAATGGCGGACCATTAAATAGGAAAATTACAGTTAAAATAAAGAGGTGTCTTTTTGAAATCAAGGCTTAAAACGTGGGTCACTTGATGTTTTGTTAACATAGTTTTGAAATCCAAAGAAAAATATGAATTGATTTTTTGGTCACAGGGGCACTTTAAGTTAACAAGCACGCTCCATTGAGAACCACTCGTGTTCGCGCGCGGGGTTCCCCATGGATTACTTCTGAGCTTAAAAAACAGATGCACGATCGAGATATTTTGAAACTCAGAGCAATTAGATCAAAAATCCTAATGATTGGGTTCACTTTAAAAGACAGCGGAACAAAGTCAATAGTGCGACTAGGCTAGCGAAGCAAGTTTATTATCAAAATATGCTAAACGAGCATAAGGGTGATTCCCGCAAAACCTGGCAGATCATCAATGAGCTGTCTTCCCGAAATTTCGTGGAAACGTCTGTGAAACAACTGAATGTAAATGAGCAATCAGTAACAGCTCCAGCAGAAATAGTGCACGAATTTAATCGTTATTTTGCTACCATTGGCCCGAAACTTGCTAGTGATATTTCTTCTTCAGATGGCAACAGCTATCTGAATTATCTCACTAGCACGGATAAGAAGTTTCAGTTCCGCCCAACCTCCACAAATGAAGTATTTTCACTGCTGAATAAACTGAAAAAATCAAAGGCAGTCGGCCTTGACAAAATTTCTTCTCGACTTATTCGTGAATGCGCGGATCTTATTTGCAAACCGCTGTGCTATATTTTCAATCAGTCATTAAATGTAGGTGTGTGTTCCCAGATGACTGGGAGTGTGCACGGGTCACTTCACTATTCAAACAAGGGGAACGTGATGACCTAAACAATTACCGCCTAATTTTCGTTATCCCGGTTATAGCCAAAGTGTTCGAAAGAATAGTTTATAACCAATTATATGCGTACCTAACAAAGCATAACGTAATATGTAAATGCCAATCTGGTTTTCGCTCTATTCATTCCACCGTTACGGCTCTACTTGGGGCTACGGATACTTGGGCTTACAATATTGACCGAGGAAAAATAAATGCTGTTGTTTTCCTAGACCTAAAAAAAGCTTTCGATACGGTTAATCACGAGATCCTTTTATCTAAATTAAATAATTACGGCATACATGGCATTTCTTACAGCTGGTTTAAGTCCTATTTGGACAACCGCACTCAAAAGTGTTCCATTAATGGATCACTTTCTAAAACTTGCTCACTAAGTTGCGGCGTCCCTCAAGGGACTATTTTGGGTCCATTGTTGTTTTTGCTATATATCAATGATCTGCCAAACTGTCTAACGAATTGTGTGCCATGGATGTACGAAGATGACACCCACCTAACATATGCGGGTGACAATACAGGCGACATAGAATCAAGACTTAACCATGATTTAGAAAATGTTAAAAAATGGTTGATAGCAAACAAACTTACCCTGAACATGACAAAAACCGAATTTATGCTGATTGGATCAAGGCAGAGGTTGTATGCTCTCACAAATCCTCTAATTCCCAGTTTCTGTTGCTAAATCCCTGGGCGTGCTTATTGATAATAATCTTAACTGGAATAGCCATGTCGATAAACTGACAAAGAAAGTAGCTTCTGGAATTGGAGCCCTCAAACGTATAAGGCATCTCGTTCCTCAGACGACATTGCGCTCTATTTATCACGCTTTACTTCAACCGCACTTTGACTACTGCAATGTCGTCTGGGGAAACTGTGGTATCACGTTACATGACAAATTACAAAAACTGCAAAATAGAGCAGCCAGAGTTTTGACCTTCTCTAATTTTGATGCAAATGCTAGCGAGCTATTCAAAATTTTAGGCTGGAAAAATCTAGTTAGCCAGCAACAAATTGCGCTGGCCACAATGGTCTATAAGTGTCTTCAGGGGCTAGCACCGGAATATCTATGTTCTAAATTTACAAACCGCGAATCTGTTTATAGTTTAAGAGACTCTGAAAGAAAGCTTAATGTTCCGTTTCCGCGGACAAATTATTATAGAAACAGTTTCAGCTATAGAGGTGCTACTGTCTGGAATAGCTTACCCCTCAAAGCGAGACAAGCAGAGTCTCTTGGGCTTTTCAAAAATCTGATTAAAGACATATTTTAGTATAAAGCACGGCATTCATGGAAAGCAGCTTTAGAATTAATATAGTTTAATTGTATTTTATTGTAATCATTTTAAAATTTTACCTTTTGTAATTTAGATTTTAGCATTGTTTGTTATCTTAGCTGATGATTTTACCGTGCATAAATAATAAAATATCATATCATATCATATCATACAGTATAAAATTATTCATTATTGTAGCTGTATATTTTTATACGTAATTCAACCATATGGCTGCCATGTATAGAGTGTGTTCACTCTCGTGATCAGTAACCTTAATTATTGATTGACTACAAGGAGTGTTGAACGCTGCCGCGTGCATTGCGTGTCACGTTTCTCGGTTTTCTCTCATTACGCCTACTTCGATGTAGCTTCACTGGTTGCCGATTCGTTTTGTTTCGTTCGTATTCACTAATATACATATTTAGGCAAGTCCAAAAGCGGAGATCAAGTTCCTCAATTATTAAGTCTTATTGATTTATGCTTTTGTTTCCAGGGGCCCGTTTCTCGAAAGTCCCGAAACTTTACGGGCCATTTTCGGGTGTGACAATTTAATTTGTATCTTCACAGTCATTTTGCTTGTTGTTACCTTGAAAACGTGTTAAAATATCAACTTTTCATAACAAGTGGTTGGCAGTTTCACAAATGGCTTTTCGGGTCCGAAAAGTTTTCGGGACTTTCGAGAAATGGGCCCCAGATATCAGATATTTCTATAACTAGTCTGCCTGCTCATCACCATTTTCCAGTCATGTGCACTTTCTAGCTCTTAAATTGGCCGTCTTCCGTGCTCATTATTCAGCCTGTTTTATCGTTCTCGAACTAGCTGTTTCTTCTGCAGCTCGCTTGCGGTCTTGCCTGACCAAATGATATGTCAGAGAACCTCCAGCTGGAGTCGTGTTATCTAAATACCTCGAACACATC
>NC_090896.1:34455785-34458285 GCF_036669925.1 Montipora capricornis
AAAATATATACGTTTAATTCATTATTGTTATTATTGTGGGTGCAGGGATGGCGCAGTGATGAGAGCACTTACATGTATGCCTCCCACCAATGTGGTCCAAGTTCGATTCCCAGACTCGGTGTCATAAGAGGGTTGAGCTTGTTAGTTCTCTATTCTGCACCGAGGGGTTTTTCTCTGGGTTAACTCCAGTTTTCCTCTCTTCTGAAAAACCAAAATTTGATTTATTTGCATTGATTTGTTAATTTCAATTTACAGTGTCCCTGATCAGTGCTCCAGTGCTAGAAGATTAGACGCTTAAATGAAGTTCCTTTCCTTTCCTTTCATTTGAACAGTACTATTGACCCTTCATTTGTTAATGGCAATTGTACATTGGACAAACTTCAAATGTACCCCTTGACCCATTGGCCCTTGGGAGTGAGACTTAACAAATTTTACTCAGTCTAACGCCAGACGATTTTGCTCGTCAACTGGGTGTGTCCTAGGGTGCCTGAAGAGTGAATGGGTTAACCAGTGTAAAAATTCCATGTACGTCCCCTCCCTAAACCTATTTACCCCTGGCAGTGAGACTAATCACTCCAAAGACCAATCAACATGTAGAAGACTCTCTATGGTGGTCAGATCTCTGGAAAAACATTTCCAGATTTTACTCTGTCTGAGGAGTCAATGGTTTAACCCATTGATGAGTAAAATCATCTGTTGTTAGACAGAGTAAAATCTATGAAGTCTCACTCTCAGGGGTCAATGGGTCAACCAGTCAAAAACTCTATGTACAACACGTATCCCCCCCCCCCCCCCCCCAGCCCATTTACCCCTGGGAATGTAATTTTGGGGAGAAAACTTTTTTCTGAGTACCTTGGGGAAAAATTAACGTCTCTGGGTACTGTAACAGTAGAGATTGAGAACCAACAAGCTCATCCCAAATGGCATCAAATCAGGGATTCAATCAAACCAGACTTGTTCGTGAAAGGTGAGCGACCTCACCTCTGAACCAAGTGTGCTCCTTAATTAGAACTAGCTTAATAAATATTTTTTTATATTTTTTCAGATGAAAGTGGTAAAGATCCTGGTCAAACTGCCTCAGACGCAGAACTGGGTGTTCAGTTTACAGAGATTTTCATTAAGAAAACTGATAATGTGACCTTGTTACTTGGACTTCTAGAGGTTATTCAAAGTGATTTGTTTATTACTTGTTGGTGGATTTTTGTTTTCTAACTATTAAAAGTTTGTTTGAAGTGTATACTGTATGTACACGCAATTTATTCTTTTGTTCCATAAACAATGCTGGAAAAGCAAAATTATGGTTATGACTAACAAAGGCACAAACACGTACATTGTATACGATACGCAATTTTAGACGCGTCAAAAAAAACGCATATACGCATATTGCGTGCGTTCATTTTGCGTCTGCGTTGTTCACTTACCTCCGAGCGGCACTGTACATAATTACATGTACATGTATACAGATGTAGGTTAACAACAAGAGGAGTGTGCATGTCTTGGCATGTTCTTGCATAAGCAACAATCCTTAATACAATGTAAATTTGTTTAGATATACCGGTACATGTACATACAGTGTTTCTTCTTACTTAACAAGTTTTTAGCACTTTGGCTTCACTCTCAATAATTTTGTGCCAATATGGCCAATTCCATAACATTTCAGTTGCAGAAACTGTGTGGAGAATTTTGGCCTTTGGTCATTTTGAACCCAGTAGTCACTTTTATTACATTGTACCTCAGGCCAATACTCCACAACACTGACCTTGCACTTAGTTAGTACAAAGTTGTTTTTCTTTACATGTATTATAGCATGACATTGTGTGGTACCTGAAGGATGTAAACATTTTTGTATCATACATTTGAAATGATTGCAAGAGTCAGTATCATGGTACATTGTAACCAGGGGTCAATTCAGTAAAAAAAGTACTCATGTACGTGTAGTTTTTCCTTATGTAAATTACGTGTAACGTGAATATGCTTGTAGACTACATGTGTAAGTTACAATTGCATGAGGTTAATTTGTTCTGAACCTGTTGACCCACTGCTGCACGTAAAATAAATGCTTCGACAAATTCACGTGAATTTTCAATTTCAAACAAACGCCATTCCTCAAAATTTCTAGACTGCCGAATAACTCTGTGTCTGAATGGTTATCAAAATTTTGAAGTATGTTTCCTGCAAGTGGTACGTTAGTTAAGCTTACAAAAAAACTCATGACTTTTAGTTTGCACTTGTAATAGTCCTATGAGGATTTTGCAGTTGTGTGCATAGTTGCCTGGCCTATGAATGAAAGTGAGGCTGAAGTTGACCTTGTTTTGATAGAAACCTCATTGCTTTTCCTGACAGTGTGTAAATTTTTCTTACTACAGTAATTAGCACAACAACACCATCATTAACATAAGAAAAAGACGGAGGTCTGTATTATTACAAGCTCTACACCAGCCTCACGTTCATTTAAAGGCCAGGTAACTAAGCACACAACTGTAAAGAGGTTTGTTAACAA
>NC_090896.1:34463285-34478285 GCF_036669925.1 Montipora capricornis
GCTGGATGGTGAATTATCCAGTGGACTGGGTTATCCACCTTTTGTTATCCACCACTGATGAGGACTTCCTGTTGAATTATTCAACCAACCTGGAACATGAACGTCTGATACTCTCTCTTGGTTTAGTACATATTGCTCGCAGATCTCATCCCAGCACATGCGCTCCAAAGGTCACCCACTTTCTATCCATTTGATGTCAGTAAAATGTGTACCAGTATTTATTACTGGGGACAACAGTTAACTAATGGGAATAAAATTAATAATGAAATATTAATGAGGTGGAGTGATTGGTGATCCCCAAAGTACATGACCTTTGTACATTGTAGTAAAATCATTGCAGCAACTGTTCCCAGACACTGGGACATGTAGTTAGAACTGGGCAACAAATTTGTAAAGTACATGTGCACTTTGTCATGTTATTATTATTATGAAAAAGTGTGTAACTTTTAAGCCTGAGTTTGTGAAACGATGTTGTTTTGTCAAGAATTAAGTTCCATAAGAGGAAACTTATTTGGATTCCATATGTTAAATAACATTATTAAAAGCAGTCCTGGCAAGTTCTCAGTAACTCCCTTTAGGTATTTACAATTTTTATTGAAATTTTGATTTCATTCAGGTATTGTCGTCGAAGATTGCTTGTTGCTGATGCAAAATCTCCTAAAATCTAATGTGTCAAATCAAAATTTCTTTAGAGAAGGAAGGTAAGGAAGTTATTACTTCGTACTTGTATATGTACATGATCTTTCACATCTGATGTTGTTTAACACTGCTTAACCCTTTCACTCCCATGGGGTTCCCCATTGACGAGTAAAATCGTCTGGCGTTAGACAGAGTAAAATCTATAAGAATCACTCTTGGGAGTGGAAGGGTTAATGGGGACATGATTTTTGAGTGAATCTAGCTGTTGCTACCCGGTAACCCTTTCACTCCCGTGGGGTTCCCCATTGACGAGTAAAATCTATAAGTATCACTCTTGGGAGTGAAAGGGTTGAACTGAGTTACAGTGTAAGCTGTATTTGAGCATTAGCCTACATGTACCTGTACTCTACCATAATAATCTTAATATTATAGAAACAAAATCGGCCTTGTCAGAATTTGTTTACTTAAGATAATACCACAAAGGCTACACCACCACAATGAGGCATCGACATGTACCTCCCTAAATCTTTGCTAAGTGGGTGCATTACTCAAAAAGCAGGAGGACTAAAGTACAGGTCAGTTTTTAGAGGTCACTAGTTACCAACCCCAACACTAATGCTAAACGTAGGCCTCATTACATGTATACCTAACATTAGCCAATTTGAAGGTTTTGGATTTCTTTAGTATACATGTCTAGGTATATGTTTAAGACAGTGACCTGTATCAAGTGACCTGGGTCCGGTTGTTGAAAAACCGATTAACGCTAACCCTAGATTATAAATTAACTCAGGAGTATATTTCTCTACTCCCAAATGCTGTTCAACGCTAATAAATTATTCGGCAAAGCTTTACAATAGAAGAAGTCAATCTTAAATACCAAAAATAGGGAAACAAAACTTTCACCAAAAAGTTGAAAACATGAAACAAAAGTTTACGCTAATCCTGGATTAAGTTAATCGGCTTTCGAACAACTGGGCCCTGTACTTTAGCCCTGTCGTACAAACAGTTTATAAGAACAGGTATGAGGACCCAGCCAATGATGACACCCGAAGCACTTAGGCCCTGACCCTCTGTTGATGGAAAACTCCTTTGCTGATTGGCTGTTGCCTAGAACCACACAATTCAAGACATCTGACTGTTTGTCAATACTACCTTCTGCATGAAAATTCATAGTCTCATTTCTTTTTTGTCCTTTTTTGTGACAGTTACATTCAAAGACTTGCACCTTTTTTTGAATTCGATGGAGCTCCTGTACAATCACTAACTGGTAAGCTGATTTGCTGACTTGCATTGTGATACAATGTGCACACTGTGGTGAAACAGTAGCAAATTATAGTACCAATTATTCAAATCAGTAGGGACGGTACAAATGTTCGTGATCCTGGGGCAGCTAACGCATTCTACGTAACGCCTTAATGAAGGCCTTTCTAAGTTCCTTGTGATCAATGGGACTGTTAACCTTGGTAATTCCCTTGAAAATGACGTACTATCCAGATTTTTGTCAAACTTGGCACAATTGATATTCATGCACAGGGCATTCAAAAAATGCAATTAAAAGGTGGGGTCACCGTGCTTGTTTTCGCGCTGCATGGTCTTTATTCTGAGTGTTTTTACCGAAGTACGCGAGAAGTGTTCGAAACTTAATCAAACGGAACATTTGTTGTTATATACTTGTTTGTCCGGGCTAAAATCTTTCAGTACAGTGATTCAAATTGCTCAATCTTGCAAAGCAATGAAAGCAAATTGGACCGCTACATCATCACCTCACACTCAGTGTCTGGCTCCAAATGCAGTTTCACATCATTTATACATAAATACTACAACTTCTACTATCCAACTTTTTTCTTCCTTAGAATATGTTTTCCATTTACCTATTACGAGTGCATAACACCATTAAAAAGGAGGGGTCACTGTGCTCGTTTAGGAAAAAATAGCGATTCCTTGACAGGTTAAGCTTGGCGTCAATAAAAATCCGCCATTTTATCAATGTGTGCGAGCTAATGCGCGCGCCAATGACGCAAGAAATTATGCGCAGTAAGATTGCGCAATGCAAAACCAGGGAATTACCTTAAAAGAGAAATTGCATAAAATAATATTACAGTATCTGTTTGGGTTTTGTGCACTTGGCTGAAAATTGAAGTGCCCATAAATTGTACACTATTCTACTAACCTGCAATAACAACGCTTAAGAAAATGCTAGCAACTATTGATTCCCTGTTGCGAAATTTATGTGTGATTTATGAGATCTCTAACTTTTTGGCAATTTTGAAAATCTAAGAATGTTTGACTCTTTTGAATAGATAATTATTTAACTGAAACGTCATGTTTGGTGCACTCAATTATTGACTAGGGTCAACAAGGCTAAAAATAACTGAAGCGTCATGTTTGGTGCACTCAATTATTGACTAGGGTCAACAAGGCTAAAAAAACCAAGCCTACTACCTGTTTTTTGCAAACTTCATCTCTTCAAAGAAAATACAGCTGTACATTGTACTAAGCTGCTTTCTCCATGTGTAAGTATATTTTCTACGGTCTCTAAAACGCAATGAAGTCAATTTTCCCCTCAGAAAATCAAGATGACGAAAGCTCTTGGTCCATGCAGAAGGTTTCCAATGTCAAGCTTATGTTACTGGTGGGTGACGTTGCTAAAAGGAACAAGCGATTGGGAAAAGAATATGTTTAAAGGGGTACTTTAAATTTTAACCATAGAGTGAGTTTCAATCGAGTGTCGTAAAGCCAAGACCAACGTAATTGCTTTGGCCAAAAAAATGACGGAGACAATCCAGTAAACCAATCAAAACTCGAAGTAATTACACGTGGCCGGCACAAAGTGCGGGAAAATGTGCACGCGCGAGCCACCATTGGTTTTGGTTTCATTTCTGATTGGTTGAAAAAGGGGTGCGAGAACTTTGAACCAATCACTGAGTGAAGTAGACTAATGCAAAAGCAAAAGTAATTCGCTAATTACTTTCGACACTCAGTTGAATTCCTTGTTCCATGGGGAAAATGGGCTGGGAGTGGAAATTATTCTTCGCCATGTCGCTTGGCCACTGCCACTTCTCTCGAAGACGTAAACTCCAAGCCGTTCTTTGCAACTCAGCAGTTCGGAGCTAGGTTATCACTTGTTATTATAATGCGCCAACTAAAGCCTCCTTTTGGCTGCTGAAACAAGGGCTTTTTTATTCAAATAGTGATCCATCTGATTATGAAGAAGAATTTAAGTTTTTTGCAACAAGTATCTTCACTGTTTTTTTTTTTTTTCAACACTACATGTATACGTTTCTGGACAGGTTTCTGGTTTCTTTTAACACAAACAAGTTGGGCCCTATCCTCACTAATGCGTCCTTTTTGGAAAACGCACAGCTTTTGATGCGTTTTTGCCTATGATCTACACAACAACGCTCGTCGGAAAACGCCGACGAAAGCGGAGGCTTTCGAAAACGGTTGCAAACTGTAGACGGTCGACTTTGTTTACTCAAACGTTTCTGTTATCTGCAAATGATCGTCTTGTTGTGAAAAGAAACAGCGCTCCTGTGATGTTTATAACGATTTTTTTTCGGTTTATTTTGTTTCTCTAGCTCGTTAGAGTGTTAGTTTCGCCAGACAACCCTCAACAATCAACTACTTCTTGTCAGAAAATCATGAACCAATGCGGTGAGTACCTGAAAGGAATGAGCCCTCTTAATTAAATTGGACGACTCACAGCAACAATCTTATCAATTTTAAGTGTATAATCTTTGTATACGGCCTACGGTTATCCTAGTGGACCAGAAAGTCTATCCATTTGCAGATAGCATTAGAAAGGGCGTGATTTGGTCAAGTTGAAGTTGAGCCCACGATCTCTTGCCCCGAAGTGCGATGCTTTGCCTTCTGAGCTAACCGGTGTATGCTCATGTAGGCTATTGTATACCCATGTACGCTAGTGTATGCTAATATACGCTAGTGTATGCCCATGTAGGCTAGTATAATGTGTTATTCCTAGTACAGTGTTATTTGTTTGACCATGTTAAACCACTATATGATTGCTACACAACGTGTCAACGGTATAACTCCATAAAACCTCATCCGGGAAAAACTTGAAAGTCAAACCATTTGCACATGCAAGTACAAAGACGGCACTTCTGTCATTCTCAATTCTTTTAAGACCTCGAGTATTAAGTGGGTACTCCAGATGCAGTGATAAGAACCTAGGGGTGTGCTCATGCAGTAGTGGGTGCTGCTAAATAGAGTATACAACTCCTTTTTAACATTCTCGATCGTTTCTGAAGCTTCTATCGTTGTGTTCTTGTTGATAGGGCTTTTACGGCTGCTATGTGATATCCTCATGTCTACTGGAATTCCCGCAGATATTCTAACGGAGGTAAGCGTGGGATCAGCTTGTTCAACTGTTAGCCAAAGAGTAAATTTAAGTAAAAGTCGTAAAACGAGCGGTGTAGTTGCAAAGGGACACTTGTGTTTATAATAGATATTCAATAATGTGCATGAAAAATTTACTCCATTCTGATTGGCTAAGAGAAATGCGGTTTTCAGGTAACACGAACATGTAAAAAGAGGTAATTCAGTGAAAAAAGAAGTAATAGCAGAGCTCCGCGCGTAGCACCATTGGTAAGAAAATAAGGTAACCCATCTGTGCGAGAAGAGTTGGGTTTGGTCATCGTACGACCGTAAGTAATTAATTGAATTAAGCCGTGTTCACATTAGGCCTCGATTATGATCGAATTATAATCGAATTAAGTATGAAATGAGTTCACATCTACTAATTACAGTCCCTGATTATAATTGGATTATAATTATTTCAAACAACCTCAAGGGGGTTGTTTGAAGTAATTACAGTGCGTAATTGAACTGAATGTGAACAGACGAAACTTCTAATAGCTTTATGGAGCGATGGTTTGGATTTGTCTTCTTCTATTCACGGAGTTTATCCTTGGTTCTCTTCTCGCCTCAAGCACATGATGGTGATGATAATCGTGGCACCCCCACGCGATACGGCGCCATTTTGTCTCACACTGCGAGGTTACCCTACGTATTGTATTTGAATTTTCGCAGATGTGAGCAGAACCATAATTGAATAAAATTAAATGGAGTATAATAGCCTGAATTATATACTTAAGTTGATCATAATCAACGTTGAGTGTGAACACGGCTTAAGATCCTTTAGTTAAACACGATGAGAATAAAAGCATTACATGCTTGAGAGGTCGTGTGTGACTGGCAAATACCTAAGTAACCTACTAGAAGAAGTGGATAAAATACATCAAGTGAATAAATCAAGCTAAAAGTAAAGAGTGACAATGCAAAATGCACTTTCAAAATTCAAGATAATTTAAGATTAAAATCAAAAATTAAAAATTGAACGTCTTCTTCGCTACCAACTATACGGGTGAACTGGTGAATCTGAATTCCCTAAATGTGGGATCAGTGTGGGATCAGATTGCATCTTTCTGTAAAATTGCTTAAAACTACAAGAGTCTTTAAAATAATGTGAGACAAAGTTCTATAACACAGCGCCGCTATAACGAATCGAATTTTTCAAAAAATGCGTGGAAAATCGCGGAACAACGGAATTTTTGTGTCCTCTTAAGTTATACGGACTATTGCGCCATTATCACAAACTATGTTGTAAAATAGTTGATCCGAGCTAGTAATCGAAAGTTCGTAGGTTCGTTAGCGGGAACCCCCTGATTTTTCCCTCAAGTATCTCCGAGTTGACATTGAGGAAAATACATCTCTCAGGGCCTTTTTGCATGGAGGGAGGGTGCCGCCGTTGACCGAGTTACTCGGCTAGGAGGGTTAAAACTAGCCCGCCTTTACATGAAACTCACCCAAGCGGAATGGGTAGTGAGCTATCTTTTGAGTGGGCCACCAGGTACAACAAACAAGGTGGCAGACAATAGATTTATTTATTAAATCTTTATTTAACCACGGTACAATTGATCAACCACTATAAAACATTGCGATAAAATATTAATTATGGTTAAAAAAAAGGTTTAAAATGCGACGGGTCGACTTGAGTATTGAGTTAAGGCTTCAGTTCCTTAATGAAAAACATTTCATACAGAAGACAATCAAACTTAGTTTGGCATTTCTTAAGAATAGAGAAATGACTGCTAAAACTAGATGTGTCAATACCACCATGGATATTAATAAGATGCTTACCTATGGCAGAATACCTATGTTCCTGAATACGTTGATGCAAGTGCCTTGTAGTAAAACCTACGTAATGAGCATCACACTGGTCCCATTTAAAATGATCCACAACGCATTGATTGTTAACTAAATCAGGCTTCTTCTCCTTTGGGCGAAAAATCTGTTGAATAGGTTTACTGCGAAAGACAGGTTGAATGTCGATACCGATGTTAGAACTCCGCCGCCTACTTAACTGTCAGCTTTGTGAAAACCATGAAGTTTCACTCTTCTTCAACCTTTTCAGACCATCAAGACCGTGTCGGAAGTCATTCGTGGATTCCCCGCAAATCAGGAGTATTTTTCTCAAGTCACTGCGCCATCCAACCCTCCCAGGTTTGTCTTTGTTTTGCTTGATTTCTTTTGTTGTTGTTTTAAGTCATTCATTCATTCTGGATGTAAATTGATTAGTATACACGTAATGCATGGTCCCGAGGGAAACAGTTAGTTTTGTTTTCCCGAGACGAAGTCCAGGGAAACATCAGGACTTGAGGGAAAACAAAACTCACTAGTTTCCCGAGGGGCCAGACATTAAGTGCTTTGTTATATATTTAGACTTTTCCTGCAGCAATCGCAGCAAAACATCCCGAGCAGGCAACAACTGCGGAATTTTATCCCGGTCGGGATACATTTGAATTTGATCAGGGCACGTGACCAAGAATCAACCAATCACAATGCTCATTTTGTTGAGTGAAAGTCTAGGTCTATAACAATGGTTGTTGTTGGTCAGTCACGTGCCATTCACCAAAACCACGTGTCCATCACCCAAGAGTAAGATTTACCCAAAGTGTCTATTTTTAAACCAAGTTTTGCGGGAACATAAACAATAGACCAAATCGGCTAACTCAATGTTGCACCCACTTCAAACCCTTTGGGGTTAAAACGTTTTTGTTCCAGGAATTTCCATATCATTTGAATGTGAATGACATCATATAATGCAAGTACAATACACAAAGGATCTTAAACTCGCCGTGTGATTTGAATTTGGCTTTTTTATTGCACAACTGATCACAGAGCTCGGTATACACCCTATGCAAAATGAAAAGGGACTGGGAGCGATACGTGCGAGAACGAGGCTAGTTGGGCCAAGAAAAAATGGCCGC
Organism: Montipora capricornis; assembly: GCF_036669925.1. Taxonomy (NCBI): domain Eukaryota; kingdom Metazoa; phylum Cnidaria; class Anthozoa; order Scleractinia; family Acroporidae; genus Montipora; species Montipora capricornis. The sequence continues at coordinate 34,471,214 of NC_090896.1, forward strand.
CTGATGCGAAGGGCGCCAAATTTTAAATATGCCGGCAAATTGTTGTGTTCCCAAATGCACCAAAAAGCTGTACAGGACTGAAAATGGAAAGAAAATTTCCTACTTCAAGTTTCCAGATGATGTGAACCTCAAGAAACGTTGGCTGCATGCTATTCGTCGCGACGAATGTAAGGATTTTACTGTCAACCAAAACACGAAGATTTGCTCTCGTCACTTTAAACCTGAGGACTTTGTTAAGTCTGTCGGAGGCCAGCGTATTTATGTCAGGGAAGGGGTCGTGCCGTCACGTTTTTCTTGGTCACAAAGTTCTCCGCTAAAGAGAAAGCCTCCTAAGAAACGTATGTTTACGTCGAATACAGACACAGAGTTGATAGTATCTCAAACAACTAGTGCAACTGAAACCAACGGTGATAACTGCACTTCATCGGCGGCTGGTAGCTCTGCTGATCATGACGTGCAAAACGACACGGATACGCAAGGAAACACGACAGAAGATTTCAAAGAACTTCTCGAAAAACTGAAGAGTTTGGAGCTTGAAAATGCTTCGCTAAAGGCTGAAATAGGAGTTTTGAAACGTCAGAAGGGTCTTGCAGATTCTCGCGTTTTTCAGTTGGGAAATTTTACCTCTGACGAGGACATCGCCTTTTACACCGGCTTTCCTAACTTTGCTACATTTAATGCTGTATATGAATTTTTGAACACTGGAACGAATGGGGAGAACATTAGGTACTGCTCGTCAAAAGAAAGAAGTGTCCCAAAGCGTTTTTATGATGAGAACGAAAATGAAACCGAGGAACCAGAGGAATGCACTCACAAAGGTAGAAAAAGGAGCTTAGAAGCAAGAGAGGAGTTTTTCCTTGTACTCTGCAGACTAAGAAGGGGATTTGCAGAAAAGCATCTGGCTCACTTGTTTCATATCTCTCAGTCAACAGTGAGCAGGATATTCCTGTCCTGGATAAATTACTTGTATCTTAAATTTGGTCAGGTATCTATATGGGCAAATAAGGAGGTTGTTACAGTTACTATGCCAGACAGCTTTAAAGACAAATACTCTTCCACCCGTGTAATAATCGATTGCACAGAGATTAGATGTCAGATGCCTTCCAGCCTTCTTTTGAATTCGAAACTGTTCAGCTCGTATAAAAACCACGTAACTCTGAAAGGCTTAGTTGGAATTGCTCCTAGTGGAGCTATAACTTTTATCAGTCAACTATACAGTGGAAGTATTTCCGATCGCGAAATTGTTGAGAGAAGTGGTTTTCTGAAGTTAGATTTTGATAAAGGTGACACTGTGATGGCCGATAAAGGCTTTACAATTGAAGATCTCCTTCCACTGGGTGTGAACCTAAACATTCCACCTTTTCTAGGGTTGTATACCCAAATGACAGCACAAGATGTTATCAAGACCCAGGAAATTGCCTCGGTAAGAATACATATCGAACGAGCTATTAACAAAGTCAAGAACTTCCGCATTTGGGATAGTGTCGTACCACTTAGTCTATTTGGGGTGGTAAATCAAATGTGGAGTGTCTGTGCCTTTTTGTGTAACATGCACGATCCTCTTATTTCCACGTAACATTTAGGCAAAGGAATAATGCCTTCTACAGAAGACAACATTATTTAATTAAGGCGCCAGACCCTAATGTTATGTCTCAGAAAGAGCACAGATTTGGTAAACTAGGGTTTCGGCATCTTTGTGCGCTAGGAGCTAGTAAACTGTCATTTATCTTCGTACAGTCATTGTGCTCAAGAACTGAGAATAAAGAAACTAATCTTACAAAAGTTTTATCTTGAAAGACATCAAGGTTGATACTCTGTTTTAGACATATGTGTCATTGCTACAATTTAACAACAATGACACGCTTTTCTAATGTTTACAGAATTCTAAAGCGGCTGGCTCTATAAAATGATTGAAGTAGCAGTTCTTAAGGCATTCATTCAATGTGTCCCAGAACTGAGAATCAAATGTGATCCTCTCTACACTCATGCCTTTGCTGGTGTAAATTACAAAATCACACCAGCTAGCCCCTGTAACAGCAAGTTGACCCTGTATTTGAAAGTAGTACTGATGTCCCCTTTTCAGTCTTGGCTGTCCATTTACATTTTCTGAAAAGAAACTTTCATCTGCACATGAAGCGAAGGGACTTACATGAAACTTAGTGAAGGGACATTTAACCTCTACTAGTCCAAAAGGCTTACTACAACTATGATCAATGACCTTGCCATCTGGCGATGCTGCCAAAATTGGACAGGCCATACTCACAACAAGGCCACTTTTTAACACTGTAACTGGATTCCTAGCTGCAAACATATATTTTCCATATTCTTTCAAGGCTACAGGTTCATAGGTTTTCCCGTGTTCTGTCTGCTTGGAAGTAAATGGCTTGGGATGAAGCAGATTGTTTACTAAAGAGGCATGATTTCTTTTCCTTTTTGCAATGGTGTGGAAATTAGAAGCTGTAAACCGAAATTTTCTTTCAGCATTCCATTCTTGGGAGGCTGCTTGTTCTCTTGTAGTCTTCTCTATGTTATTGAGCTTTACCTCATCAACAGTCAAATGATCCAGGAGTGCTTCTTGGTTCCTGCTCAAACCATCTGGCTTTTTGTACTGTTCAGAATGTTGCAAAGGAAATGCAGGAAACGCAGATATAGCATTTTGGTCATCATTACCATGATTGCCGTCTGCTCTAGGCACTGAGTCAATATTGCAGAAAACTTGAAAATTGGATTCGGAAAACTGTAACTGATAACTTGCATATGAACCACTCGGAGATTTTCCAAATTTTGTTTCCTGTAAGTTAGTACCACCAGGAGAAATGATTTGAGACAGGGCAAATTTAGGATTGATCTTTTGAAGCTTGTCTTTCAACATAACTTCATCTGCTGTTTGTGTGCTCAAGTTTTTCCTAGCTTCATACAATAAACACCTCACACCACTATCAGGATCATAATCGCTATCTAATTTGGACCTCTTTACATTGAGTTCCATGACAGGTTGGGGCTTGATTTTTTCCCCTCTTGCAGGTCTGTGCCACAGCTGTAAACTGGAGGTGCATGCCTTAGGTTGTGCCATATCAGATTCATGGTCCAACCCCTTGACATTTTGACAGCTATACAAGCTAAACTTACAAAGTTTCATCATAAGTGCAAGTACATGATTACAAAAGCCAGCAGATCCCGCCACGCACGTACATGAAGCATACTTTACACTTCCACTCACTAAACAAAGTGCAACTTTTAATTTATGAGGGGCTTCATTTTTTTTAAAGCTATGATGACACAAACATTGAAAAAAGAAATATTCATTGTCACTAGCAGCAACTACGTCCTTCAAGTATTCGTCTTCAAGGAACGTCTTGGCTTTTCTCATGCTTGTTGGAACTGTATGGCTCTGTTTACTTCGGTCAATGTTTTTCCCAGACTGAGAGACATGCAAATCCATTTCTGCCTTTGTAAACAATGGCATTCGTTGTAAGCTTGTTGACCACCCAGTCGATGGAAACCTTACAGTACTTTCCTTTAGCAACGGATCATTTCGAATTTGTAATTTTTCTTGTCTCTGCTTTCGACGCGTGTAAATAAGGTTCTTGTCCGGATCCACAACATCTTTATCACGACCAGAAGCCACATATTCAAGTACTCTACGGAAAAATTAGCACACCAGTTAATTGTGCAGAAACAGGTAAGCGACGGAAATAAACATTAAATCTCCTGATCTCTACTTGAAATAAGAAATAAGAAATGTTAAATATCGAATCCTTTTAACCAAGTACAGTATAAAAAGCCCTTATTATTACGACTACTGAGAAATACATCGATAAGCTTACTTGCCTTTTTGCTAACTGTGCCTTTGTTTTTAATCCTTTTGCCGGGTCGCCACGACATTTTAACCAAAAGCGAAGCTCATCCGTGGTGAGTGTTGTAGGATTTCGTCCTTGAAGAGATGCTCCTGGTATATCGCCCTCGGAAAGACGGCTGGCACTTACAGTTCGATCAGCAGCCATATTTTACCACGAGTAAACAGAACAAGGCCCAACTAGCCTCGTTCTCGCACGTATCGCTCCCAGTCCCTTTTCATTTTGCATAGGGTGTATGGCCCCACTGTTGATTGACAAATCATCCGTATGGACCTAAGGCACTGCGCCTTTTATAGTGCGTCTTCGTGTTTATCGTGGTGATAATTGTTTTAGTGTAATTTTCAGCGGTGAATATCAAGAAAGTGCAAAACGTGCTAAAACACGATAAAAGGGCACAAAAAGTGCTTGATTAGCTTAGCAACCGCGCCTCCAAAATGTTATATTCACCGGGTAGCACGGTAAATATGACACTAAATTCATTTAGTATAAATACCCAGGTGATTATACAAAATCGCGCGCTCTCATTGGCACGCTATCTCGGATTATCAGCCGATAATCCCCTCGACGGACAAAATGGCTGCCAGTAGTCGTTCTGCCACTGTAAGTGAAGATGATTTTGCGTTGAAATGTTTTTTTTTTTCTCTTTTTTGAAATAATCACCTGTGTATTTATACTAAAACAATTATTCGCCTCAGGCTCAGTGATTATCGGTGAATATTCACCTCGACTTCGTCTCGGTGAATATTCACCGATAATCACTTCACCTTCGGCGAATAATTGTTAAATATTCACCGCTGAAAATTATACATGTACTAATGATGATTATGATTATGATGATACGTGATAAAAGATTTCTTCAACATAGTAAATGCTGTGGTCGAGTCCAATTTAAGAATTTTTACGTTTTTGTTCTTAAAAGAACAAAAACGTAAAATTACATTTGGAGAAATAACATTACTAAGAACTTTTAACATTATAGAGACCTGGAGACAACGCTACAAGTGAATTTAAATTAAGAGAATTTGAGTTAAGATGCTTGTTAAAAGCGTGGTTGTTGCGCACTAAAAATATGAACTGGATTTTTGTTTTCAGTCCTGCCATTGTTGTCCTCCTCATGTCCATGATTAATGACAAGCAGCCTTTAAGTCTACGATGTTCAGTCCTGTACTGTTTTCAGGTAGGAACGTCTCAGTAAAAAAAATGTTATCAGTATAGCGATCTTTTGATTGGAAATTTAGTAAGGCTGCGAGGCACACTTGTCCAAAAGTGCAAGTAGTTAGATGGGTGCTCGATGATAATATCCAACTCGAAGTGTCCCTTTGAGTCTAAGCATTTGTTAATTATTTCTTATTTGTTACTTCTTTCCAACAAGGTAAGTGTGAGAGGCAGCCGTAGCTGATCAGTCGGTTAGTGCGCGGCTTTCTGAGCTGGAGCTCAGCTCGATCCCCGTCTCATTCCATCGACGTCTGTTTCGACTTTTTTTCCTCCGATCCGTGTAGCTGTAGCTTTGAAAACTCGTAAAACGGAGCATTTACGGAGGAAGGATAGGGGGGGGGGGCGCACCGAGGGCCACAAGTTTATCAGTACCCTCGTAAAAATAAGTACCTTTACCTTCAGTGCGGTCGACTCCAGATCGAGTAGTCCGGGTTTGGGTCCTGGCCGGAGACATTGTGTTGTGTTCTTGGGCAAGACACTTTACTCTCACGGTGCCTCTCTCCACCCAGGTGTATAAATGGGTACCGGCGAATTTAGCATCCCATCCCGGGGGAGTAGGAGAACTCCTAGTCGCTTCATGCTACAGTAACCGGAGATAAGCGCCGGCCTGATGGGCCTTCTAGGATCGTAGCAGACTTTACTTTACCTTTACCTTCAGCGTTAATTTAAGGCCAGGGCAAATACCGCTGTTTATCTTTAGTTGTGTAGCCGAGATTAAGGACACTTTGTGTCGTTAAATGGCCTTATTCCCAAACACGAACACTTTTGTCTCTTATGTACGAGGTGTTTGTTTGTGTAACTCTTGTCAATTTCTAAGTGTCTCAGTACTTTGTTGCGAGAGCCAGTAATAATGTCGCAGTGTAAGTGGCCCGCGTAGAATAGCAATGCTAACAGAGCTCTTCTCTTGACTGAGGGAAAGAAGAGCTCTGGGGAACACTGAAACAAAATGTCTTCTCATTGGTTTTCGTGAAGAACAATCAAAAGCGTATCTAATTGGTGCATTCATGTTAGCACGAGGAGTAAGCAGGCCCCGTAAGGTTCAAATAGCCAATTTTTGGCGATAAGAACCCTACGGGGCATGTTCTCATACATAGAGTTTCCCAGGTCGATCCAAGGCTCTCGTGGCGAGAATGCAATGCTAACGGTGGGCCACCATGCATGGTCTTGTTTGTTATGATTTGTTTGTAAATAAAGTACAAGTATAAAAGTACACGAGTGATGCTGAAGTCGGAGAAAAGAACAATGGGACACTTTGCGTCGCTTATCAGAATCGCCATTCGTCTAATTATGTGCACATCTTCGAGGACAACGTGTCAGTTCTTACCACGTGCTCGGGGTTTGGAGGTCAAGTTATTGACTGATAACGTTGTCGTGGTACTGTGATTTATGAACAAGAAGAAGCTGTGTTATCCATCCGTTCCATTTAACGATAGATTTGGCGTCCGTGAGAGGTAAACCAAAGAAAATTCTGATCCTGAGCTTCCGAAATGTAAGCTTACCACAGAACGTTCCTTTGCCTTTGAGTGGGGTAGGGGAGGGAGCAAAGGCACCGTGGCATAATCCTCTCACTGGAGATGTAGGGTCCATCAAGGTCTTCGTAGTCAATGACTTTGCTGGCAAATGCTGACTATTTCGTCTCATGCGCTCGGCTCTGTCTGGAGTTTAGTTAAAACATTTTTATGCTAATTAGTTCAGTTTTAATGGTCTTGTTTATTCCAATAGTGTTATCTGTATAAAAACGAACAAGGCCAGGATGAAATTGTCACCACGCTACTGCCATCATCGGCCTCAGCCGGTAAGAAGCGTACAGCATTTTTTAACCGCTACATATGTTTAAACGGCATAATTATGTTGAAACGGAAATCAAATCTCTTGCATGAGGAGTATTTATTATACTCTGTTAGTAATAGCCTTTGTAATTAGCAGTTTTTGCAGAAATATGCCCCGCGCAGCCTATTTTTCTAATTAAGGTCTCACTCACTGTTACAGAGAGGGGCACG
>NC_090896.1:34483285-34485785 GCF_036669925.1 Montipora capricornis
CAACCTGAGTATAGATTTGTGTCCCTTTTCTTGCGATCTATCGTCCTTAACGATTGTTAGCTGATGGCACAGGTTGAAGCCCACGGGGAAGAAGCTGACAGGCTGGTGGGTTCCCTGTGCTCTCTTCTTCTGGGAATATGTTTGGATAATAACGACAACTCAGTAGGAACATGTCTCAAGTAAGGATGGGTTTTGTCTTTCTATATTTGTAACAGCTTTGATCTAAACTGTTAGAATGGGGAATGGAGTAGTCGAGAGAGTTGACATTCTTTGACCCAGCGTGATTTGAGGGAACACCCAGTATGTTCTGGTTAGCGTATTGAACGATGCCAGGAGCTCTTCAAGGGGACCCTCTATCTACCATACTTGGCCAAGCAGTCAACCCTCTCCCGAGTAGATTTATTTATAGATCACCCCCCTTGGGAGATTAAGCACGCCCACTGTTGTCAAAGCCAATCAAAACAGAGCTATCTCAGCGTATAGAGAAATATAGATACATTCCTTGGGAGTTTCAGCACGCCCATTGTTGTAAAAGCCAATCAAAACAGAGCTATCTCGTTGTTAAGGGAAATATACTTTTCGAGGGAAAAACCTGTTCTAAAAATAAATTTACTCAGGAAAGGGTTGTCTTAAGAAATTAGTGGTGATAGAGGCTCCCTCGATGACTTCCTGACGAAGCCTATTGGATAAGCATTTTTTTTTGTTTTATCGACTATTGTTTTGCTGCAGGTTTATTGTCTTCATGTTTTACTAGTTTATTTTATGTCAGCTGTGAGTTATTACGCCATCGTTGTCAGGGAGGAGTGGGAATACTCTGGTTTTTTTTTTTGTTGTTTTCTTGTTTGTTTTTTTTGTTTTTTTTTTTGTTTTTTTTTGTTTTTTGGGGGGGGGGGGCGTAGGAGCAGGGGAAAATAGCGAGGGAGGCCCAAACACCTTTGTCCAGGATTGCATTCTGACAGATTTTGTTAGATCTTTTCTTATCTCTTATTACCCTTTTTCGTTTTTATTTTTCGTTGTGTATTGCAGGGATGACCTTCGTAATTTAATAATCAAGAGAATAGGAGCTGATAATTTACTTGACAAGATCAGTTTTATATCGAAGTCAGAATTCTTCACTGCGGCTGTAAAATCTCCGGAGGTAAGGAGGATGATATCTGTTTCTCGTGCTTCAGTTGTCTGTTATCCAGACCGTGGCGTTTTCTTGGATTTGGTGTTTAATCGGTTGAAACTAACGACCTTGTTTGTGATGGGCATACGGAGAACAACCTATTACGTTGCTCGAAATCCCTGAACGTCGGCATAAATACACTGAAACGAGTGAATTCCCTGTATAAATCACACGTGGATAGCACAACTTAAGTCTCCAGTCCTTGCTACCTAAGCAATCCTTCCCCAGATCTTTGGTTGGTCTTTATCTTTAATGACGGTTATAAAGGAGAAAATGTGGGAATTTTGAAATGAGGAAAGTTAGTATATGACTTAAAATTGATTTCATGCCTGAAACTAGAGTAGACCCAGGACAAATATGTGTTTGAGGGCGTAAAGGTACAAAGAGGTGCCAAAATTGTGAGAAGTGCTCGTGCGAGTCAATTCTTACAGGTACGTATTCTATTCACGAGTGGTGTGTTTAACTGTGGATTTTTTTACTCTATCAACAGATCAAAGTGGAATCAGAAACACAAGTCTTATTCGACCACGAGTTTACCAAACTGTTTAAAAAGTTGGAAGGCAAGTTAGTCTTTTCCTTCTTAACGTAATACTTGTAAAGCTTCCCATTTTACAGAAGTGACCGACCAGACCAGGCATTTGGAAGGATTAACTCTACAATGCCTTCAAATTAACACACTTCGAGGATGACATTACTCGAGTGTTTCTTCAAATTGTTGCATTTTCTCTGCAAATTGACTGGTGTGGCCGTCCACTTCTAGAAAAAGGAAAGCGCCCTTAGTTAGAATTGTTAAAACAAAGTTTGATGCCATTAAATTTCTCATGATGGCCTATTGTGTCTTTTTGAAATCAAGGCTTAAAACTTGGGGAAATTACTGTTTATTTTAACATGATTTTGAAATCCAAAGAAAAATAGAAAATTTATTTTTTAGTCATAGTAGAACTTTAAAGTGCTACTATGATAAAAAATCTTCCTTTTTTTCTTCAGATTTTGAAAATGTGATTGCTTAAAACTTGACTGGCAAAATGTTGAGCTTTGATTTTTATCGAAAGGCTGTTTAGTTTGAATGTAAGTTTTGGATTTCATGGTCCGCCATTACTCACGTTCAAAAGTGACTTATTGAACCCCAGAGGGTTGGATCCAGGGAAAAGGGGCGTCATTTACTCACTAGCTTAAAATTTCAGCATGTAAACGCAGCTTATTAGATGTGCAAAACACCAATTAGAGTGGTTTTCAATTGAGTGTCGAAAGTAATTAGATAATTACTTTGGTTTTGCATTACTTCACTCAATGATTGGTTCAAAGTTCTCGCGCCACTTTTTCAACCAATCA
>NC_090896.1:34490785-34500785 GCF_036669925.1 Montipora capricornis
AGTAGTTTCACGAGCCATACAACCAAGAGAAGCTATGCTATGAATTATCAGTTAGACTGTAATTCTTATAATGTTGTGTATTTAATTACTTGTAAGGTTTGCGGATTGCAGTATGTTGGATCAACCAGCGCTAAATTTAGGCTGAGATTTAATAACCACAAACGTCTCCTTCGAGGTCATTTCAGTAAATCGACTGATGACAGGGAATGCAACGACTTTATCTGCAAGAATTTTCATAGTCCCGGACATCATAGACTACAGGATGGCAGTGTGGCCCAGTGGTTAGGGCGCTTGCCTTGAGATCCGGAGATCCCGGGTTCAAGACCTGCTCTGACCACTCGCTGAATTTGTTCCTGGTAGTCCCTGGTGCAACTTCCCAGCTGCACTTGTAAATAGCCAACTGGTTTGCCTCCGGCCAGTTGGGATTCTTAACAGTTGTTGTTGTGTTCTGTTGTTTCGTTGATTGTTTCATTGGCCCTGAAAAGCCCCTATGGGGAGTGGTCAATTAAGTATGTAATGTAATGTAATGTTAGCGTCCAGATTATCGATAAGGTTAACACTAAAGATAAACTGGCCACCAGTGGACCACTGTTTAATACTGGCCACCGTGGACGCTTAAATGAGATTGCGTTCTTTATCATAACTTTCTTCCTTTAATCTTCGAATCCGATTTGTTCGGCTCAGCAGGCGCAAGCGTGGTCAAAAGACAGCGCGCGTGGGAGGAGGGAAACACGCGAGGGAAAAAAGGAAGGAAGCTGTCATTCCTTGCGTGTTTCAAGAAAGCACACCATTCTTGTCACCACAGCCTCGGATCAACCCAAGGCTCTGGGAAACTCTGCGTAGGAGAACATGCGCAGTAGGGCTCTTCTAGCCAAAAATTGGCTGTTTGAACCTTACGGCGCTTGCTCACTCCTCGTGTTAAAGTGAATGCACCAATAAGAGATGCTTTTGATTGTTCTTCACGAAAACCAATGAGAAGACACCTTGTTTCAGGGTTCCCCAGAGCTCTTCTCTCCCTCAGTCAAGAGAAGAGCTGTGGGGTCGAGATTGGAAAGCACACTCCTTATTTGAGCGTGTACTGCACATGCTAATTCATTGTTAACCGCTTACGCTCCTTTCTATTTCCAGGCTCAAGTTCAAATTCATCAACAATCTCAAGAAATTCAACAACTTCGGGAGCAGCTCTTACTTGCTCAAAGTGAGTGGAGGATATTTGCGTGCGATTCTCGGGAAAACACGCGGGAGAAATCACCTCTGATTGGCTTACATGTGGCGCGAGATCTTAGCCAATCACCAAACATAGTTCCCTGCTAGCCAGAGGTCTCCCCTTTTTTGCATTGTTCGGGAAAAGAGACCTCTGCCATGGGACGAAACTCGCTGTTATCCAACCGCTGTCCACACAACCTTGGACGGGACTCTTCAAACCGCATGCGTCACGATATGTTCGCTGACTGTGACTTGAACCCGCTGTGTTTCGCGCATTCCTTTACAGTAATTCCGCTGTTGTTGAGTGAGCCTACACAACCTGAAGCATCACGTGAGGATTCGGTCACTAAGTAACCGCCGCACATGCTCAACACAGTGAGTTTCAATCCATGGCAGTGGTCTCTTTTCCCGTACTCGTCAGTCCAGCGAACTTAAAAGAAAAGAAAACTCTGCTAGCAGGGAACAAACATAGGAATGGAGACTAAAGTATACGTGCTATTGTTTAGTTAGCTGTTAATTAATTTAAGAATGACAGATTTTGCTTTTGTGTATATAGTGTGACCCAGGTACTCGAACTGGTCATTAGTAAGTCTCAGGTAGCATAATCAACTACCGCCACTTAAACTCTCTTGATCACGAACTTGCTCACAAAGTAACTCCCTTCCCACATTTCTGGGGCACTTAAGCTGTAGAGTACAATGTGGTTAACTCGATGAACTCTTTGTACATCCTTGGGTCCATGCTTCGTGTCTTTTGTTTGAGTGTTTAATTTATAACCTTGTTGTTTTAACCCTAATAAAGAGATAATGTGATTGGCTTGCCACCCAAACTGAAACAAAAGACTTAACAGCATAGTTAAACTTCGATCCATGTTGTCCACAATCCTTGTACCTCCAGAGCGTATTAAGAGTGAGTTGTTTCGAGTAGAGAAATGCTTTTCTTCTTTGCTCTTTTCTTCTCCACATTGTTTTCGAAGTTAGTGTCTTTTTATATACTAGTACTGACAAAATGAACATTACTTGGGACACGGTTTTGTAAAACACTAGATGGGCTCTGTTTAAATAATGCTTCTATAACTTAAACAAACTACCCTAATTTTGCTTCAGAAATCAGTTGATTGCAGCTGCCATTTGAGATGGTGGATTCTCTTAAGTGGCAGTGTTGACTTCATCATTACAGGTTTAAAACCTCAAACTGAAGTGACCGAATCGTTCTTTGGTGAAAACATGGAGCTGTCTAATCTTAGAAATGAAGTGAATGAATTACAGCTGAGCCGTGACTCTCTACGAGAAGAAGTCTCACTAAAGAATGACAAGATACAAAAACTGGTAAGGGAATGTAGTGGGAATTTTATTTGCAGCCGTCCCTTGTATGTAGATGTTATTTATCACAAGTATAGTTCCAGCACATAGCATCGGTTTTAAGATCAGGAGAATCGTGGAGCTTCCAAATAGGCCTTAATTAATCACACGTCGGCCATCTTGAGTTCCGAGGGATTAAAAACTTGTGTTTTTGCGCACCGAAACTCGTTCCCAAACATTTCAACTCGAGGCTTGGGGTACGAAATCTATTGTCTATGGCCAATATGGCCGCCGCGCGAATAAGGCCCATTCGTGGCGAAAAAGGAACTGCAGAAATTCACCGTGATTTTGCTGGAAGGGTTACTTTGGTTTATAGTTCATGAAACCAAAACGTAGCGACGAGAGGTTCCTCTAGTTAAACAGGCCAAGAGGGTGCATTATTTTATGCAAGGGGCAAGGGTTGGGAGATATGGTCTTTCCAATACGAGAAAGACCCTTGTCCCATACCGGAGCGTACGGCTTGCATGATAACTTCTTGGCGTACCCTCTTCACTGCGTCCGGAAGAATTGTGTGCCTTCGGCGGTTTTAATCTCTTGTTTTGTAAGCTTAAAACGTAACTCGCCACTCTCGTTTCTTAAAAATGGAAAACAAAAGAATTTAGAGTTCCTGAAACAAAGTGGAACATCAAGTTTTTTTGTTTGGTCAAATATTCGATTTTCTGTGTTCTTAAGTAGCAAGATACTAGATTGTTTCATGACCAAGCAATTGAAAGGCGTTCGCTTATTCTCCATTGACTTGACAAACTGCAATACGTTGCAAAAGTTATTGGAAAACGGGAATTCAAAGTAGTTTGTGACGAAAGCCAAAGCCAAAGGTATCCAAATTTCTGATGACAAAAATATTTTACATGATTTGTACTAAGGTTTTACCGCTTGTCTCTTCTCAGGAAAAAGATCTCGAAGTCTGCCAGGCGTCCTTAGCTGTGGCTCACGCAGCGGCAGAACTCGCTAGCTCAGATGCTTCTGACATCCCAAAAGGGCCAGCGAGCCTCACCAGTCAGCAGTTAGAAGAGCTGGAGCAGTTAAAGCGAACTGTGACGTCACTGCACGGTGAACTGGAAGTCTTGCGGTCCATGAACACCGAGCTCCAGAATGAGATAGAAGCAGTGGTAAGCGATGTCATTGCTAGTGGTGTCTATTTGTCTTAAAAGGGACAGTTTCATGGTTTTGCGCATGTCTAAGCTTTGGCGCTAGCAGTTGTAGATTTTACGGTTTCTTACTGAACCAGGCCCCAGTTGTTAACGATGGATAGCGCTATCCACCGGATAAATCACTATCCAGTGGATAAGTCATAGCGAAACCAATTGCGCTATTTAATGGATAGCGATTTATCCGGTTGATAGCGTTATCCACCTTTTGAACAACTGGGGCCAGATGATGTTCATTAATCACCGAGGGTATTAAAGCAAATACGCTAAATGACTTTGGCCCAAATTTGGTGGAAGATACTGCGGGTTTACACAGAAAATATCAAATTTAGTTTTGACCATCGAATTTATTGTACCGGTCAAACATTTTGTTCTACGCACGAGTTATGCAGCATGCAGTTGGTTCGTAACACAAAGGAAATGATTGCAAAAGTAATTTCAATGAGTAATTCCACTTCTATAGCATTGTTTCCGTTTCCGGCATCATTGATTTTGATTATTTCAATAACAATGGAATTAAGTGCGCTGCCGTTACAGTTTGTCCATGCGCAGAGACGTGAAATTCTCCCTTTAAGTAAATAGAAGATGCCCTTGTGATGAAGAATATGTGAAAGTGATGTATCGAAACAGTATATAAGAAACGACTTTCTAAGCGAATAGATCATCGAAGTTAAGGACGAAAGTGGTAAAGATGCTTGAGAGAAAGTCTGGCTTGTCACTTGTGTCCAAAACTGCAAGAAGTAAGATGCACGCCTAAGTTTGATATCTACTGAACACGAAGTGTTCCGTAAAGTCCAAGCATTTACCACCCTGCGAGCAGAGCCTCTTTAAAACTCACCAGAGGGCGGGCAAGATAGAGAGGCTCTGCAGAAATCATGAAAAGTCATTTAAGTCGCCGCAGCCCAAGTTTCTGGGCTAGTCACTCCGGTTAAGCCGGTTTAGGCAGCGCGCGTAGTATATTTTTTTCAAGACGAGGGTCAAAATCGAGCCTGCAGTACAAAAAGCAGTATGGCGTCTAGGAGTGCGATCAGCACTTGGCCTGGGCTCGAAACAACGCCTTGCGCATACTCAATAAAGACTTTGCACGATTTCTGCAGAGTCCTTTCTTTCTCGTCGAGTTAAGAAAGGCTCAGCTGGCAGGGTGAGCATTTGCTACCAATTTCCAACAATTAGGTAAGTGTTAAGGTTCTCGTTATTTTTGGTGAGGGTAAATGCAACGGTTTATCTTTACTTAGGGGACACTTTGTGACGTATTTGTTTATATTCCAATACAAGAATGAGAGCATGGGGACATTTTGTGGTGCTTAACACCACCGCGCATTTCTGAACACAGGCTTGCCAACGAGTGCAGCGCGTACTACCAGAGTTCCGCGCAGTCGTACCTTTGTGGATTCAAGTCTCCCTCAATCAAGGCTAGGTTTTTTCCCAGTGTTTTTACAACTGCGTCAATTGTTTCATTAACGGCAGTGTTTCTTCTTTTGGAAACTAGTGGATGCAGTTCCTAGCTACCTGAAGCTTTAGGCTTAAAGTAGTTAGAATCTGCACAAAACTAGGGAAATCCAGACTCGCAAGTTACAACTAACGTAGGGTAGCATTATAGGATGAGATTAAGGTTAGTTGTCGGAATTATGTACAGTCTGCGGTTAGGCTGTGGCTTTGTCCTCTCCAAAGATTTGAGAATTTAAACACAAGTTTTTGTGCCTGTTAGCGGGACGAGGGACTGGACACACCGACTAACAGCACAGATGAAGTGAAGGCAGAGTTGGAAAGATCACGGACGGAAAGCCACGCTAAAATTCGACTGCTGGAGGAGAAGCTGGTTGTAAAGGAAGCAGAATTGAGAAAAGAAATAGCAGAAAAAGCAGCATTGGACAAAGAACACGAAGATCTCTTGGTTATGTTAGCTGAGCAGGATGCCAAAGTACTTAAATATAAGGTATTTTGTTTGCCGGAAACCTCCATTCCAACAAAAAAATAACCTAAAGCTGCTGGAAATAATGTTTGCAATAATCTTTTATACAGAGTAAGCGTTTGTATCATAAAAAATTAATCCTAGGGTCGCCAATTTTTACGCCGCCATCTTGAGTAATTGTCACCAGTTAAACAAAAGCTCGTTGTATCAGAACAAAAAACATACCAAATGAGTGCCTGGATCGCATAATACAATTTGTTGTGATAAAGACTTGCATTATTAGGGGTATCATTTCACTATTTTGGAATAGACGTCTTGTTACGTAGCAGTCAACATCGGCTTAACTTGGTTCCTTAATGAACTATGATAAAAGAATCAGAGAGCGAGTTTCAATTGAGTGTGGCAAGACCAAAACCAAAGTTATTACTTTAGCCAATGAAACAGGACGGAGGCAATCCAGTAAACCAATGAAAACTCGAAGTAATTACACGTAGCCGACACAAAGAGCGGGAAAATGTGCACGCGCGAGCCACAAATGGTTTTGGTTTCCCTTCTGATCGGTTGACAAAATGGCGCGAGAACTTTGAACCAATCACTGAGTGAAGTAATGCCAAACCAAAGCAATGCGCTAATTACTTTCGACACTCAATTGAAAACCACTCTATTTGAAGTGCTGGTTATAGACGAATGAGAGAAGTGATCCACGCTCTTAACTGGACAATTGAAGCAATTGTCTCCTATTGATGGTTTGCATGTGACGTCACGGCAGCCATGTTGCTGTACAAAACAGTGCAGTAAAATGTCTTTTGGAAATTTGACTCTATTATTATGCAAAACTTGTGGGGCCATGTTCTTCTGTTTTGTACACCAACATGGCCGTCTCATCACGTGGATGCAAATCAAGACTAGACACGTGAAAAATTCAGGTGGCTTCGACAGGAGTCGAACCCATGCTTCCTGCGAGAGGTCAGGGATTCGAAACCCGTCGGAACCATCTGGAATTTTTCAGATGTCTAAAACAGGCAAATTGCTTAAATTGTCCAGATAAGTTCGAGGATCATTTCTCTCATTCGTCAGGAGCCCGTGGCAAGAAGCGAGCAACAGCCCAATATTCCGGTCGCGGCGTTTTCGCAGACCGATTTATTTTTAGATTGAATTTTCTGCGAATCAGACTCCCGCAGGAGCATTATGACCAATCGCAAGAAACTAACTTGACTTCATAGCGTCATCGAACCGGAACTGACTTTATTTTTTCGAGGAAGAGGTAGCCTAAAAGTAGATCGGTCTGCAAAAATGCTGTGACATGGGAGTCGTTGGCTCGTTCATGGGTTCCTGTATTCGTTAATTAACTGCGCTGTGCTTCTTTCTCGTGAATTTAGAAACTAGCGAAAGATGGCGGCCAAGAAGTTAGCGAAGATGAGGATGAAGATGTTGAAGACGACGACGACGAAGATGATGATGATGATGATGATGATGATGACGATGATATTGGTGATGATAACGCTGATGATGTCGATTACGACGAAGAAGGAGACAATGAACAAAATTGCAACACAGAAAATCAACAAAACGATAATACTACCGACGATCAGCAACTCACGTGAAAAAAAAAATTCATATTCAGATTAAATTCACTGATATTTTTCATGAAATGAGACGTAAATATCTAAGCTTACAACAAATTTGCAAATTTATTTTAAAAATGATCATTTAAATAGTTCGTTCCTTGGTTTAATGTTCGAGTAACATTAGGCTTTGTGCAGGTTAAAACCCAGATATAACTCGTTCAGTGCGCAACGGCTAAGGCCGTAAATCTTTTTGTTTCACATGCTGAAAAATGCGAGCGTGGCGAGAAGGGATAGTTGACATTGTCATGTCGTAGATGTATCGTTAAGCGCATGCGCGCTCGATCCGACATGTTGCAAAACCGTTTCAAAACTGGGACATCCACTAACGATCGAGAAAACGTCATCTATGGCAAATATAGTAAAATATTGGTTTTGTTGTTGCATGGTGGCGCTTTCAAGCTAGGGCCCTGACTATAAAGGGAACATGTCCGTTATTTCGCTTTTGACGCCGATCAACTGTCGACATTAATAAGAGGGCTTCCAGTGGGAATTCCAATGGCAAAGTCGATCTTTGTAGTTCGAGAAAAGTAATTGATCAGTATTTCTTTACTTTTCATTTTTATTAGTTAAAATATTTCAAATTTAAGTGAAAAATAAATTGAAGAAAAAAATCACGTTCATTTTTTCAACTGAACGTCAGCCATCGTTGAGAAAGATAAGAACGTAACAGGCGCAAGATACCTCAGCCTTGTAAGTAGTGATTGCGTCACTGTTACAGCATCGCATGCTTGTATCCAGTTCCTTACGAGGGCCTTATCCACACCATTGCGTCTCCGTTTGGGAATGCGTTTGAAGCGCTGACAAAAACGAAACCTTTTGAAACCGTTTTCAAAAGTAGGTACTAGTTGCAAACACTTTTTGAAAACGCTAGTGTGGTTAAGCGAACCTCACGGTAAACATGACATGAGAGCGCGGAAACTCGCATTGGTGTGGATAAGTAAAAACGGTCGCTTTTGAAAACGATCATCACGTGAAAGGCATGAGAGAATTTTTTTAATCACTTTTCGTCAATTTTAGTTTTAGTGTGAATTGGGAAAATAAGAAGAAAACGCGAGTGACACTATTTCCAAATTTGAGAGTGCAAAGTGATTTTCCTGACCACTAAAATGCAATATCAGGTTTGCCGTCACCACTTGATTCCATTTTACCGTGTCATTTACACTGTCAATTATAAAGGTCGGTACACACGAGGGAGCTTGCTCCCGCAGCACGCTCCTGCAACACGCTCCCGGAGCAAAGCTCCCTTGTCTGCACCAACGATTTCTAGCGAAAAAATATGTTGCGCAACAAAACTTTTGCTCCCGAGTTTTGCTCCCTCATATCTAACTGGTTTGATATGAGGGAGCAAGCTCCACGGGCAAATTTGTTGCACGAGTCTGTTTCAGGAGCAAGCTCCTTGGTGTGTACTGAAATTTGCTTTCCGTGACATGACGTGTCTCCAGCTGGCCAATCAAATAGGCTTATTTTTTTCATCCACAGCTCATTGCGAACTTACTTCCAAAGTTCCCATGCCCCAATCGGGTTGTTTCATCATTCAGCTCCCTCGTCGTGTCCTTCGTGTGTACTGGTTGGGGTACTTACCCGGGAGCGTGTTTCAGGAGCAAGCTCTCTCGTGTGTACCGGCCTTAAAAGTCTAATTGTTCCGATTACACTTGGCGGTGAAAAAGATGCAATCGAGTTTTATTTTTTTTATTTTTTTTTTTTTTTTACAAACGTTCCTAAATTAAAAATTATTTTAGTTACAGGGAACAATACTAAAGTATCATTTAAACAACTGATAAAGCAACAAATTCGTTGGAATAGCGCTTTTCTCTGACAGTGATTTGAGAATAACGACTAATACTTGATAAGCCAACCAAATCCAAAAGGTGCTAATCATTTGGAAGGAAGCGATTTCAAAGCTTTCAAAAGAAGTAGTTTTGGTGTTCGGATTAAAGACCTAAGGGCGGTTTGCCGAGTGAAAATAGTCGGGAAACATTTGTTTTTAGCCGAGTTTTTTTTTCTAGTTCAGTTCCGACAAACCAACCTTTGGTGTGCAATCACGAGACCTTCTTCCTTGAGGATTTAAAACACTTGTAATTCGCAAAACACATTGTAAAATCTCTGCAAAAAGAAAATATCGAAACTATGCATGCATTGCTAAGATTAAAAATACGAAGAAAATAAGATTGGAACTTTTAAAATCCTGTAACTAAACCTGGAAAACAGGCGTTAATTCAAGACATTTTCACGAATATAATGTACAGCAGGAATGTTGTATGCGTTGTTGAATAATACTGGATCAAAGGTAGTTAATTGAAACTGAAAGACAATACGTAAGTTTGAATGATGAACAGGTTCATACGGATTTTGCCCGAAAATTACCGCAATGTCGCTGTCCATATCGATAACAAAGCCTTAGGCTTCGACAAGATTCATTAAGAAAATCAAACTTTCGGTGTCTAAGGGTTAATCACACTGGAACATCTCTTGGAACATCTTGAATGTCATCGTATTGATCGTTGTTTTCCGTGAGATCTTCGTATGATTTCGGAACATCGTATGTACCCTCGCTGGCAGACGAACGTGGTATATCGTAATTACTTGAAGCAGCACTCTTTGGAATGTCGTAGTTTGTCATCTCTACCAAAAAAAGAACGCAGAACCACTTCAGTGCATGAAACGACACAGACTACATGATTTTCTTTTAATAAATGAAGTTTCACGTATAGAACGCAACGAAAGTTCGAATCCTGGATTTTTTCG
>NC_090896.1:34508285-34515785 GCF_036669925.1 Montipora capricornis
AAAAGCAGGTTGCATCTAATTTGCTGCCTTTGTGCAGATATCTTTGTTTTAAAGGGGCTATGTCACGCAAAATGACATCCGAAATGCCCAAAAAGTAGAATGAAATATTGCAAAAAACCACTTAAAACTGTTGAACAACATTAAAGATATACAACAAAAGGAAAAAGAAGCATGGATGGAAACAAATGGACAAGATTGAAACGGATTGCATTTGGGTAATCTTGAAAAAGTCGGCCCGAAATTTTTCAATTTTATGGCAAATCGCCTGGATAAAGATCGTTTTTGCTCAGAACCATCTTTTTTGTGATGTAACGATAAAGTTGCTAGTAAAGGAATTCCACATTACCATTTTCGAGTTTTAAACTCATGATTAACTAAAGGTTTCCCCTAAACATCCTAAAATAACGTGACATAACCCCTTTAATTCCGATCTCAATGATTTGGACACGTCGACAGCGCTGTACAATTCTGAGGTTTGCACCTTTCGCTTTCGTTCAGAGGCCAGGGCATCTTGACGTAGAGGACTCCGAAAAGGTATCATAACTAAGGGCGCGTTCGATTGACCCTATTCCGGAATAAGAATACGTGGAGTGATGATTAAAACGGTATGTTTGGCGCGTTTTGAAGCTTTAAGGATGATAAAAATATGTTTAAAATAGCATTTTAGAAAATGGTTGACAATTTTAATGTGAATCTCCGCAAAAACGAAGGATTTCCAACTTGTATTCCATGTATTCCTATTCCGGAATACAGTCAATCGAACGCACCCTAAGCGTGTACAAACTGACACTAGCCTAGACGATCCCTAAAGACTGATTTACACGGTTTCAACATTAAAACAAATGTTGGAAAAATGTTGAAAGCAAAAACAAGGTTGTTCGGATGCCGCTCAAACGGTCCTAACATCGCACCAGCAGTGGAGCCAACACAACATCTGCGAGAAACTAAGAACATGTGAGGAAGTGTGTGTATGAACTCTTCAACAGGCTTTAACTCCATCCAACATTTTCATAAACAAAGGGAATGTTGAATCGATGTTCAACGAAAGTCTAAATGTGATTCAACACGGCAAGATTTCAAAATTTTTTAACAGTGTTGAAGCAAAGTTGGAGCAAATGTTGAGACCGTTTAAATGGCCAATGAAGTTTGACTTACCAAAAAAGCCGGTCTGTATACAGTGCTTGTCGGGTTCACCTCTAAAATCATCGATAGGACGATGTCTGGAGCAGTCAGGGAGCGCTGTATGTGTAAAATCAATACCTTCTTTCTGAACCAGTAACTTTACAGCGCCAATAACCTGGTTAAGAGGTTGAGCACATTCTTCAAATATGGCCACACAATCCTCTTTACAATATTCGACCACGGTGTTATCCGGGTAACATGGTTGCAAAGTATACTGACAAAGCATGTTGAGCATAATATATCGACACTTTTCGTCATCCGTAACAAAATCGTTTATCACTTCTGTGACCGTCGAAAGGAACTGCTCGGTTCCCAGCAAACCAAACTTGTTGTCAATAAAACGCGGAGTCACTCGGTAGTCGGAAAGGGTTGTGTTCAGTGATTGTCTGCAAACTTTTCCTTGATATGGCATACAAGTTCCGCCTCTGAAAATAAAAAAACCAATTAATTAATAACTGAACCTTGACAATGAAGATACACTTAGCACGACAGCGCATGCGTTTACGCACCAAACGGGACACTCACGCAAGGACGACAACGACGATGACCACAGCTACGAAAACGTTACGTAAAAAATACAACTTCCGGTTGTTGAAATCATTTCGCGATTAATCCGAGTCATTCGGCAGGGATAGTGTGTGTGTAAACTTTCCATGAATAAAACTGGAATGAACGATGCGTATGTTTGGAAAGAAAACTGACGACAGCGACAGCGACCGAAAGAAACGTCACCTCAAAATATAACTTTGAACTCTCGTAAGTCTTTCGCGACATCTCATTCACGTCGAGCAACGTGGGCGAAGTGTCCTAAACATAAATTGGATACGAGCGGTTTCAGAGTAAAAAAAGAGAATCAAGGTTCGCATTTGTATGCTCACGTAATTTGGTGATTTCACATCGTTATTACGCAGAGTACCGCAAAAATGTTTGCTAAAAAGCGCGCCACACGTGCAGTAAGATATTTTTTCCTCTTTTAACCAATCACATTATTGTATTGTGTCGTTGTCGCTTCGGTAGCCGTAACCGTGGCCGTCGTCGTTTCTTAAGACGCCCGCAAACGAGGAAACAACGCTGCGGAAACATTGTTGAGGAAGCAAATGTTTCCCTGTTTGCGGCCCCAGGAAACAGTTGTTGCGGAAGAAAAGTTTGCTTCCCAGGAAACAAAAATTTATTTTGCTTCCTCAGAAAATCTTTCCTCGTTTGCGGAAGAACGCCTTAAAACTCCCTGTCAAGGCCGAGACACACTAGGCGACAGGTCACAGAGTAAGGTCTCTGCAACAAGTCGCTCCGTGCGCACTACTTGCAAAACAAGTCGCTGCGACACGACGCCTGTTCAGTGCACACGCAGTGATCTCGAATGAGGGAGAATGTGAACTAGTCTTCTATTTCAATATGGCGGACCAGCGAATACAATAAGACGCTCTCTCATTGATTCATTTACATTTTGTCGCAGCGACTTGATGCCGGAAGTGTACCCACGGTGCGACAACGCTGCTTTCGCTAATTTTCCCGCTGCGATAAGTTGCACGAATTCAAACTGGTTTGAATTCGTGCAACTGATCGCAGCGACAAAATTCTGCTGCAGCAACAATGATTTTCAGAAAGTTAACCGTGTCACCCACGCGAATTATTGCAGAAAACTGTCCCCGTGACGTGTCGCAGCGACTTATCGCCAAGTATGTCCCGGCCTTCATGTTTATTTGGCGTCGTTGTCAGGACGAGAACGGTGAGGAATGTACTAAAATGTAAAACGCACGTGCGGAGCGTGCAAAGCCATTGCTTTTGTTCATTAAACCTATTGTTTTGTGTTGTTCTCGTAGCCGTTGTCCTCCTCCTTAGAGAGCTTTAGATTCTACGACGAGGACGAGAACGAGTACGAGTTTTGACTGCCCGTTTATAGCGAAAATACTAAGGAAATTTATAACCCGTAAGCTTAATCTTACTCTTTGTTAGCAGTATAGGTTGCTCAGTTATTCTTATCGCTGGTAACTGAGCCTTTTTGCTCATCGAAAAATGCCAAAATTGCTACCGTGTTGTTGACTTGCTTTGATTCGACGACATTTTTGCAAAATCTCGCACTAAAATGACGACGGCATCACGTTTTTCCCGCCAAAATGACGCTGGTTTGCGCGCGCTTACTGTTGGTCTGTAAGAAAATCTCGTACTAGAATCGAATCTAAGGCTCTCTCTTGCTTAAGAGACGGCCACATTGACAAAAACGCCACTAAACAATGCATCTGCATGCATTTCTTTCCCTTCTTATTTAGCCTACTTGACAAAATTGTAAAATTTCATCAAACTGCAATAATGATGGAAAAATTTGAAAACGAGAATTCGTAGTTTAAATGACCTCCCCGATGGCGTCAACATTGAAGATCAAGATCCTGAACATGGCACAATTTCGTCCCCGGAGACCCGACTTTATCGGACGGTGCCAAACATAACATCTTGCTGGTTCCAACCAGGAAGTCCGCGAATCATGACCTTCCGCTTTTTTTGCACAGAAATTTAAAACAACAGAGGTTGCCAACGGTTACAAACATCTCCGCTACGATTTGCGCCTACTAAAGGTCGTTCCTTCCGTTGCTGACCGAAAGAATCGCGGTCTCCGCGGATGAAAAGTCGTGTATTGTGAGCTGTAAACGCTACAAAGCGCATTCACGCAGAGTAACTCTCAGTTTTTCTCGAAACATGTTTGCAAAACTAACCATAGAATTGTGTGAGATAAGGGTCCTTACGCACTAGGCTGAAAAAAAAATTGTTTGGCTCAACCAAAAATCTTAACAAAAATTGTGTCCGCCAAATTTTCAATTTGGTAATCGTGCGCTGCACTTGAAACTTTTTCTTTAAAACATGCCGTGTAAATTGTTAAATATGTATAGTTTTCACGCCCGACAAAAATCTGTCCTGCTCCGAAACAGGACGACAGCGCCTCTGAAGTTTGGTAAGGTTTGACAAAATTTGATGGGAAAAGAGATCACCCTGCGCACTTGTATCACGGAAATGATAACAGATTTTTTCGTAAAATAAACAAAAATTTGCCCAGTGCGCACGGGTCCTAATTAACTACGTAAGTAGACCCGTGTTTAAATGATCGCTGCCCTTTAAAGGGACAATGTCGCGCCATTTTTAGTAACACACGGAAAATCCACCGAAAGTAGCCGTTGATGGCAGCCACAACATAAAGACAAAACTGATTCCTTTGAATTTGTGCGACTTACTTTATTCACCGATTATCTTTATCAGCTCTTGGCGAAAACTGGTTAAGAAAGAGTTGCGTGCAAACTTAAAAACGTTCGTTGAATGTAACTCTCATAATGTCAAATCGTAAGATGGTAAATAGTTTTAACCATATCACAGTTAATATGATCGTCCGAGTGAGTGTAGTCCTGAGAAGGACTGTTTTAAGATGACATTGACTGACGTTTCGACAACCTAACAAACACGTTGGCTGATCCTTTTGTTCTAGATTCACTTGGCACGTGTGAAAAATAATGTCCAAATGATTTCAAAACCATGAAGGTGTCAAAAGATGATTTGTTTATATTAACCGGAAATCGTTGCAAACGACATGACACTGTCCTGTAATAATTCCTACTGGTGATAATTCTAAATTATCACCACTAACCAGAGGTACCATCACACCTTCCTTTCAGTTTTGGAAGGAAACTGACCTCATAAATTGCGGCAACGCTCTATGCTCTTTTGAACTGTGATGGTGGCGCCCTAATAGCTTAGATCTATTTCCACCGTATTCAGGAAAAGGATGCAAATTAGGAGGCATGTCAAAAAAAAAAAAAAACTCTGGCTTGTTGAAGCTCTGTATCACCCCTGAAAAGGATACTAGGCTGGAGTGCCCTGGAGGGTCGTGAACTGTAAATTTGTGAGTTGCAATCATTAATCCTGAGACCAGAGTACGTAGTGTCGAACCAAGTTGTCTAACTCACTTACCCTTTGGTATAACATCGTAGTGTTTGGTTGGTTTCCTCCGGATTCCAACAGCAGCCCATCAGGTGGCACAATGTAGCGTTCGTGTTAATCACACAGCCAACCTTTTCCTTATCACTTATTGCTGAACAATTCGGCTGTATAGCTGCAACAAATCACGGGGGAAAATACTTTAGTCACATGCATATTAGCAGCAAAATTCATTCTTCAGTCACCGGTTAGAAACTGCAATTCCTTTCTTCGGAGAATGCGCAAATCGAAACATACTCAGGAGCTTTCGCTTCTATCTCAAAAAGCCTCAACATCAACCACATTCCTATCTAAACACATTCATGGGATGTGTGGCAGGACAACGGGATTCGGTTGTTAGTAAGACCTCTCTAACCACATGCTATGGAATACGGTGCGTTTCTTCCTCGTGTCTAGGATTGCAGACAAGATTTACTTTAAATTCGGAATGTCCAAGTGCGCAACGGAAACCGTGAGCGCTTACCATTTGAACGAAATTTTCGGTAATTCCGGAGAGAATTCAAATGGAAAGGGTCATCTCGGTGGAATGTTTTCGGAAAAAAGGTAATACCTTTCGAGGTATTCCCTTTTTCTCGCTTTGACCGGAATTCCCGGAAATTTCTGTACCATTTGTCCACAATTACAAGTGCCAGAGAAAATAGGCCGTTTCATTTGTTTTTCAACCAGAACAACCCGCTTTTCTGACAAATGATACAGCACATTCCCATTTTCTTTTTCTAAGTACAGAACGTGCAGTACCATTTGTCGAAACATTCTTACCGAAAATTTCATTCAAATGGTAAGCCCTCACGCGTTATTCAAGTTAGCAAGGTCAGGTGGTGGTTGAGTGATGCATCTAGCAAAAACCTTCAAAAACTTTCGAATTTGGTTTGAGTCGCTATTTTTAACCCAAAGAACAAAAACTCGAAATTGAAAAGCAGTATGAAGACATTTCGTAAGTTGTAATAATTAAAGTTTGACATCGGCATTTCGCGAAAGCGAGGGGTGGGAGTCTGCGACAACTGTCATTCATACATGGGCTTAAGATTCGATGATTATTAGTGCGACAAGGACACGTTTGGGCTTAGCAGATTTTATCCAATGTTCATGTTCACTAAAGGAGATGGAACATTGATTTAAGCAAACAAAAATTAAGTGAAAATCTGAGAAGAATGACGAATAAATTTAATCACGTCGATAAACCGGAAAATGATTCAACGTCCTTTTCGCTTACGAAAGCGAAAGAACGTGACACCACCCCCGGTTAAAGGCCTTGACCTCGTTCGAAATACAGCAACAGCCCGCTACTTTCCATTGTTGCATACTCGACTTGTTAGTTGACTTCAACATGCATTATTGTAGCTGGCAAAACGGTTAATTACTTCTAATGTGCATAAGTTTCCATAAATCAAATCTTCTTTGTTAAACAAATATTTGTTGATTTTGAAACAATAGACTCGATCTACCCTGAAAACTCAGTGTCCTAGAAACGAGAAAATGGTTCATTTCTGTTGAAAACAACCATGACTCGCCCTTTTAATCTAGTTGAATGCTGTGCGCTGATTTCTGAAAACGCTCATCGTTTAGAGCCTTGGAGTGACGCAGCGATTAAATATCTCCATTGCGAATATTGAATCAAGCGCTGTGTTGATGTTAATTCTCAAAGACCACAAATTATCCCGAAGGTTTCTCTCTGTCATTGCCAGAATGCACCAAAACATTAACACTTGAATTATTGTTATGCGTTCAAATTATCTGATGTTATCAAAATCATCGGCACGATAAGATAGAGTTCGTCAATTACGGAGCGTGAATTACAAACTTGTTGAATGTGTTGATCCTTTCTTAGCACACTTATATTTCCAACCCATTGTAAACATCCTGGCACGAGATAGAACAATAATTTCTCTCTCCGATCTTTTGGAGTCTTGCAAAAAAATGGAATAAACAGAACATCAAGGCGAAGGGTCGTGCTATAATTTTAGTCGGTCCATCTGCGCGTACTGATTTTACTTCTTTCATTCTAGCGCGATTTTTAAAGAAAAGCTTAAGATATAAGTCTTAACACTCACCTTTAGTCACCAAAGGACACATTAACAATGCTAAAAAGACCAATTCCCCACAGTGCTGCATAATCTTTTCAAAAGTTGAGTGATACATGTATCAAGAAGGAATCGTTCGCGACGTCACGGTGTCTTTACAATCGAGAGCTTCCTCCTTCGTACACAGTCTTGCAAATCTTTACACAACAAGCTGGATATCAAAGCATTTCTGTCCTAAAAAATAAACAGGTCGATGGATTCGGCTTAAATGATTACTTCATGATGCACATCTCAAACAGAAACTGCCTGTTTTCTGTAG
>NC_090896.1:34530785-34535785 GCF_036669925.1 Montipora capricornis
TATGCGAAGATCGATCAAATGGAACCTCAATTCGACTCTTCGACTGTGTCAAATTATCGCGGATTCGGCGATTCAAACCTGTCGAATTTAAAATTGCTTCAAAAGTCACGCGTTTCACATACATTAAATCCGGCAAATGGAAAATGCGACGATTGAACCGGGTTGCAAAACGATGTTACCCAATTCCTCGTTCATCGTATTTTCACAAGCCCGCTATGTCAAATGATCTTCGAGAACGTATAGATATTGAGTTATCTTATCGTTGACTGCGCCATTGAAACCCGCAGTATTGCGACTGTTTCGAGTTTTCATGATTTCCTTCACTCCAGTATTGCATTCCTCGAGTATTCGGGTGAAAAACGCACGGAAGTACCGAATGGGAAGCGAGAGACTACAAATGAGTCTAATTAGTACAATAATTTTACACCTCTCAACCTGTGGAAGCCCCTGTGGCGCAATGGACTAGCGTGTTGGACTTCTAATTCAAAGGTTGTGGGTTCGAGTCCCACCAGGGGTGGTTATTTTTTCCTTTTTTTTTCTTTTTACCTTTCTTCTTTTCCTCATTATTTTGTGATGTCATAAGAATACTTTTTTTTAATTCCAAAAAAACACATTACAAATCAATTCGGGTGTAATTATTCAAATACCGTTAATGTCGAGTTTTTGCTAGTGTCTTGGTTCTGATCTTCTAGGCGCTATGATCCAGATTCAACTGCTGCCAAGACGGTATGAGAAACCGCTTGGATGCAATTTATACATCCATACATCCATATGATGAGGTTAATACACGACAAACATACCGTGTAGCTCGAGCAATCAAGAATCTTGCATTTTTGCTTTTTGTTATTATTTTTTTTTTAATAAAAAAATCATTAGGTCATCAAAAGACATTCGGAAACCCTTTGAGCAATGTTAAGGGAATAAAAAAACAAACTGATGAGAAAAATATTTGCTGACCCCGACGTGACTTGAACACGCAGCCTTCTGATCTGGAGTCAGACGCGCTACCATTGCGCCACGGAGTCAACTTGCCTACACGCGCAATTTTTGGTTATAAATAGATTCTTTCTTTACAACTTCCGGTTTGTAAAATCTATGAGCAGAGTATTAACTCACCGACGACCTTTTTTTCATCTTTCAAAACTACGTTTGGGTGAACGTCTATCAAATGCTTCCTTTACAATAGCGATATTTGTCGTTACGTCGCCTATTGTTATGAATATGCCAACCAGAAGCTAATTGGCTGTTGAAACAATAACTTCTTATGCTCCGTGGTTGGCAAATATCAAAAGAAATGTGACGTCAATGTTTGTAAACAAGAAATTTCGCTATAGTCAGGGCTGGCTGGCTGTAGTCATGTTCACTTGGCCGCAGTCGGATATTTCATGGAATCACTTGATTGACTTCCACCCCAATTTAGTTTCGAAAAATGAAAAAAAGTCGATGAAGGGCGGGCAAGGCCATGAGGACGAATCGTAAAAAAGAGTACTGCGGCCTCATTAAAAAAACCAATTGACCGCATTAAAAGAAATCAGTTAAAACAGATATAAAGCAACAAATCGAAGGTTTTAATATTGACTTGTATTTCAAAACGACTGAAGAAGAGGGAGCGCCCAAAAAACGTCTAACTTATTTTGAATCTTTGAGAGCTTTTCCCCAGGAATTTGACTGCGCCTCGCATTATCACGGAACGCATGCCACTCTGAGCGTTGCGTGACGTTGCTTGCGTTGTGTTGAGTATTCTTAAGGAGGCTCGAAATAGTTTCTCCTTTTTTCAATCAAATAAACATATTCTGTCCTTAGATACAGTTAGGGTAATCATATCAAGACGAAATTTGGCCAGGGTTTTAAGTACCCATCGCAGATTTGTCACATTATATTTTCCTCCAAAATAACGTTACCATGGCAACGATATTAGGCATTTCTTTGAGACTTAAAATCAACATATGTTGTCTTTTTTGAAGAATTTTCCCATTCAGTGTTATCAGATAATGTTAGAAATACTCTCTAAAATATTTAAAATTCAACAAAATCTGTAGGCCAGTTTTTCGGAAAAATCAGTTTTTTTGAAATGTGTCTCTAATTTTCTTTCACCTACAGAATTTTTTTAAATTTGAAAGACAAACGTTTTAAATTAATCGAAGCTAACATGCAAAAAATGAAAAAATTCACCGTCCGAAAGCAGAGATATAAATGAGTAAAGTATCAAAATTAGGAAAAATGAGGGGGTTACAAGATCGCCATTTACGCATGCGTCACCCGCTCATTCGAGTGCACGCGCGAGTTGAGCTAAACTGCTAAAGGCCAACACAAACGGATTTAAGTGACCATTAAACCGTTTGTGAAGAATTTTCGTAGTTTTCGTGAATAGGAGATGTCTATTTATTCATATCTATAGGAATTAGAAGAAAGGTGAGCGAAATTGGCGGTATTTGCTTATTTCTTGTGAGCCTCCTTAAATTACGTTTACGTCAGTAGTTACTGAAATCATCTTTCAGAGACTTATCAATCAGTTTCGGCCTATTTACACCTGATTCTACGGTCTATATAATGGCTAAAAAAACTGTGTACAAAACATCGCCAAACAAACAAACCTTTTTGATGAATTCAACAACTTCTTCATTGTTATAGCCGTAGTAAGGCTGCAAGGCTAATGTGTAAATTTCCCAAAGCAGTACACCAAATGAGTAAACATCGGATTCCACGGTAAATTTTCCCAGCAACAAAGCCTCTGGCGGCATCCATCTTATGGGGAGAACCGCTTGTCCTTCCACCTACAGGTGAAAATGACGTTCGTGTTATTTTCTCAGAAAAGCAACATGGAGTTTGAACACCAATTTGCTTCTTAGAAGTTGCAATGACTTTTCGAGCAAGCTTATTCGAGAAAGATCTCTTTTGAAGTGGTTTTTAAAGGTTTAGTGCGGTCTCGTTTTTGAAAAAAATATTTGAAAATTGTGGCACCCAACGACAACAGATCGAAAAGTTTCAAAGCTCTCTGGAAACGAACGTCTGGTATATATCAACTATGGAACACAGCCTGACTTCGATTTCTGCCGCTAGTTACAATAAAAGAACGGCTTATATCTTTCTAGATTATCGACCTCGTTCCCAGG
This sequence comes from Montipora capricornis, assembly GCF_036669925.1. Classification (NCBI taxonomy): domain Eukaryota; kingdom Metazoa; phylum Cnidaria; class Anthozoa; order Scleractinia; family Acroporidae; genus Montipora; species Montipora capricornis. The sequence continues at coordinate 34,533,899 of NC_090896.1, forward strand.
GTCTCTCCTCTCAACGAGAAAGGAGGCCCAGAAAAGATGAGCGTGATGATTAAAAGCCAAGTAAATCAACTATCAAACTCACTTTGTAGTAGTCAGATGCATAAATATCTCTCGACATTCCAAAGTCTGAGATCTTTACCACCATTCCCGTACCAACAAGACAATTCCGTGTTGCCACATCTCTGTGAACGAATCTCATCGCTTGGAGATGCTCCATCCCATTGGCGCATTGTAATGAGATTGACAACAGATCATCTTGTGTTAGAGTAACTGTATCACAAACAAAAGACCATAAAGACAGGACATTAAATCAAAGTCAAGTCTCTTTTACACAATGCGGTGGATGATGTAGAGAAGGAGACCGGGGGAAAGCCCCTGTTTCTGGCCTTCCAGCGCCTGTTCCCCAGAAGCCATTCGAAAAAATGCGATCCGCTGAAAATTTTATCTTTGGCCATGTTTTTCGAGACTTTCGGGCGCTTTCCATTTGACAGAACTGATCGGCCAGACCGGGCATTTGGAACTGAGGACTAACTCTACAATGCCTTCACGTTAACAATCTTGCAAGACGATATATCATACTCCTCCAGATGAATGCGAGGGATTATCATGCCAGTGTTCCTTCAAATTGGTACAATTTCTTTGCAAAGTGACAGGTCTGGCCGGCCAGTTCTGACTAAAGGAAAGCGCCCTTAGAAAACAAAGCGATTGCAAAGTTTTAGGATCACATGACAAGGCAGAAAGCGGCCCCTCCCGGCTTAAATCTACAAGGATGTGTCCGCAACCACGCTGTAAAATATTCCGTGTAACTTGTCTTACATGTAAATTGTTCTCTGCAGTCCCAAATTCCAGACAAATTCCAAGAGAGATTGCCTAATGACAATGATATTGTAGGATATCTTTGATTAAAAGAATATTTTGGCCAGACCTTTCATAATTCTTTCCCTAGCACGGTCCATTGACTTCCCTTAATGAATGATCCTTTAGTCCAATCGTGCCGGCTAGTTTTCACAATTGAACCCAATCGTCTTTTAACATTTGCACTTTGCCCGATGGTCATACTTCGAAATGGAGCTTGTTATGAAACACAGAGATGAACTGGGTCTAAACCACGAAATAATTAAACACGTCAAAATCATATGCTAGCATTGATCAAAAATAAATAGCCGAATGCAGATCACTAGAATAGTAAATTCCAAGGTGTGGGAAGCATCAAACCTCTTTCTTTCTCATCTCCTTCAAAAAAGGGTCCTGCTTTTCTGAGGTACTGATTGAGATCCCCAAGCTGCATGAATTCAAATATCATTCCATAAGGCTCCTCCTCTGTGGACACAGCCAGCAATTCAACAATATTCTCATGGTGAAGTAAAGACATCAGTGCGACTTCCTTGAAGAAATCCTCTTTGGTTTCAGTCGAGCTGTTTTCCTTTAGCGTTTTAACAGCAACCAACAACTCTGCGTCGTCTTTTCCGGGTACCAGCCCATAAGCCTTTCCTACAATTGAAGACGTAAGGCTACAGCCTGAGTAGCGAGCATTTCCGCGGGTAGATGATTTTCGAAATTTGATAGCTTTCTCGGAAAGATGTTTTCGTATGTTTCATTTGGATCCATTCTTGAGAAGAAAAACCTCGAGAAGGTTTCTACACATGTCATTTTGGAGTGTACTTTTAAACTCTTTGGTCAAGTAAGTAGCACAAAACTATAGGGACTGCAGCAATCATTTGCAGAATTCATGAGCTGTTTGTCTCACAAAGAATTTTAGCAAGGCTTTCTTTCGCCAAAATGTGAACATATTAATAATAATAACCTTTATTTAAAGAGGGTAACACCTATTACTATAAAAGTATTCTCCCTAGTGGCCCTCTAAAAACAAAAATACTGAATAGAAAT
>NC_090896.1:34538285-34548285 GCF_036669925.1 Montipora capricornis
AAGAATATTGCAAAGATATTTTTAAAAAAGTAAATAAATAAGTAAATAACTTTATTGAACTCATAAGAACAACAGGCAAATCTGAAGAGATCGCTGACATGAACCGGATATCAGCTCAATGACAAATATGAATCATGAAATTCTGGTTGAAATCTTGATAAATTGGCATTAAAATCTGCAAAAGATCGTAAAGCAGAAAGTAGAAAGCTGATTGAAACTCAAGAGCTTATTTAGGACAGCAAAAAAGATAACGTAACTTATTATATACTCAACAAAATATCTAGTTTCTGACTGGCCAATGGCGAAAGCATAAATAGATTATAGAGTGCAATCCAGGTTATAGAGTGCAATACGGAAGTTTGAACACCAAAGTGAACAAAAATGGCTGACAGTCGGTTTGCTTTGTCAAACCAAAACATCGTTGAGCAACTTAAAGAAAATGCGAAAAACAAAAACACGCTGAAAGCTACACAGACCTGGTTGAATGTCTGGAAAACATGGGCGACTGAAAGAAAACTACATGTAAACCCAAAACTGGAAGAATACGAGCACGAACAAAGTAGCGCGTTTGAGTAATTTTGTTGAGAATATAATATATAAAAAATCATATGAACCTGCTCGTGCATTTCGTGATTTATGGTCACTCGTGATGTTTTGAAAGTTCTCAAATTGCACTCGCCTGCGCCTCGTGGCTCGTGCATTTTTGAAAACTTTCAAAACATCACTCGTGCCCATGAATCACGAAATGCACTCGCGTTCATACGATTTCCTATACTTAGTGCTTTCACTCACGTGATCAGTAACCTTGGTTTTGCACCGAAACAAAATAAACGTTAGCATGATAATATAGCTCAATTCCCGGAGGATTAGTTGTGTAAATCAACATGGCAGCCGTGACATCAAGTGAAAACATTATATAAATGAGACAAGTGATTGTGCAAACCACAGACTGGAACATGCAGGTGATCCTAGAGAAAAGTTGCATTGAGAAGTCTGGTTCGCAGCAGGTACAATACTGAAAGGCGGACCAAAACTCGTAAGCTTACCAAACAGTCCCCAGTGAATGCATGTCTCATTCATAGCAGTGTACTGATAAGTAAACGACAGTTTTGCGCAGTCTGGGACTCCAATGTGAGCAAACTCCAATCCTAACTGCTTTAGAACATATTTTGCTGCACCGAGCATCTCCCGCATTGCATGGTTGCAATCAGCGAACAACGCTTCACAATCCTCGCGGCAGTAATTGTAGGGTTCATTTTTGTCGTTACAAGGCGGTAAGACGTACAGGCAGAGTAACACTTTCAATAGACGCTTGCATCTCTTTTGGTCTTCGTCTATTCTGTCGATGGCCTTCATAAATTCAGCAATCACTTTTTCCGTTCCATTCAATCCGAAACTGTCGTCGATAAACCGCGGCGATGAAGTATATTCCAGCATTGTGACATTGAGCCATGGACGACAAACCTGACCGTTGTACATCTGACAAGTGCCGGAGGAACTAAATACAAATCAATCAAATTCCAAACTTGTAAAAAAATAGCATGTGTCTCTACAGTGAGACCAAGGGAAATAATGCAGAGCAGTAGTAAAGTATAGAGTAGTTTACAGTAAGGACAACTCAAAAATCAGAGTCCATGGCAGGCAGGATCAAGAGTGAATTATCAATTTGCGGTCTTGAAGCTGCACAGTCACCAATGAAATTATTTTTACATACACTTAAGGCGTGGGAGGCGCGGTGGCCTTATGGTTAGTGCGCTCGACTCCAGATCGAGTGGTCCGGGCTCGGGTTCTGGGACCAGGGACATTGTGTTGTGTTCTTGGGCCAGACACTTTACTCTCACGGTGACTCTTTCCACCCAGGGGCCGGTTCCTGAAAGGTGTAATTACTCTATTCCATGGATAAATGTGCTGGAATAAGGCACATTTATCCCTGGAATAGAGTTATTACACCTTTCAGGAACCGGCCCCAGGTGTATAAATGGGTACCGGCGAATCTAATGCTGGGGGTAACCCTGCGATGGACTGGCATCCCATCCAGGGGGGATTAGAAATACTACTAGCAGACTTTACCTTTGCCTGAATTTCCTAGATATCAAAGTTTCTATTAGAGGAAACGTGCTATGTACTAGTGTGCACTACAAACCTACTGATTCACAAAGTTATTTGTTGTATTCATCGTCACATCCATCACATGTCAAGAACTCCATTCCTTATTCTCAGTTTCTTAGACTTCGACGTCTAAGTAGTGATGACTCCGATTTTTCCAGCAAATCAGAGGAGATGTGCCAGTTCTTCGAAAAACGTGGCTATCCTGTCTCTGTGGTCAAAGCGGGCCATCATCGCGCCCAACAATTTGATCGACAGTCGTCACTACAAACGTCACAGAAAGATAAGAATGACAGAATTCCATTCACCCTCACTTTCCATCCTCATAATCACGCAGTCAAAAGCATCATTCTTAGTAATTTTAAATTACTCCAAAATGATCCCGAGACTGGTAGAATCTTTTCGCAACCTCCACTTATTTCATTCAAACGCGACCAAAACGGAGGCAACTTTTTAGTTAGAAGCGCGCTCAAAACCAACGAGCAACCCGGCACTTTCAAATGCGCGCGCTCACGATGCAAAACTTGTCTTTTCATTGTTAACACTAGCAAGATATCGGGACCTAAGCGATCTGTTAAGATCACCGATCGTTTCACATGTACCTCCGCAAATGTCATTTATTGCATAACCTGTACGTTATGCAGTAAATTATGCATTGGTGAGACAGGTAGACGACTAGGTGACCGATTCCGCGAACACCTTCGCGATGTTGAGAAGAATGACAAGGATGCGGCATCTAAGCCAGTCACTCGCCATTTTAATGTGCCTAACCACTCCAAAAAACACATGGCTATCTGCGGCCTTTCCCTACATCTAGGTACGACGGAAAGCCTCAAGAATCTGGAACAAAAATTCATCTTTCAAATCGGCACCCTTAATCCTCACGGTATTAACGAACGCTTTTCATTTAACTAACTAATTCCTATTTTTCACGCTGCCATGTTACCACCAATAGCGTAGCTCCTACTCTATTATAAAAACTACACGTAACCCATAATCCCTCGATTCGCTCTGACGAAGGGCTAACGCTCGAAACGTCAGCTTTTAGAATCTCTGTACGGTGGCCAATTTACATTATCAACTCCGTTGATAAACCAAATTTTTGTTTACCTTTGCCTACCTACTCTGGGTGCCAAAGGTTTTTTCAAACTTAGAGCAAAGGAATAGCGAGTCGCGAAGCGGCGAGAAAAACCTCTGGTATAGGCGGTTGAGAACCTCACTTCCATGCCCCGTTTGATTGACATCGAAAAAAGTCAGTAAATTGATACGTGACATAACCTACCAATCAGCATCTTTGGTTCCCACGGTACACGATGTCAAATTAAAAAAATCAATGTTCCATATAAAACTTTGAATGTCGAATATCAAAATAAAACTCAAATTTGGCGGACATAAACAAAAAACAAAAAATTGTAGAACCCAAAGAACTTTTTCTGCCTTCAAAGCCTGGATTTCCGGAACTTTGCAGCGTTTCGATTATGGCCATAGTGGGCAAGTAAAATCTGGTTGACAGCAATTGAAAATCTGTTTGAACTACTTTCTGTTGCTAAACCAATCAGAGCACTCGTTAGAACTGACAAGTTCCTGGAACCAATCGAATTGCTAGAGTCAAAATCTGACTCTGGGAATATGAAACAGCATTCCATTGGACCGGCCTTCTCAAAAAACTCAACGGCCTGTACCAGATGTTTTTCCTCGCCTATTCCGTCGCGCTGAGAGAAAAAAACCTCTGGCAGCCAGGGTATCACCTACCTACCTTTAGGCGCCAATTTAACCCATCATGTCACGCGTGACTGCCTCTGCCGTGTTTTTTCATGGACATGACAACTAATTTTCGCGGGAACGGGTATTCTAAAAATAGACTCATTTGTGACTGCGCTGGGGAGCCCACCAAGAAGCCATAAGAACACTCTTATCTAATTCACTCGTGGCAGGATTCGACCCTACGATCTCCGTAATAATAGTCGAATGATCTACCCATTGAGCTACTAAAACTCATAGGAAGTAGTTCTTGAATGGATAATGTGTTCCTCGGGTCTGGAGCTCTACAAAGTCATACGCCTAAAATTTGTACGCGAAGGAGAAATCGAGCATGCGCAGGATGCGTTCCCGGAAGAAAAAAGCAGTTATTCTTTTAATAACATGGGTGACAAATTAATCCTTAATTTTGGCGTGAAATTTCAGCGTAAATTTATAATTACAATGTTGCCATGGCAACATTTTCTACAGTGCCAAAATGGCGTCAGGTTTGAAAAAAAACCCCGCCTCTTATGAACGTAATTTGCCACCCATGATATTAATAGCTAATCAAATGGTATATTTGTGAAATTAGGGAATAATTTCACGCGCGTTTTGTCCAAAATCCTTTAGGCGAGGGGAAAATGTTTGATTTTAGACAAAACGCAAGTAAAATCATTTCACTCGTCACCATTGGATTACCCATACATAGTTTTGCAGCACTCGATTGGAAACCGTTATTTCTGAAAACGTGTGAGGTTAATATTAAAGCTTAAAGTGCCCCTTTGATTAAAAAAATCACTTCCTTTGCTTCTTCAGATTTTGAAAATGTGTTTGTTTAACACCTGTCTGGCAAAATTTATATCTTTGTTTACTATCCAAAGGCCATTTACTTTGAGTGTAAGTTTTGGACTTCATGGTCCGTCATTACTCACGTTCAAAACTGACCGATCGGACTCTTCAGAGGGTTGGATCCAGGAAAAAGTGACGTCAAAGGCTCACGACGATATATGCAAAACACGAATTTAAAAATCTGAAAATCCCAAACTCCCGTGCTGCATATTAATTCTGCCGCTTACACACGCATTGCATTCTTAAATCAGTGAGCCTTTGACGTTATTTTCTCCTCGATCCAGTTCTCTCAAGATCTTAAAGTTAGTAATGGCGGACCATTAAATAGGAAAATTCGAGTTAAAATAAACAGGTGTCTTTTTTAAATCAAGGCCTAAAACTTTGGTCGCTTTATTAATAGTGTTTAGTTGACATAGTTTTGAAATCGAAAGAAAAATAAGAATTGATATTTTGGTCACAGGGGCACTTTAATCTCAAGAGCTCAAAACAATAGCTGAGAACAGTTTAAACGGCGATCATAATAGTTGTGACTTACTGCGGTGTGGTGCTCGTGAGAGATGAAGTTGTGGTCCTTGCTTCATTTGTTGTTATGGCAACACCGGTTGGTTTGGTTGCATTGCTATTTGTCTGATTAATCGTCTGATTGACGATTCCATAGCAACGCGTCAAGTTCCAACAGCATCCCCTTCCGAGACACTGGGTACGAGTTGCGTTGTATGGACCACAGGACACCAAGTACTTATCTGAAGTTTCAGAACAATTTGTTGGTGATCCTGCGGACAAAGAAATACAACTGTTAAAAATCGCCCGGGATTTTACAGGATAATTTTTTTTTGTCGTTGGTAAAGACGTCTTTCCTTTGAAAAGAAGACCATTGAAACCAGGGACTATATTCCTCGTAGTAAGTGTTGTTTAGTTCGCCTTTCTCAAAAGTCCTGACAACAAAATTATCTCTGAATGAAATGAATGTATATATATTTGAAGTTTTCAAGGAGTAAATGGATCCTCGCACTTAACTCCAAAGGGATTCGCACCCACGACCTCTAAGACGCCAATGCATTGCTTTAACAAGTGCGGAGCTATGAAGCCACACAGGATAAGAGACTACAATTGCTCAAATTGTCCAGTTAATTAGTTATTAGAGAGCTTACGAAACGACGATGCCGACGGCAACGACGACGCTACAAAACAATAGGTTTATTGAGCAAAAACAATGGCTCTGCATTCTCTGCACGTGCGTTTTACATTTTGGTACATTTCTTTGCCGTCATCTCCTAAATGACGACGTGAAATGACCAAATTCAAGGTTCTGTGGAGGACGTTAGCACAAGACGATGAATTTTCAGTTCTCTCTCTACGCTTCCAACCCACTCATACAAGTTTAATTCTTCGATAGTTACTATACATTTTTAACGCGAAACGACATGAAATAGTTTCGTATTGATACGAATAACGCGAACTCGTATTTTTAAATAAAGTCCTCGTAGCCGACGTCGTCCTCGTTTCGTAAGCGCCCTAATGTCATGTCAGTCAGGGCGATTCCAAATGATATTCGATTACTTCCGATTTCATTCATTATTGCCAACTAGTTTAACTAAATGGTAGAAATGCTGCCGAGGGAAAGGGAGATGTTCAAGTATGCTTGCTGTAATTTGACGACAGTTCGTGCGTGGAATTGAAGGGAGATCTTAAAAATAGGTCTAGGTCTTGAGCAGACGGTACAACTTGAACGTGAACCCCCTAAACTGAACCCCTATCTGAACCAAACTTTTGAAAACATTATACTGAGAACATAACCTAGCTGGGAGTTAGTTAGGGACGCATTTTAACATCAACAATGTGTCACAACTCAGTTAGCAGTCGAATGTAGTATTAAGCCGGAATGTTTTCATGCTCAATTCCCAAAAAAGATAGAACGGTCAGCTTCAGCCGCAGAATTAGACGTGTACAAGACAGCTCTACGCCGGTGATTTGCACGTGGATAATTTCTGGCAAAAAGACATTCCAATATTTTTAGTGCTGCTGCACTGAGTGAATAAAGCTAAAACCATCTCAAGAAGTACATGCTCGTATCCTTAAACTATTGTTTTTTTTCTTTTCTCGAGTGCGGTCCAGAGGGGGTCCATCTTATTGAGCCTGAACCGGCGTTCTTATCATAACAATAGATTCTTACAAAAAAGTGTATAGCGTTTGTCATCTTCAAATCGCTGTCAGTGACCATCATATCTTCATCTATCTTATTTATCCTTGACTCAGCGTAACTAAAATAGAGGTCGCTAACTTTGCGATGCCCTGGGATAACACAGCGAATTTGAAATCGGGAAACAAAAGTAGTTGTTTTTTTTTTTAATTAGAACTTGTTTCACGTCATACCTCCGTTAAGGTTTTTGTCATAGAAAGACCAAATTGCAATCAAAACTTCATCAAAGTACACCAGGTTCTTTGAATGGAAAGACGAAGGTGGAGCGTTGAAAGAAAACATGAAATGCATTAGCCCTTGACACCAAGAAACTTAAAAACACAAGTTAGCATGTTGGAAAAACACAGTAGGTGACGAATGTTTTCTGTCGAGTTTTAGTGTCATGTCTTAACGCATCTTGACAAATCCCAAAGTTCTCTTATTCTGTTCTTGAGCAAAAGTACTGCAATAACATTTGGGAGAAAAACAATAACGCACAAAAATCGAAATGCCCCTAAATAAAGAAATATTTACTGAAATAAAATAAGCTGTTCTGAAGATATATAAATGGTGAAATTAAGTATAGTTAACAAAAATTGAGGCTGATTCAATGAAAGCGAATCGTTCACGGATTGTTCTATAATCCAGTATCGGCTCTTATATCTAAACACGTTTTCACGCAAAGACATAGTTAGGTCAACCAGAGAGGACTTTCTATGCAGTAGCAATGGAATGATCAAACTGGGAGCGAGATGGCTTTTTCCGTTCAGAAACTTGTCACATGCAGCACACGAGAATCGCCATCTTGAGTGTTTTAAGTGAGAGATCTTTAAAGGGCCGCGTGACTTGGCAAACCGTGATGAACCACTGCACCCCACGAGAACTCTTTCTTTCATTTTGCTTAAAATCTTTGAAGCCGAAAAGACTCGTCGAATTCAGTTCCCTCAAAGAATTCCAAAAATGATCACATTATTCAGTAACATGGAACAACTTTGAAATTTGACACAGAAAGTTTAAAGTTTACCAACAAGGATTTATTACGAAATTCACTTACCTGAAGAACAACCGCCCACATAGCCCAGCAAAGCCACGATTATGAGTTTCAGCTCCATTGCATCGCGGAGAATGTCGCTTAGCAGTCTTGAAATATTCAATCAAACAATGCAGAGGCGAAAAGGATATAAACTGGAAACTCAAGCGGTTTCTTGACGAAATTGTTAATCATTAATGTTCTAACACCTTCACAGCACAGTGGACTGTTGACAGATATAGCTGTTGTCTGTCTGTCATTGAAAAATCTTACGAAACGTTGACATAAAGAGTTAAGCGTTGCAGGTTCGCTAAAACAGGAAAGCAGGAAAAAAGAGAAATGGGTCGGCTTGTCTCGCTTCATGATGTGATTCCATCACACTTTGGAAGATATAGAGCCAAGGTGAAATTGTAATCATGAACGCACGATGATAATCCAGCTGAGAACGACTCTACTCTCTATTCTCAATCGGGGTCTCTCTTGAATGAACCTTTCATGGAGACGATTTAGTAATTAATTTGCAGTTGCCTTCGATACACATAAATTAAGCCGTGCTCTAACCGTTCGAAGTGTACAACCAGTCATTATTGCAAGGCATTGTTCCTGACATTTAGGTGGAGATATGCCATATTATGGATGTTACAACTTTTCGACCAATGTCAATTTTCACCCAAATTTTTGAAAAGCTCGTGTATAAGCCATTAATTAGTCACATAGATGAAAGTATCAAATGCGAAAGCTTGCCGTTTGGCTCTAAGTCAAAAGAGGGACACTATCTGGAAATCAGATCTATCTCAAAACTTGAAACGAAATCATTTTTTCCGTGCCACTGTAGAGTCTGTCCTGATGTATGGTGCTACAACGTGGACTTTTACTAAGACCATTCAGCGTAAACTTGATGGTACCTATACTCGCATGATGAGAGCTATCCCGGTTAATATTTCATGGAGATAGCACCTCAATAAATGACAGTTTTATGGATCAATCCCAGACATTTCAACAATACTACGTGACCGAAGAATGCGATTTGCCGGACATTACTAGCGAGCCAAAAAAGAACTGGCTTGCGACCTTTTACTTTAGTCCCGTCGCCATGGCCACACTCGCGTCGGACGTCCAGTCATCACCTATATCGACCAATTAAATAGAGACAATGGATGCCTCCCCGAAGACCTCCCAATCCCGATGCTGGATCATAATGCTGGGGTACCCAACGTCAATTTTCGGAAAATATCTGTTCGGAAGACGATTTGAGATCTAGAATTTTCGGAACATTTGTTGTAAAATGTCTTGCTCGCCTGCCTCTCCTAGAATTTTCGGGACCTTTTTTCTGGCTGAAATTTTCGAAAGGTAAGTTTTGATCCCTATAATTTTCGGATCACTAGACTTTCAGCTAGGAAATCCGAACAGATGAAAAAAATTTTAGGGGAGAAAATATATGCCTATATCTACCGTTTAAATACTAAAATACGTTTAACAATGCTATGTTTAAGTGGTTTTGAACTATATTCTCGTTGGGTGCCCCTGATAATGGATGGCGTGGTAGAATTCATGTCCGAGATCGCTCGACCAGATGATCAAATGCTTTCTGAAATACAATTGGGAAGATCGACAGAACAAGCAATAGCGGAAATCACAGATAACTTGAAAAATGCAATTGACAATAATCTCTTTAATACCTGTGGTGTCTTTTTGGAATTCGTCAAAGCATTTGACAAGGTAAATCCTATAATTTTATTCGACAAATAGCCGGAAGTGTGGCATTAGGGGAATACCTCTTCAAAATAAATATTGGCAAACGAATGATGGCAATCGATTTATGGCAGCAGTTTCCCGTTGAGCGAAGATTAACACAACACACATTTAAATATTCTTTTAAAATTCAAGCAATATTTGTTATGGAAATAAATGCAATAGTATAAATTTCTAACTATACATATTCATGAATATTTAACAGTTATTCCATGAGCGCGGATTCGATATGAGATGGTAAATAGCCAGCGAGCCGCGTGGCGCCAAGTTGGCTATAACCAGTGTCATAATCAACAAGAGCGAATGGAATGATTGTTTTATTAAATTTCATTAAATTCTAAACC
>NC_090896.1:34553285-34555785 GCF_036669925.1 Montipora capricornis
GCCTTCTGCTAAAGAAATCTCAATGTAGTCCATTAAGAGCTGGTGCTGTCATTATTGACTTTGGCTTTAAAGATGCTTGGTTCAGTGACATTGCATGAATTCGTCTCATAGTGTCCTTCACAGCTTGTCTCGTAGCTTTGATCTTCCATGTGTAAAGAATTGGGTTGAAAGCCGAGTTGAAGAAGAGTAGGGACACATTCAAATTCCAAGCGATTTGATTTCCTTTTCCAAAGGCTTCTAGTGATGCTACCCCAATGACAGGGAGAAAGCAAGCTAGAAATGGCAACTGCACAACTTGAACGCTAGAAACTGTCTCCTTGTATTTTGCAATATTTAATGCGGTCATTCTACCTCCACCTCTTCGGACCTGCACTCCAACTTGCCGTTGTCGCAGACTTAAGAAGATCTTTTTGTATGAAAATATTGAGACGAAAACAGAAAGTACCGAAAGCACTACCGAAACTATTAAAGCGATCTCTTTGCCTAAAATAATGAACATAAGCCCGTTTGAAATACCAAGTACACAGAAACAAATTAAGACGAAACAAACACGCTTCAAAGTTACAATTGTTCTGTAACTCAACCCCAAATGAAGGGCGAGGAATCTATCGATGCTTAAGGCGGTCGAGGTGAAAATCGATACTTCGCATAACAAGAAGGTAAAAACATAGCTTATCTTCCTCGCGACGTCAAACATGGCGAGGTTTATCCCGGAGATTCCCTTGAAAAGAGACGAAACATGAATTGGTTGTGTAATAAGAGCGACACAGAGATCAGTGACGGCTAAACATTGTAACAACAGTTTTGTCGATGGATGAATGGACGATACTCTCTGAAAAGAAACAATGATGAGAGAATTGCCCAGCAATGCGACGACGGCAAACGAGATGTTAAAAAGAATAAGAAAAAGAGCGAGGCTGAACGGTATTTCGGCGATTGATCCTTTATTTTTAAAGTGGAGAATCTGAGCTGGGGAAACGTTCGCCATAGTTCTTGCTGGCTCTCGTGGTAGGGAATATATATAAATAAAACTTAATCGGCTGATGCCAAGTATGCCAAGTGTAGCACTGTTCAAATCAGGAAGGGAAGAATAATGCTTGTTCTTCTTGGACAGGCGTAGGATGTCATCACTAAATTCGGCTTTGAACAATGTCCTTTGCATACAACGACGTTCCTTAGTCTTCAATCTTTCATTCAGTGTCGGGTTGAAACTAACTTGCCTGAATACCTCCTCCTTGACAGCAATCGAGTTTCTTCCAACAAAAAGGGTTCTTTTTCAGCTTGGCCTAGCTGCTATGTATTGGCTGACAATTTGCCACAGTAATTTATCAAAACTTATTCATTTGATGTCTTCATCCGAGTTCATGTGGTTGCTGGCAAAGAGGGAACAAGTGTGTTTCAGATTTGGAATTGATTTCAGTTACTTCATGTCAAATGGTGTATTCTCTTCACAATATACTTCACTCCCGGAGGTTATTCCAGGTTGGTATTTGTTCAAGACCGATCCTTTATTGTGAATGAAATATATTTTCGTGGCACCAACAGGTGCTAATGTCCGAGTCAAACCCTTTGTCTTTCAAGTTATCTGTGCACTATGTTTCAGGATGTTTACATTTCATTCTGAAACCTTTTCGCTCAGTTTGCCAGCATTTTTAATTATTAACGCCATCAATAACAGTCTTTTCAGTGTACCATATATAAAATATAGAGGATATGACATGTTCGCGCGGGGACACGAATTTTATCTTCGAGTGTTGATAGCTTACATCTTTCACGAGACGACGGTGAGTACAGTGAACGAGTGAGAGACACTATCAGAGCGAGAAGATAAAATTTGTTTTAGTCAGTCTTCGAAAAGGCGAAAAAGTGGTCATCAACCGCTAAGAACTGGCAATTTTTGTATAACATGAAACAATGATATGAAAGTCGGTTATGAAAAACAAATTATTATATAGATACTGATGTATACCAGGATTTTTCCTTCTCTTAAAAAGTCATATATCTTCATCGCGCGCAGTGAACATATCATTTTTGTCTTTCACATGTGTGAATATAGGGGTCGTCATGGTAACGAACACGATTAGCCAATAAAAAGCGACCTTTCTCTTCGTTGTAAGATGCTTTTGTGCTTTATTATAATTCTTCTCTACTACATTAAAATTTAAATTGCAAAATTTGTTTTTCATAACTTTCATATCTTGTTTCATGTTACACAACGTGCGTGTAATAGCGGTTGGTGACCACTTTTTCATCATTTTGAAAATGAGTAAAACAAGTTGTTTTAAATCTGGACATTTCATCGATATCTATAAAATAAACAGATACTTTCAGCACTCGAAGATAAAATTCGTATCCCCGCGCGGCCATGTAATATCCAATATTATTATTATTATTATTATTTCATCTATATAGTGAAGAATAAGCTATCTATCTATCTTGGTATCTGAATTTTCTCTGCAAACATCCCCATCGTAAATGACCAAAACAGTATTCAAAAATA
>NC_090896.1:34560785-34563285 GCF_036669925.1 Montipora capricornis
GTTAGCCCTACTGATGGAACTGGGCCCACACAAGGACAGAGATAAACTCTGACCAGGGTAGGAATTGAACCCACGACCTTCGGGTTAGATCTCCGCCGCTCTACCGAGTGAGCTACAAGGCGAGACGGGAGCAGGCCGTGGGAACTGAAAATGTTAAAGTCAAATGGTTCATATGGGATAGAAATCTAGCACTTCACGTTACACTACACTCTCTTCAGTTAATTCTGTTTAAAATATAAGTGCTACACGGCCAACGTTTGTATAAACGTAACCTTTCCTTGTACTTGTACATGTTAATTGCCGTGACTTTAACGTCTTCAGTTCCCACGGCCTGCTCCCGTCTGACCTTGTAGCTCAGTCGGTAGAGCGGCGGAGATCTAACCCGAAGGTCGTGGGTTCAATTCCCACCCTGGTCAGAGTTTTTCTCTGTCCTTATGTGGGCCCAGTTCCATCAGTAGGGCTAACGCTCACATGGTTCATATGGGATAGAAATCTAGCACTTCACGTTACGCTACACTCTCTTCAGTTAATTCTGTTTAAATATAAGTGCTACACGGCCAACGTTTGTATAAACGTAACCTTTCCTTGAACTTAAAACAGTGATTCACAGGGCTAAAAATCCCACTTCAGGCCTGTAATTGTCATCGAGTTCGGAATTCAACTTATTGGACAATATTTACTAATGAGATAGATCGAAAAGTACGGAAAATTGCAGGGTCGGTTTTTGGTTATATTCTCTCTTCATTAACAGAAAGTCTATTTTTTAACACAGTTTATGCGAGCTCTTAAGTTTATCAATCCTTTTATTGACATCTTTAGTCGATTGTGCAAACCGAAATGGATCGCCTATTTCTCCAGTTGGCTTTTGGAATCACCTTCTTGAGTATCTCATGTTATTCCAAGGTAAAAACATCTTTTAATTATAATTTTGCTAGTTTCTAAAAGAACTTCAAACCTGTTCCAGAGATGCTTATAAATGCTAACCTGAAAAGAAAGCAAGTTGAAAGTTTGACGGGCAGGGCTAAACGTGGCACTTAATCGTGACGACAAGGGAAAAACCTGATGGGTTCGAATTCTTTACTTAAAGCGAACGATGTCGGATAAATAAATATTAAGTAGTTCGTTTCAGATTTAGTGACAACAGTGATCTGAAATAAACTGTTCTCATAAAATGCACGCGAAGTTGACTGGCAATTAACGTTCAGTAATTAGGATTTAATAAGGATTAAAAGTGAAAAATTAAAGTTTTGTAATTTAGAATCAAGAACACGCCTTTAGTGGTATTAACGTCCCACAAGGTGTCTGAAGCTCAAACAAAATTATACTCATAAAGTAAGCCCCCGGCCACCTTCCTTCAGCAATTGCTTCTCCAAATTCTCCTTTTGAAATCCTATACCTACATAAACGTGATGTTGACTTCGGGAGGAACGATTATTTAGGGGTCAGAAAAGTTCGAAGTTTAAATTTTACGTCGCCCAACAATTCCGGGAGCTTGATTCTGAGCACGCCTATTGCGAACATTTTTCTATCTCCCATAATAAATTCGTAAAAGTACAAATCACAGTTTGTTTGTTTTGTTTTGTTTTTTTCGTCAGCCATTTGATCTTGGGTCACTTTCTTCGCAAGTTCAGGTAAGAAAGAGTCTGATAACACGCAGAAGATCAGTTATGTCACAGGCTCCCCAAGCTCAGTTTGAGGGAAAGCCAACAAAAATATAAGGATTTGTATTGGATTCCCGATAAAATACTCGAAAAGACAACTTTACAAAAAAATTATCAATAAAAAGACCTAAGCCTTGCTGCCAATGTGGGTCGCCTCCTTCCTGTGTGTTTTTGAGCTATTTCAATTCCTCGGTCGTCAACGGTATTACAAAATACCAAGGCTGCACACCAAATTCTCGGGAACCCACCAAATTGAGTCAAATAGTCCTGGATAAAATGTTTCCACGGTTACAATTTCACATCGGATACAATTGACCAATATTAAACTTTCATTTCAACCCACCAACAAAGAAATAGCAGCCCTGCGACCGACCTCAGGCGGTAGTTCGTCCACTCAACCGGCTTTGTAACTGAGCCCTAACTGGGGTCCTGGACCGTAGTTTGTTAACAAACTTTAAAAAAACATTGCGAAAAATTGATCGTTGACAAACTACGGTCTAGGACCCCAGTTAGTGCTCAATTAGTTACGGAGGGCAGGGTTACAAAGCCTACATAAACTTAATGTTTACTTCGGAAGGAACGATTATTTAGGGGTCAGAAAAGTTCGAAGTTTAAATTTTACGTCGCCCAACAATTCCGGGAGCTTGATTCTGAGCACGCCTATTGCGAACATTTTTCTATCTCCCATAATAAATTCGTAAAAGTACAAATCACAGTTTGTTTGTTTTGTTTTGTTTTTTTCGTCAGTCAAATGATGTTGAGTCACTTTCTTCGCAAGTTCAGGTGAGAAAGAGTCTGATAACACGCAGAAGATTAGTTCTGTCACAGGCTCCCCAAGC
>NC_090896.1:34568285-34575785 GCF_036669925.1 Montipora capricornis
TGTTCCACGTGCTTGGCAAGTTTTGCACGACCATCGTCTATCAGATCTGGAGTGGAGTTTTCTTTCAGTGATTACAACTTGCGATCGTTCTACAAACATCCACGTAGCATGCAGCACTTTTTTAGTGACTCGAGGATCCTGTTTTGCTGTTTCAAAGGGAGTCGCGCATCCTTGAGCAGTTAATTTGTTTGTTCTTCAGTGCTTGTATTTTTTCGTTTGTTCCTGATGTCGCAAAGTAACTTTGATGATTTGAAAGGACTTGAATCCTTAATTGAATTAGCGATTTTTTTTTTATTAAGGAACCAACAAGTGAATGGTACACAAAATTAGGAGAAACTGTTGGTTGAATGGACAATAATTGTAGCCATAACAATGCAGGGCATCAACAATGGTTTCCCTTGGAAAATATTAGTTTAAAGGGTTTGTTAAAGCTGTTTCCCATTTTATAGGGCACTGTGGTTGCCAGATTCACTTTCAAACTTATCATGGAAACGTAAATCAATACCAGTGAAAAGTCAGTCCCTTGAATTGTTGATAGAAAATTAATTTAAATGCATATTGAAACATCAGTTGAGGAATATTTTTTTCATTCCCACTTTGTGAACCTAACATACATTGCTGCAGTTTGTTTATTGCTTGGTCATTCAATGTCTTGATCACATCAAATTATTTAATTTTTAGGTATTGTCTCAGACCGCATAGAGACACTATCTTTATCTAAAAACTTAACTGGTTCCTTTTGGAGCCCTTTTGTGGCATATTTAGATAGGCAGGAAATGTTCCACATTTTATGGTAAATAGTTCTGCATGGTTCTAAGGAATATATTGCAGCCAAATCTAATTTAATATGAGACTAAAATATGCCGTTTCACATTTTGTGAATTTAAAGACTATTAATATTGTTTGCGCTTGTTTTAAAAGGCTTAAGGTTAGCATTCAAAAGTGTTCCTTCAATAATCTTATTCTGTAAAGATTACCTTAGGAGAATCGGATTAAGGCCAGTTTTTTCTTCTAGCTTCTTTCCCCATTGCCCTCTGA
This sequence comes from Montipora capricornis, assembly GCF_036669925.1. Classification (NCBI taxonomy): domain Eukaryota; kingdom Metazoa; phylum Cnidaria; class Anthozoa; order Scleractinia; family Acroporidae; genus Montipora; species Montipora capricornis. Next base: position 34,569,324 of record NC_090896.1, read on the forward strand.
GAATGGAGTTGATTTGGTTTTGCCCAATGTTGGAAGATGAAACAATGCCTAAACCAGCTGCAAGGAATACTTTATAGTGCTTTTTTACAAACATGGGCATGAGGGTGCTTGTAAGCATCTGACCATGTCAGGCTCTTATGTAGCCTTTAATTTACTCCCGTCGGACCCGTTTGACCTTTTAGCATCCTGTATAGTGTCCCTCACTCAAAGGATTAATAAATATGTATATGTATGTATGTATGTACCATTGTTTCGCATGCTAAAGTGTTATTATAAACAATTTATTTCTCTAAGAGAGTCTTCTTTTCGTGACGGTCATTCAAAAATTGTTGGAATTGCTTGTTTGAGGTGTTGGATGAAAGAGGCAGAACATTTGATGTGGCCCTCTTGTGGGGAGGGGTCTTTGTTCCCATTAAATATTTGCTTGTGTTTCCAGGTTGTTCCCCAAATTACTTTCAAACTTGTTCCCAGCTTTTTGATCCCTAAAATTTAAATTGGTTTTCTTCCCTTCCCTAAAATATTTTGATATTGTTACTCTGTTCCCCAGTTCAAATTAGCCATGTTCTCTTCTTCCACAAAACCCCTGGGAGTGCCTCTTTGATGTTGATTCTCTTATTGGCCTCATAGTAATTCACTGTAGAATTGCAAGACACAGCAAGTTCTTATTTGGAAGTGAGGGAAAAGTTTTGAATGAATTTTCACACAATACAAGAAACACAATTTGGACTGCCCCTTCTAGTCTATTCTAGATCTTGCTCTTTTCGGACATGAATCAGCTTGTTTGCACCTTTCTGGCGACCTGCGTGAGGGCAAGCTCTAGAAGCTCTTCCTTAGTGAGCCTTTGCTGAAAAACTTTCCAAGTCTGGCTTTCCCTTGTTCGGGGCCGAGGTTTTTGTGCAAAATTCATCAGCGACTTCCTTGCAGCTTATAAACGGTGTTCCTTCGAGCAATGGTCAATAAAAGTATTGTAGTGCTTATACAAATTTTCGCTACTTAAAAACGTATGTTTACACGAAACAAATATCAACTTGGCAATTTTTCTTTCCCGATACTCCATTTAAAATTCACGTGAGCGCTATTAATAAAGGGCCAGAAAACCATTTAATGGAAATTTTTTTGTCAACAAACATGAGTTGTCCGCGAGCAGAATTCGAACGTAAGCTGTTGTGCTTTGGCTGCTATTTATGTTTTTTCTTACTATTCTAAGACGAATTCAGGCTGATATTTTCGAATCAAGTGTAAGAAGACGGCAAAACCGTATTGATAATGTATTTATTTGTGTTCACCTCGCGAATAAAGACTGGTCGCATCTTTTCGACGGGGTAGATCGACAGCAATGCCATTTACGCACAACCGAAATGCACTGTTACCGGTGAAAGGGCAAATGATTGACAGGATAGCACGGTTTTGACTGCCGCGCGCACTGCGGGCGCGGGTTCCGTATGCAAGGAGAGAGGGGGGCTCCCGGTCCAGCCCTTGGGATATGTCATGTCCACGAAAGTTATTTTTAGACGAGCGGAAGTCTTTTTACTAGCTTTTACTACTGTCTTCTGAGACGTCCGCATGCAGGCCAACCTCGGTCTTATCTTTGAATGGATATAAATAATCGTCACCCTTCCACGTGCGCCGCCATTTTCTCTTTTAACTAAAAACCTGAGAACGAGGCAAGACTGTGTGCGAACGTCTCGGAAGACAGACTTCCGCTCGTCTAAAAATAACTTTCGTGGACATGACATATCCCGGCTAACGCCCTGAGCCTCCCTCTCTGTCCCCTCATTTTCTCTTGGTTAAACCGAAGTGTAGGAGGCCGCCAAGGGAGGACAATTGAAATGAAGTGGTTCCTTCAGAAGGCCTTTCCGCCCAAAACGTCTATGTCAGTTAAACCACAGATTCAAGGCAACTTAAAAGAGAGATTCGTAGGGCTAGAAATCCCACTTCAGGACTGTGATTATTGTCATCGAGTTCGGAATTCAACTCATGGAACAAAATTCGATCTATTAATATTTACCTCCGGCGGGTCTAATTTGCAGGTCGCAGGTCGCAGGTCGCAGGTCGCAGGTCGCGGGTTGCAGGTCATTGTTTCACTAATACAGAAAGTATCCCAAACATTCATAAAAGCTAACCTTAGGCCTAAAAACGTTTGTTTAGGCCTAATTAGGCCTAAGGTTAGCTTTTAAGAATGTTTAGGATACTTTCTGTATTGGTGAAACAATGACCTGCAACCCGCGACCTGCAACCTGCGACCTGCAAATTAGACCCGCCGATTTACCTCAAGGTTCCAGGAAAATTAAAATAATCACTTTAGTCGCTTGGAACTCGAGGTCATGTCCAGTTTAAGCTGAGTCAGTTATTCTTTGAGATAGATCGAAAAGTGTGGAAAATTGTCGGTTCGGTTTTTGGTTATATTTTCTCTTGATTAACGTATTTTTAACGCAGTTTACATGAGCTCTTAAGTTTATCAATCATTTTATTGACATGTTTAGTCGACTGTGCAAACCGAAATGCATCGCCTATTTCTCCAGTTGGCTTTTGGAATCACCTTCTTGAGTATCTCTTGTTATTCTCAGACTTCTCTTCTTTGCTAGTTTCTAAAAGAACTTCAAACTTTTTTCAGAGATGCTAAAAAGGTTAACCTGAAAGGTCCTGAAAAGAGAGAAAGTTGAAAGTTGATGGGCAGGGCTCAACGTAGCACTTAATCGTAACGACAGGGGAAAAACCTGGGTTCGAATTCTGAACTTAAGCGAACGTTGTCGGATAAACAAATTAGTTCGCTTCAGATTTAGTGACAACTGTGCTCTTAAATAAACTGTTCTCATAAAATGCACGCAAAGTTGACTGGCAGTTAACGTTCAGTAATTAGGATTTAATTAGGATTAAAAGTTGGAAATTAGAGTTTTGTAATTTAGAATCAAGAACACGCCTTCAGGTGAGTGATATGGACGTCCCACAATGTGTCTGAAGCGAAAACAACTTTATCCTAATAAAGAAAGGAAATGTTGGAATGTTGAACTTTGTAACCGGCCTTATAACTCTGCCCGCCGTAACAAACTGAGCCCTAACTGGGGTCCTAGACCGTAGTTTGTCAACGACACATTTTTTTAATGTATGACTGCATTGTCGTTAACAAACTCAAAAAAGGTGCCGTTAGCAAACTACGATCTAGGACCCGGCCAGGTAGGTCATTGCCAATTGATTCCGATGTGGAATTGTAACCGTGGGAAAATTTTATCCAGGAATATTCGACTCAATTTCGTGGGCTCCCGAGAATTTAGTGTGCAGCCTTGGTATTTTATAATACCGTTGACAACCGAGGAATTGAGCAAATACAACTGAGCGCATAGAACTGTAAACTCTCTTGCATCATTTTTTGCATTTGTGAAACGCATGATCCGGCATTCCATTAGTTCCATTCCATTAGTTCCAAAGTACCCTGCCAGTTAACCCTACGTTCATTCCCGACAGTGCCACCTTATCCCCCTCCCCTAAAATTAAAAATCTACTAAACGTCACGAACATTCCATATACCGTTTTTGTTGTCAGGCCTTGACGAATCGGATTGATGCTGCCAGTATAGAGTGCATAGACAAGATGACTTCGTTCGCCCCAGCTTCCGATGCAGCAATAATGTTCCTTGATCGGCAGAACGTCGATTGTCCAGAGTCCTATTTATTGGCCCAATCTCAGTCTGTTCTTCTAGTTCAGTATGACAAGGGCCTGGGCTGGAGATGGGTTTGGCGGGCGGGACTCGCGGCTGGGTTGCGGGGTCAACGGTTCCATCCCTCACGTTCCTGGGCACTCAACTTCCACGTAATACTTAATGTGGAGATCTTAATCAACGACAATTGCAGAAACAATCAGGCCCGAGCCCCTCGAGGCTTGGTTCAGTGTTTCAACATGTAAAGCCCATATTTTGTTATGGTATTTAATAACGGCAACGAACTTTATTGAAGTGTCGACGTCGACACTGTTATTTAGCGCTGTAGCACAACCTGGGAACACTGTGCACAAATCAAATAAAATCAAATCAAATCAATTGATATGAAATCGTACATATTTTTTTTGAGGAGGAAGAGGAGGGGGGGGGGGGGGAGGGGAAACCTGAGTACCCGGAGCACAGTAGAGAACCAACAAACAATCCACATTTGACGCCAAGCCTGGGAATCGAACCCGCGCCACATTGATGGGAGGCGAGTGATCTCACCACTGCACCATACCCCTCATTTAACTTGGATGAGCGCTCCGGAAAAGCAAGTATTAATAATTAGATACAACGCCGATTGTGATAGAGCGACTTTCATATGACCTTGAAAACTAAACGTGAAAACAGAACGTAAACAAAAATGTAAAACATTTAATCGGCTTATCGAACAAAAACAAACGAGCGTGAATTTTCACTGGCTTTGCGAACGCGGATGCAAACAACGTCATCTCTCCATGGAACTTTCTGGAAAGTTCGTTTCGTCATTTGAAATGCAGTAATGTGATTGGGTAATCGAACTGTTTACTGCCCATATTTGCCCATACTGCCCATATATTCCCCGTGGATGAGTCCCTTAGTGAAATCGCTCTTGAAGAAGAAAAAAACAAGATCTAGAAAAGGCCGTGGTAGAGATCTAACTGATCTGACGGAGAAGCGGGGTTCCCCATGGATTACTTCTGAGCTTAAAAAACAGATGCACGATCGAGATATTTTGAAACTCAGAGCAATTAGATCAAAAAATCCTAATGATTGGGTTCACTTTAAAAGACAGCGGAACAAAGTCAATGGTGCGACTAGGCTAGCGAAGCAAGTTTATTATCAAAATATGCTAAACGAGCATAAGGGTGATTCCCGCAAAACCTGGCAGATCATCAATGAGCTGTCTTCCCGAAATTTCGTGGAAACGTCTGTGAAACAACTGAATGTAAATGAGCAATCAGTAACAGCTCCAGCAGAAATAGCGCACGAATTTAATCGTTATTTTGCTACCATTGGCCCGAAACTTACTAGTGATATTCCTTCTTCAGATGGCAACAGCTATCTGGATTATCTCACTAGCACGGATAAGGAGTTTCAGTTCCGCCCAACCTCCACAAATGAAGTATTTTCACTGCTGAATAAACTGAAAAAATCAAAGGCAGTCGGCCTTGACAAAATTTCTTCTCGACTTATTCGTGAATGCGCGGATCTTATTTGCAAACCGCTGTGCTATATTTTCAATCAGTCATTAAATGTAGGTGTGTTCCCAGACGACTGGAAGTGTGCACGGGTCACTCCACTATTCAAACAAGGGGAACGTGATGACCTAAACAATTACCGCCCAATTTCCGTTATCCCGGTTATAGCCAAAGTGTTCGAAAGAATAGTTTATAACCAATTATATGCGTACCTAACAAAGCATAACGTAATATGTAAATGCCAATCTGGTTTTCGCTCTATTCATTCCACCGTTACGGCTTTACTTGGGGCTACGGATACTTGGGCTTACAACATTGACCGAGGAAAAATAAACGCTGTTGTTTTCCTAGACCTAAAAAAAGCTTTTGATACGGTTAATCACAAGATCCTTTTATCTAAATTAAATAATTACGGCATACATGGCATTTCTTACAACTGGTTTAAGTCCTATTTGGACAACCGCACTCAAAAGTGTTCCATTAATGGATCACTTTCTAAAACTTGCTCACTAAGTTGCGGCGTCCCTCAAGGGACTATTTTGGGTCCATTGTTGTTTTTGCTATATATCAATGATCTGCCAAACTGTCTAACGAATTGTATGCCATGGATGTACGCAGATGACACCCACCTAACATATGCGGGTGACAATACAGGCGACATAGAATCAAGACTTAACCATGATCTAGAAAATGTTAAAAAGTGGTTGATAGCAAACAAACTTACCCTGAACATGACAAAAACCGAATTTATGCTGATTGGATCAAGGCAGAGGTTGTATGCTCTCACAAATCCTCCAATTCCCGAGATTAATGGTGCTCCTATCACTCAAGTTTCTGTTGCTAAATCCCTGGGCGTGCTTATTGATAATAATCTTAACTGGAGTAGCCATGTCGATAAACTGACAAAGAAAGTAGCTTCTGGAATTGGAGCCCTCAAACGTATAAGGCATCTCGTTCCTCACACGACATTGCGCTCTATTTATCACGCTTTACTTCAACCGCACTTTGACTACTGCAATGTCGTCTGGGGAAACTGTGGTATCACGTTACATGACAAATTACAAAAACTGCAAAATAGAGCAGCCAGAGTTTTGACCTTCTCTAATTTTGATGCAAATGCTAGCGAGCTATTCAAAATTTTAGGCTGGAAAAATCTAGTTAGCCAGCAACAAATTGCGCTGGCCACAATGGTCTATAAGTGTCTTCAGGGGCTAGCACCGGAATATCTATGTTCTAAATTTACAAACCGCGAATCTGTTTATAGTTTAAGAGACTCTGAAAGAAAGCTTAATGTTCCGTTTCCGC
>NC_090896.1:34580785-34585785 GCF_036669925.1 Montipora capricornis
TGTAAAAACATGTGCTAATGGGTCAAACATTGCGAAACATGCGTGGTCTTTCGGTCATCGCATTGATTTCAATCATTCTCGAGTTATCGACAAAGGCTCTTTTCGTGTTAGGAAAACTCTAGAGGCCTGGCACACCTCTTCTACCAAGCATGCTGACAATAACTTTAAGCCGATTCCTAATCAGTATAAAATTCTTTTTAAACAATAGCCACCATTTTTCATACCTTTACTCTGTTCTTTTATCATTTTTATCTCGCCTTTTCTGTATATATTTCACTAATTTACATTCAACGTTTTATCCGTGGAAGGCTGTAGATCGACAGCCGAAAGCTTATATTCTTTTTCAAAATTTTTAGCCAGAGAACGTTTTTTATTGTATTTTAATAGAACTACACTATGTTTCAACTGTGCCTGACAAAAGAAATCAAAACAAAAACAGATTAAGATACCTGAAGACAAAGTTAAAAGAAACAAATGATGACAAACAAAGTAGACTCGCTAAGAGAAGAAAAACTAGATCTAGTGAAACAGATGAGAAAAGGCAAATAAGACTTGCTAAGCAACAAGAACGTATTGCTACAATAACAGCCAAAAAACCTGTAGAGAAAAAGGAGACACTTGAAAAGGACAGAATTACATTTTCAAGTAAAGAGAATTGGACCCCAATAATGGAACAAAAACACGTACCAAAAAACCTTGATATGTTTCATAAGTCAAATGAGTATGTGGTTCACCAGTGCACAGTTTGTCTGGAAGCATGGCCCTTAGTATCCAACGGAAATACTTGTACAACTTCTCAGTATCTTTGTTTGAGGTGCAGCAGAGATAAGAAACATCCAAAAAAATTTTCGAAAGAAAATAACATGATCCCCTCAGCAGTGCCTTGTGAACTTCAGGGACTCACCCAAGTAGAAGAAATGCTCATTGCACGTGCACTTCCCATAATGCGAGTATATGTAAAACCTGGTGGACAAAGAGGTTATTCAGGCCACTCCATAAATTTACCTCAGAACATAGAAGAACTAGCTAGTTCCTTACCAAGATATCCAAAGGATTTATCTGTCATACTTGTTAAGATGAAAGGCAAAGACAACAATTTTAAATATGTATCAGTTAGAAGACAAAATGTCACTGATGCACTGCGTTGGCTTATAAACAATAATCCACATTACAGTGATGTGCAGGTTAACCCTCACTCATTAAACTCTTTACCTGAAAATGGTGTACCTCATGATCTTATCTCAGTAGAAACAGAAAATGATGGCAGAGATTCTCTTGACCCTGATTTGGGCCCTCAAAATGAGGATGACATTGTATATAATGAAGGAACAGAAATGAGTAGCTTTCTTCCCATTCCTCAATGCCAGCAGCAAGAAGTAGAAGCTGTTCATCAGCAGTTATCTCTTACCCATCACAACAAACACATACCTTGGCCAACAGTAGATAATGAGCCATTAAATGAGTACCTTACTCCATTTCTAGCAACTCTGGCTTTCCCAGCTCTATTGCCAGATGGTAGGGGGGATCCTACTAATCCATCTCTTCACCGAGATATACCATTTGGAGATAGAATTAAACACCTTCTAAAGTATGCAGAAAAGAAAGATGGTAAATGGATTTATCGCTTTGCAACACATCCCAGGTTTGCCTACTGGGCCTTAAATATGATTCAAAGGAAGCAAATTTTACAACAAACAGGAATATTTCTGAAACAAAATCCAGGAGAAGCACATCTTACAACAGAAGAGCTCCAAGAAATGGCAGCTAACAACAACACTGCTACTTTCTTATCAAAGATATCCCGTTATATCAGCAACGTAACTGGATCAAACGCTTATTGGTATAAAGCTAAAGAGAATTTGAAGACAATTATTAGCCATGCTGGCCCCCCAACATTTTTTTTTACATTTTCCTCTGCCGACATGCATTGGCCTGAATTGCATACAGTATTTACCAGTAGCAATGATACCACAGCTGAAAACAGACGTCAGAATGTCATAAACAATCCACACATTACTGACTGGTTTTTTACTCGACGCTTAGAAAACTTTATTAAATACTGGCTGTATAAGTCATTAGACACTGAGTGGCACTGGTACAGATTTGAGTACCAAGCCAGAGGTAGTATTCACTGTCATGGTGTTGCTAAGCTCAAAAATGACCCAGGACTTTGCAAACTTTCAGAGAAAGCTCTCAAAGGCTATTTGGCTGAAAAATCATTTGGAAATTCTGAGCAAGATGATTTACCAGAACTCAGGGAACAGATTCTAGATGGCAAAAAAGCTTCACAGTTAGTATGTCAATATGTAGACTGGTTGTTATCTACAGACAATCCAGATCCACCAGATAATGGTACTTGGATAAAGCCCTCAATTCATCCTTGTCAGAGACGCCACAAAAATATTGTAAATTCACATGATGATTATGTAGATTTATTAAACACTGTGCAAAGACACACCCGTTGTAGTACAAATTACTGTCTCAGGAAAAAGCAGAATGAACTAGATCTTAAGTGTAGGTTTAAATTTCCATTTGAACTATGCACAAGAACAAAACTTGAATTTGAGCCCATTCATACAAATAACAAAAACACTCACTACAAGGCAAAAATAATAACCAAGAGAAATGACTCTAGGGTTAACAACCACCAGCGCCTTCAGCTACAGGGCTGGAGAGCAAACTGTGACATTCAGGTAGTAATTGACTATCATGCATGTCTTGAATACCTTGCTAAGTATGCATCTAAAGGTGAACCACGCTCACCTGTTATGAAAACTGCATTTGATTCAATTGTTCGCAGCTGCAATATTGATAACAGTCCTACAAAACTAATCAAAAAAATTGTAATGAAGTCACTTGGACAAAGGGACTTTTCAGCACAAGAGACTATGCATCATCTCATGTCACTAAAACTGGTCAGCTCATCATTCAATGTAATACCAGTTAGTTTGAATGGTTCTCGTAAAATCAAAACACATTCAGCTGATGAAGACTTTGTAACAAATGATTCACTACTTGATGTTTATGCTAAGCGTGCACAGTATGCTGAAACCATCCCTGATATAATTAGTTTGAATTTTATTTCTTTTGCTACAAAGTACAAACTTGTGAAAAACAAACTATCAGCTCAGTCATGTAATACTATTCCTAGAATTTTTCCAGTGTATTCTTCAAATGCAAAAGGCCCAAATTTTGGCCTCTACTGTAAATATCAACTGCTGCGGTATAAACCTTGGCAAACAACGCAGGACAATGCTTGGGGTGACCAACCAGGTTCCAATGAAATATACATTACCTCATGGAAAAATTTCCTTGAAACTCAGTATGCAAAAGAACATGTTCCTGATTGGTGTGAAAAAATACAAAATTCACAAAACGTATCTGAAGATCAGAATGACAGTGATTCATCGTATTCAGAACAACTTCCAGAACGGGAAGAGTGGATGCATTTAGCTGATATAATACCTGGCTCATTTATTAACACAACAAAAGAAACACCCCAACCTGATTGTAATAATTATGACTGGCATGGTGACAGACGCAAATATGCAGATTACCTTATCGGAGAAATTCCTTCCTGGATAAAATTAAACAAGGATACATTTTCCATTGCACTACCTCAGCAAAATATAGACATCAATACTTTTAGTGATATGCAAGCTCATGCATACAACATGGTAAAGGGACACTCGCAGCATCCCTGTCCTAAAGATCAATTGTTACTAATTGTAGTTGGAGTTGCTGGTACTGGTAAAAGTTACCTAATAAATGCCATTCGAAATCTTCTTGGAACCTCTTGTGCAGTGACTGCCACGACTGGCAAAGCTGCCTTTAACATAAATGGCTGTACAATTCATTCATTATTGAAACTGCCAATTGGCTCAAAAGGTAACAAGGCACTGACTGGTGAGGGTCTTGTGAGATTACAAAACAACCTCAAAGGCATTACTTATATTATTATTGATGAATACTCTATGCTAGGACAAGCAATGTTAGGATGGATTGATAGACGCTCCAGACAAGCAACAGGCAAAACTGATGAAATTTTTGGTGGTCTATCCATCATATTGGTTGGTGACCCTGGTCAGTTACCACCTGTAGCTGATAAACCATTGTACCATTCTAAACCCATGACTTCTCTTGGTGAACAGGGCCATTTAGCTTACCACATGTTCACCAATGTCATTAAGCTGTCAGTAAACCAGAGAGTTCAAGGTCTAAATATAGAACAAAGTCAGTTCAGAGATTTACTTATGCGGTTACGCACAGGAGATTGTACTGAACCAGACTGGAAACTTCTCTTGACTCGACAACCTAACAAAGTGCAAAATGTCTCTGAATTTCATGATGCAACAAGGCTCTACTTTAGCAATGAAGAAGTAGCAAATTATAACTTTGACAAATTGTCGGCACTTCCTCACCCAATAGCACGTGTGAATGCACGTCATTCAAGTGATTTTGCTAAGAATGCTACCTCTGATGAGATGTCAGGACTAGAACCTTGTATTTTCCTGGCAAAAGGCGCACGTGTGATGCTTACTGTGAATTTGTGGACAGATGTTGGCCTTTGCAATGGGGCAACTGGAACGCTAATAGACTTCATTTATCCAAACAATAGTGAACCTCCTGACTTGCCTGAGGCTGTAATTGTGAGATTTGACAAATACAGAGGTCCATCAATAAGTGAACCTTTTTCATCATGTGTACCTATATGCCCAATAACTGTCACTTCTCAAATTCTTGATGGCTTACATGAGCGACAACAACTACCTTTAAAACTAGCTTGGGCAATGACAATACACAAGAGCCAAGGATTAACTCTCTCAAAGGCATGGATTGACATCGGTAAAACGGAGAGAACTGCAGGCATTTCATATGTAGCTATTAGCAGAGTAAGAACACTCTCTTCTTGTATTGTTGAACCAATGGCATTTGAAAGGCTTACTTGTCTTAGAAAATCAGCAAATTTAAACTTTAGACTTCAAGAAGAAATGCGACTA
>NC_090896.1:34593285-34600785 GCF_036669925.1 Montipora capricornis
GCACTTTTTTTTTAGGTCATGTTAGATGAACTGACTGCTGCACCTTGTCCAGCCTTCCCTAAGCCTGCGTATGTGGCTAGAGCTGCCAACCGACTCCGACAGAAACTCAGACCCGAGCAACCGAAAGATCTGGACTTCGAACTGGTCGAGGAATGTCTCCCTCCCGGTTTCTTCGAAGCCGACCTGACAGTTAAGCAGAGAAGGCATCTGATCTTCGCCAGACAGGAGAGGCTAAATACCCTGGCCAAGGCTAAATCCTGGTACGTGGACGGAACCTTCAAGCTTGTGCGACACTCATTCAAGCAGCTACTGACGGTGAATGATAATGCTTTCGTCCGATCTGGGAAATATGCAAAGCAAGTCCCGCTTGTGTTTGTCCTGATGGCCAACAAGAAAGAAAAAGACTACAAGAAGGTATTAATCACTGTTTAGTTATAAATTAATAAAACTGAGAAAACACTATGCACTCTATTAAGCATTAAAGTAAAGATAAAGACATAACGCAATATTCGGAATCAAACTGGGAAAACATTACGCAGTTTCCAAGTAATAATAATGTATTATATTAAGGAATCGAACTCGAAAACGTTATGCATATGCAGCTTCCAAGTATTAGTAAAACTATCTAAACCTCTTTCTACTAATCAATATCCTAGCATTTGTGTGACTAACTTAGCGTTTTGTTACATTATTTTCCAGGTACTGAAGAACATCATCGAACTACTTCCAAGCGAGCCAGCCGTCAAACAAGTTACCGTAGACTTTGAAAAGGCGCTGTGGGCGGCGTTCAGAACAATCCTGCCATTCAGGGATGCGTTTTCCACTGGACGCAAGCCGTGTGGAGGAAGGTACGTTATAGCAATTAGTTTGGACTGAACAACTAGGTAACTAGGTAACTTAGTGTTTAACTAGGTAACTTACGTGTTTGGCTATGTTTGTTTTCAGGTGCAAGAGCTCGGCCTGCAGAGAGCCTATTCCGAGGACGACGCGGTGTATAAGTATATCAGAAAGTTAATGACCCTTCCGTTCCTGCCTCACCACCAGATCAGCCCTATGTTCCTTCGTCTGCAAGTTGAAGCACAAACAGAGCCCCTTCAGAACCTCGTCGCCTATATCAGACGACAGTGGATTGAAAGCGTGGTGTTCCTTCCAAAAAACTGGAGCATGTACCAGCAGGCCATCAGAACGAACAACGACATCGAGGGATGGCACAACGCTCTGAATCGTTGTGCGAGCGGGCAGTGCGGATTACCTCTGTACTCCTTAATCGAGCTCCTGGACAGAGAGGCGAGACTTACAGCCGTCACCATCAGGCTTGTGTCCGATGAAAAACTGAGGCGGGTCCAGCGGAAGCAGTATCGAAACCTGCAGGCGAGGCTATTCGACAGCTGGGAGAAGTACGAAAGGAAAGAGAAGACCGCCGCACAGTTGCTGAAAACGTGCTCACATCTCAACGGCCCCACTCGTGGAAACTGAAGAAGTCAGTAAAAATCACAATCAAAAAACGGCTCCTTTAGGAGCCACCAAGTTTGCAAAAGTATATGACCAGCAATATTAACTATCAATAAAGAAACCTAATAAAATTTGAGGGGGGATTGGGGCGCATTGAAAGGTTCAATAACAAATATGGCGGTTCACATCAACAATCCCTCTCATGAAGTGAATTGCAAGTTATCTAATTGACAAATATTTTCAACGAAAAAGGTGTTTTTGGACGTTGGCAAACTGACATATAAGCGTTGGCGAACTGACATCAGACGTTGGCGAACCGACTTCATACGTTGGCAAACCGGTCGTTGGCGAACTGACACGTTGGCGAAACGACCGGTATTCGCTTACCGTTGTCAATTCTTCGAGTCCTGGAATTTCCAATCTCGATCCTTCGCTATCAGACAGGTGAAAATGAAACTTGTTCAGCTTGTACATCGCCATCGCGTCCAATATTTTTAAGATTTGATGTTTTGTTTTAAAGTTACGAGAAACATCAACCATCAAACCACGATAAGAAAAGCGAGGCCAGTCTTTAACTGATAGCTGAGGTACCTCGCCTTTGTCGTTTGTGAGTGAGAGAAGAGTCTGGACACCATTAAAAACTCCTGCAGGATCTTGACCGGTGATGGTTATTATTTCATTCGAGTTGTCTACTTGAAGATCATACGATTCTGTCTATATGTTCCGAGCATGAAAAGCAGAGGCCAGGTTAAGCAAAATGGCCTTCGACGTGGGTCTGGTTAAGAAAGATTCTTTCAAGCCAAGCTTGTCTTAAGAGAAAAGGCAATGGATAGAAGATATCACCAGTACAAGTTCTAAAACATGATATTTTAGGACAGTTGGGATCATTGACTACCAAGCGTTCTGGCATGACGTTACATCGACATTGCTGGTTTCACTAATTACAGAAACAGCAAACATTATTAAGTGGCAGTCTCTCTAAAAGCGGTCCACTCGACTTCGGGACCAAAAATAATTTTCCCTCATTTTTTGTCAGTGAAAAGGATTTGGCACATATATATAAAAAAGCAATTTATTATTTTCCAGTTTCTTATTTTTGCTTTGCTGCGAGCCAAAATTGAATTTGGCGGAACTGAGCTTGCCGACCGTGATCAGAAAGGTAAAATAAACCGATTTTGTGAAGCGTGCTACGTCCCCTAAAATTTAGCTCACAGAATTTCGTTTTCATACAAATTCTAAGCTACATTCATTACTTATACTGACGAAATATGGAAACTTTTCGGAAAATTCTAAGCTTACCAGAGAGGCTGGAAGACACCCTACTCTGAGGCCTTTGTTCACCTACAAAAATTTAGCCAAGTTTGAGGAAGAAAATCTCAAAAGTTGAGTCTAAATGAAGGCTAAAAAGCAGATCACAGTAAATTTCTTACCTTAATAAACCGCTCCATAAGTTCAAACCGCTGGGTATCTCCTTGGATTGCACGCGACAACAGATTAAAATCTGCCACAATCAGTGTATTTACACAACTATCGCTCGTGTCAAAGTTCATTTGCATAACCCTTGCACTCGGTGAAAATATGTCTTCTGCCGTTCAGGTTCGTTTGTTGACCTTCTGAGTAGTGACAAAAAGCTTCCTTCAGTAAATGGATAAGCTGGAGATCAAGTTTTGAGGTGCAGGTTGCGTTAAAGTTGATCAATTCTCAAGACTTGCGAGATACTCCAAAAGTAAATAATGGCTGTCACTAATTAACCGTTGCCGCCGTCCTGACAAGTTCCTTTGGTACATTCTCCCACAGATCGACGGAACGCTAGGAGAAGATGAAAGTAGTAAGTTTTCATTTACCGTTTTTATGACAACTGAATCCTGTATTACTACTAGCCTAATGACTACTAGGAACTTGAGCGTAAAGACAACAACAACGAACACTTTCCGGTTATCTCTGAGAGGTGAGCTCGTCAAGTGCACCTGAGAACACGACAGGCTTGAATGGAACCATGTTTTGCCATGGTCTGTGCTTCTGTTTCATGCTTGATGGCTGTCACTCCCCTGCTAAGTGGTGGCTTTGTGCATAGAGCCTTCATCCGACATAGCGAGGGAATGAGAGCGCGCGATTTTGTATAATCACCTGTGTTTTTATACTAAATGCATATATGTGTTAGAAGGGGCCTGTGAGAGTTTAATGATCCGCACGCACTGTACAGACAGTCAAAGGATATGTCGGTCAGTATACAGTCCGGATCCGTTGATTATTATATGCATATCCACTGTGTTTGACGGGGTCTGTGAGCGTTTGACGATCAGTACAGACTGTAGACACCAGCTAAAATAATAACTGGGTCCATCAATTACTGAGAAAGGAGTAAACGGAGTAAGCTTATGTTCTTGAAAGCGTATGGGAATAAGTCACATTGTAGCAAAAGGAAACCAGCGTAAGTAGGGACTACTAAAACAAACGGAGTAAACATGTATGTCATTCGTAAAGTGCTTATGCACGAGTTACACTTTGTTGAAACTGAAGTGAGCAACAAACTGTTAAGGCAGAACGAATATGCTAAATAGTTACGTATGCCTCGTTCTTAACGCGAAAGGTGACCGAGGCAGGCATTACCTCCCTCAACGCTTTGAACAACTTTCAAACAAAGTTTTCAAACATTGCTCCTTATAACATGATCTCTTTTGCAACTTGTATAACATTTGCTGTCGTCAGCAGCCAGTGACAATGTTCCGTTGTCCACACGAGATCACTGAGAAGAAACGACTGGTGCCAGAGTGGTAAGTCCGTAAGTGGTGAAGGTTAATTGCCAATTATGACAGCCGTCGCGTGAGCAAATTGACCCCGAACGAGAGAAATTTTGTGGCAAACTTGAGAGACAAGTTGAGATAAAACTTGCTTACTGTATTGTTGGCTTTGCACTGGTTAGGAGAACTGTTACTCAAGAAAGCCCTTTCACTACGGAGAAACCTGGTTGAAATCGTTGTTACATTAATAACTCAGTTTCGACTTAGACTGAGGAGTAGGCTGCGTTTCGTCGCATTCTGCAAACGTAGGTTCAATTTTCTGGCACTAATCATGATTATTGAGCCTCAAGGATCTAGTGATGAGTTTAGCTTCGAGTGCGACAGAGAATATAAAAATATCTGCGGTACGCAGTTTAGCAGATATTTGTTTTCTGCACGTTTCGTTAAGAATCTGTTTGTGCATTCCTGCACAATTCATGTCCCCGATGAATTGATAGTACTCGTATTTGCATGAGAGCTATTTGATATAAATAGGGTGTGCATTGTAGTGGTTCTTCCTTCGGGTCGAACGCTAGGAACGACAACTTCACTTAATTTTTTATCTTTGTTCATCTTTTATTTTCTGCTGCTGATTTGCTTTCTTGTCATTTATAGTTTAAAAGTGTTCAATTTTCACCAGCGTTCAATTTTCACATTAGCGCTCTGATGAAGGGCTAACGCTCGAAAAGTCAGCTTTTCAATCTTTGTACAGTTAGTCATAGCCTGAAAGGTTTATTTTACGATCTCTAGGGCTGCAACGGATAGTGGCAATATCTTGACGGCTTCTTATCGATTTTGTTTTTAGTGTGGAGAATATGGCCACCTCAGCGTGAGCTGCAAGTCTAGGGATAGCGCCCAGGCCTCCTCTAGCTCAACGGCTAAATGACTAGATGACGGCGATCATAAAGTTGAGTATGCTTTAGAGTTTTTCGACATGTGCACAATCGCCTGCTTAAGGAAAGTGGGTGAGGGTAGCGGTGGCAGTGTTAAAGGTCGTTTGAAGTCTCATTACGAGTTTTGGGAGTCTGTGTTAGATGCCTCGCAATTTGCGACCAGCATGATCAGGGAGGGTTATAGGCTACCTTTTAGTGAGTATCCAACTCCTTGCTTTCTCAAGAATAATAGATCTGCTTTTAAGCACCCCGAGTTTGTTGTCAAAGCTATTGAAGAGCTTCTTTGCAATAATTGTATTATTGAGCACGAATTTCCTCCATATTGTGTCAATCCTCTAACCGTGGCGGAGGGCAAGAAGCTCCGTCTCGTTATCGACCTACGCCATGTAAACGCATTTGTTTCTAAAGTAAAATTTAAGTACGAAGATCTTAGATCTCTATCCCAAGTTCTGGAAGAGAATCGTTGGTTTTTTACCTGGGATCTTAAGTCAGGTTATCATCATGTCGACATCTTTGCAGATCACCAAAAGTATTTAGGATTTTCGTGGATAATTAACGGTAAACCCAGATATTTCTGCTTTTCAGTTCTACCATTCGGTCTAAGCTCGGCTTGTCATTGTTTTACTAAGCTTATGAGACCCTTAGTCAAGCGCTGGCGCTCTATGGGCCACCTGTCCTTTGCTTACTTAGACGACGGTTTTACTAGTCAGCCGGACTTCATCTCCGCCATGGCTGCAAGTACCATCCAAAGAAAGGAGCTCAGGTTGTCTGGCCTCGTGACTAACGAAGAAAAATCTAATTGGGAGCCTAGGCAAGTCGGAGAGTGGCTCGGCCTTGTAATCGATACCATCGCTATGCAATATAGAGTACCAGATAAGAAGTTAGCCAAGCTGAAATCCCTTCTCGATGGCGCTGTCAGTGACAAATACATAACCATCCGGCAACTGGCAAGGATTGCAGGTTCAGTCATCTCCATCAGTTTAGCCGTGGGACCCATTTCTCGACTATGCACGAGACAGATGTACTATGCCATCGAATCAAGGATCGGAGGCTGGGACCAACGCCTAACGCTGTCACCGGCACTCTTAGAGGAGCTGAGGTTTTGGTTGTTCAATATTGACAGCTTCAACGGTTTCGCTATCAGACCTCCATGCTCAACCTCGCCCACAGTCATTTACACCGATGCCAGCGACTTCGCATTCAACAACAAATACGCATCACCTGGTAGCTGTGGCGTTGATGCGCTTACCCTAGATTGGTCCGGTCACAATAACTGGTTATGCCCTCCAGCAAACTTAATAATGAAGTGCGTCCGCCATCTCGAATCCTGTCGTGGCACTGGGACACTGATCATTCCTGAATGGCCATCAGCTTTTTTCTGGCCGTTTCTGCACGCCGATTCCAGTTCCTTCAAGCCCTTCGTGAAAGAGGTTGTGCCGCTACCAAGGATAAAAGATCTCTTGTTGGAAGGCCCAGGGCAAGCGATCCTGTACAAGAGGAGGCAGTCTGTTTATGTTGGCTGCCCAGCGTTTAGAACTTTAGCATTACGCCTCGAGTTTATCTGAATCGTTTGTTGTTGCTATGGCACGTTTGCGCGTTTTGTCGTTACTAATTACTTATGCAAAAGCCATTTAGGCTATGTAAGCCATTTAGGCTACGTAAGCCATTTAGGCAATGTAAGTCATTTATGCTGTAAGCCTTTTAGGCAACGTTAGCCGTTTAGGCGATGTTAATAACTTGGTTTCCCCTTTCGCGGCTCTCTCGCAAATTATGCGCGTGTGTCCGTAATTTTAGCCACCTTCGGCCTCCTTATGTATGTGCATTGTAATAACCCGCGCAGTTGAGGGCGGTGCGGATCCATTTACTCACGTGAGGTGTGTTCTTGTTTCAGTACTTTACAGATATATTCAGTAAAGGGATCTGGTCCGACGCCAGGGAGTTGGAGGATCCTGAAATGGTTGTTCTAGTCAAAGAGCTGAAAAATCTTCGGAAGTCCTCAAAGGCAAGTTCAACGCTTTCCAAGTATGCTTCAAGCTGGAAAGCGTGGTGCACGTGGTCATCATCCACTCTGCACATCCCTGAGATACCTGCCAAGCCCCTACATGCTGCTCTGTTTCTGACGGAGATGTTTCTTTCATGCGTTGAAAAGGGCACCGGATCTTCAGCTCTTGAGTCAGCCGTCTATGCTATTAGATGGGCGCATCGCGCAGCCGGCTTGAATTCACTGACGGACCACCCAGTCGTGCAATCCACTCTGGAGGGCGCGAAAAGAAAGCTTGGACGGCCGGTGAATCCCAAGGAGCCAATCTCCTTGGAACTTGTAGAGACACTTTGCATGAATTACGCGTCCAGCTCATCCCTTAGACATCTTCGAT
>NC_090896.1:34645785-34653285 GCF_036669925.1 Montipora capricornis
TTGTTTGCCGACTACAGAAACCAGGAAAGGACAATTCAAGAAGGAGTTACATCTAAAGTAAGGAGAACTGTACAAGAGAGTATATTGTGTTTTTGCTGTGAAATACTGCTATGGAAATGGAAAAGCTTTTGCAGATGGGAAAAGAATTCGGATTGGAAGGAGCAAAGCTGCTCGAGTTTGTAGAGAAGCAACAAAAGTTAGAGGAAGAAAAACAAGAAAAACGTAGACAATTGGAAGAGGAAAGAGAAGACAGCCCTTTCACTACGGAGAAACCTGGTTGAAATCGTTGTTACATTAATTACTCAGTTTCGACTTAGACTGAGGAGTAGGCTGCGTTTCGTCGCATTCTGCAAATGTAGGTCCAATTTTCCGGCACTAATCATGATTATTGAGCCTCAACGATCTAGCGATGAGTTTAGCTTCGAGTGCGACAGAGAACAAGAGATTTTGCAAAAACTGTCTTTTTAGGGAAAATAACTTTGTTTCGCAACAAAGCTGCATGCTTGATTACTGGAAGGAAAATGCTGGGCTTAAGACCTTAGAACACGAAGAAACTGATTGTATTTCGAAATGTTTTCCGTTTGCGTGTACTTAAAATTTCAGGTCCAGAAATATTTCGGTTGCAAACACACTGGATGAAATTCAGTCGGGTCTTGAAAAACCGCTTCCTCTTTAGCGGACACTGAAAATGATTTATTTTCAAATACAATTAGCTGCCTGTAAGGTGATTAGCGTTGTTGGGTTGATGGACGTTAGAAGACTCGTCAAGGTGGTATTGGGCTCCCATGGCGGCTTGCCACGCTTTTTATAAGCTGGCCAATCTTACCATTTTTTGCTGTCTTCCTAATATATTTTATCGAAACCCAAGTCCATCAGGGCCATGATAAATACTTAATCTACGCATTTTGTGGCCAAAATACCATCTGCCAGAGGGCTAAATACCGTTGTCATCCCGTGAAATATCCTGTTGTTCAGTGGAACAAGCAAGGCAAAACGACAATCGCTGTACCAGCAGCAGACCAGGCGTTCGGCCTCGACATTTATATCTTGGTTTGTAGTGATGTCCATCCATTACCTGGTCCCACTATCCAGGCGGCTGTGAAAGGAAGGAGAGTTTGCTATACCGCGGGGCAGCTAAAGCGCTTGCGGAAGTATTGTATCCGACCTATTTCCCTAACACCTATTCTATGTAAAGTCCTGGAGGACTTTGTGATCACCTGGATGGTCGAAGATTTTGGTGAGTATATTGATGCTGGCCAATTTGGTAGCCTCAAAGAATCTTCCACCACTTATTGCCTACTCAATCTAATACACAATTGGCTCTCTGAGCTAGAGAATCCTGGCTGCTATCTAAGGGCTTGTTTCTGAGATTTTAGCAAGGCCTCTGACAGGATCAACTATATTATAGAGATCACCAAGCTTAAAGAGTTGGGCGTACGTCCCTCTATAATTCCATGGATATAAAGTTTTCTAACAGAGTGGAGGCAATGCATCAAGATCGGTCAGAGTACCTTTCAATGGCTCCCTGTTAACGCTGGGGTACCTCAACGGACTAAAATCGGCCCCATATTGTTCGACATCATGATAAACGATCTAAAATTGGCACCTCCACGTTCTTCTTACTGGAAGTACATCGATAACGTGACTATCTTAGAAGTTGTGCCGGCGTGCGACGTCAATGCTTCAATCTGAGCTTGACGTACTCAAATCTTGGGCTGACAAAAAACAACATGAAACTCAGTCCTAAGAAATTTAAGGAGCTGAGGGTCCATTTTCGCCGCCATATTAAACATTTTCCACCAGCTCTAGTTGTGAATGGCAATGAACTTGAAACCACCGAAGGCCACAAAGTTCCTGGAGTCATTATTCAGAGTAACCTAAAATGTGATTCTCGTGTGAACGAAATGGTAGGCATGGCCTCAAATCAACTGCATATATTACGGGTGCTAAAGCGCAGTGGCGCACCTCCACGCGATCTCCTTTGAGTTCACATTGCACTAATTAGGTCGGTACTGGAGTACTGTTGCCCTGTGTGGCATTCCTCTCTCTCTCTGCCTAACTCTCAGAAAGAATCGAGAGAGTGCAAAAACGTGCGTTACGCATCATTCTTCCTGCCTCCCTCTACGAAGACGCTTGGATGCTGTCCGGCTGCACGCCTCTGTACGCACGACCTATTGTGTGTGAAAATTTTTGAAATGATCAAGGAGCACGGATCACGCCTTCACCATCTTATGCCACCAACTCGGGGGCGTGCGCACTGCCGCTCCCTACGCTTTAACGATGGACCATCGCTGATGAAATGTAAAACAGAGCGCTTTAAGAAACGTTTCTTCCCCCACGTGTGCTTAAAGCTCATGGTCTCTAGCAGGATATTTTCCAAGTTATTAATTATATGTAGTAAAGTATCTATCATATCGAAATTGAAGGCTGTAAATTCAGAGTAATTTAAAAGTGCAAAATATGTAAATTCACAGTAATTTTAAAATGTAATGCCCAGTTCCCATCAAGTTGACAAGTTGTTATTTTAACAGGTTTATTGTTATGTAATGTAATGACGCAATTCGCTTCATACGCGACGTTTTATAATAAAATGCTTTAAATATTATTGTTATTATTATTATAATAATATTTTAATTCAATTTTTGGAGAATATAGGAAAGTCTTACAACGAAATTGTGGATACGAATTGACATTCGGAACGAATCATTATTGCATGCAAATAATGAAACGAAAAGAAGACTAAAAAAACCCGAGGGTTGAACATCACTCTAACCCATGAGATATCCTGCAATTAGAAAACGTATAATGGAAAACATATTTTAAGAAGTGTGGTGGAACTGTAAATGTCTATGAAACCATTTTCCAATTCTTATTTAATTCTGTTCTTCGTTGTAGAAAAATGTCAGAGACAGAAGCGATTCAATATGAAAAGAAAACTTCAGAGGATGCAAGAAAACGCCCCGAGCAACAAATCGTGTGGTCAAACGTTGCTTATATGGGGATGTTGCATCTTATGGCGTTATACACGATTTATCTACTGCCCTCGGCAAAGCCGCGGACCTGGATCTGGACCTGGCTTTGCTACTTTTTCGGAGGTCTTGGAGTCACTTGTGGATCCCACAGACTCTGGTCGCACCGGTCGTACAAAGCCATGTGGCCTTTCAGATTGTTATTAATGCTATTCAATCGCATGGCAGCACAAAATTCCATCTTTGAATGGGCGAGGGATCACCGCATTCATCACAAGTAGTCTGAAACCGATGCAGACCCGCACAATGGTAAGAGAGGATTCTTCTTTTCACATGTTGGTTGGTTATTGATGAAAAAACACCCCGATGTCATAACGAAAGGAAAACAATCTGATCTGAGCGATTTGTACGAGGACAAAATCGTCATGTTCCAGAAAAGGTAATCATTGATCAGAGTTATTACGTGGTATGCCTAAGACTAGCCGCTTCCCTTTTATCGGTGAAAAAAGCAAAAAAAAGCAAATGGACTTACGCTAGCACCAGCCCGGTGTGTCAAGTAAAACACCCGCCTGGTATGTTAGTTACGCCATGCTGATGCTGCTAATTGACCGGGTGAAATGGTTGTGCGCATGCGTGATGTGTTGGCCACAACGGGTTGGTGTTAGCATGTGTCACCTTGCTTTTTTTACCCTTTTTATCGTCCCAAATGCTCACCTTGTTTTTCATTGTTTTCCGATTGGCAAGGTGTTACCAAAAATAGCATTGCGTGACTAACGTTACTTTCTAGAGGCTTCGCGAGAGTTCGTAGTTTGTTTATTTTTAGGTTTGTGCGTAAGCGTTTCTAAATCGGTTTATTTTGTAATCTTTCTATAATTAGATTGATTA
Source organism: Montipora capricornis (assembly GCF_036669925.1). NCBI lineage: Eukaryota > Metazoa > Cnidaria > Anthozoa > Scleractinia > Acroporidae > Montipora > Montipora capricornis. The sequence goes on from NC_090896.1 coordinate 34,649,640, forward strand.
CCATTTTAGAAAGTTCTAGAAGCTTATTGTGAGAGTATATAAGTAGACGAGTCCAAGCGGAGTGTTTTTTAATTAGTTTTTTACAAGTGAAGAGAGTGGGCGTTAGCCGTGTTTAGTCAAGTGTGACAGAAACAGTGTTTATTCAAGTTGGCAGAGGCCGTGCAAGTTTGTCAAGTAGTGTTGTTAAGAGTTTTACTTCGTGGAAACTACGTTCACTTTGGAATAAATCTTCTTGTTGTTGTTCCGACAACCCTGCGTTCAGTTTAGTTTGCAAACTACCTTTCCTCAAAACATTTGAACTCGTAACATTGGGGGCCTGTCCGGGAGAGGAATTCATTTGTTTGCCGACTACAGAAACCAGGAAAGGACAATTCAAGAAGGAGTTACATCTAAAGTAAGGAGAACTGTACAAGAGAGTATATTGTGTTTTTGCTGTGAAATACTGCTATGGAAATGGAAAAGCTTTTGCAGATGGGAAAAGAATTCGGATTGGAAGGAGCAAAGCTGCTCGAGTTTGTAGAGAAGCAACAAAAGTTAGAGGAAGAAAAACAAGAAAAACGTAGACAATTGGAAGAGGAAAGAGAAGAAAAGCGTAGGCGGTTTGAAGAAGAAAAGGATGAGAGACGTCGATTACTTAAAGAAGATAAAAGAAGAGAAGACGAAGATAGAGAAACTAGGCGACAAGAACGCAAACTGAGAAAATTGGAGATGGAAGCCGAGCTGTTGAAACAGAAAGAGGCTATTGAAGCGGCAAAAAGAGAACATGAGCTGCACGTTTGGCTGTGGAGAATGGTGACGGGCGTCCTGAAGTGAGAGAGGATAGGGCCAAGACACCCAAGCCTCCCTCATTTGTCGATGGCAAGGACGACTTGGATGCTTATTTACAAAGATTTGAAAGATTTGCAGCGACAGCTAAATGGGAGAGGACAGGATGGGCTTCGAAACTTAGTGCTCTTTTGTCTGAACGTGCACTAGGAGTTTGTTCGTGGTTATCTGAGGAAGCAGCCCAAGATTATGACCGAGTAAAGATAGCTTTGATGAAGGGATATGACCTTACGGAGGATGGTTATCGCCGTAAATTTAGAGCATCAAAGCCGGAAGTGGATGAGAGCCCAGACCAGGTTATAGTGCTACTGTAGAGATACTTGTTGCGGTGGTTGGTAATGTCGCATACTGAACGTTCTTTTGAAGGCCTGAAAGATCAAATTGTAGAAGAATAGTTTATTGACTCTTGTCCAAAAGAGTTAGCTATTCACCTTCGTGAAAGAGCCCCGGAAACGCTTGACCAGATAGCGAAAATCCCTGATCAATACTTGGAAGCTCATGGAAAGCACTTGTTTAGCGCTGCGATTAAGAAGCCGTTAGTACAGTCCAGGGCGGAAGAAACAAAGAATGCACAGAGTGATACAACAGCTCTTCAGTGTTACAAATGTAATGCCCCCGGACACAAAGCAATTAACTGCCCAACTCTAGCAAGAAAGTGTTTCCTATGTGGCAAGCAAGGTCATGAGGCGAGGAGCTGTCGATCAGGTGGACGGAAGTCAGGAGGCCAAGGTAAACATGGTAACCCTGTGCAACGTGGTCAAGTTAGTGCTGGCTGTTTGGTTAAGTCACCAGATCTTAACGCTACCCCAGAGGAAGTCAAATCGTGTATCCAAAATGATCAGCTTCTGTTAGCTTGTGGCAAGAAAGTTCCGTTGCTAAGTAATCCCTGTGTTGAACCCTTAAGTGGAGTAAGAAGTAAGATGCCAGTTGTAAAAGGCAGAGTTGGAGAGAAGACTGTCGACGTTTTCAGAGATACCGGTTCCAGTGGAGTTGTAGTCAAGAAGGACCTTGTCGCCGAGGATCAGTTCATGGGAGATTTTAACGTCATGTTGCTTATTGACAACACAGCGAGGAAAGTGCCTATAGCAAGAATTTATGTTGATACGCCTTATCTTAAGGGTCATGTAGAAGTGCAGTGCCTTTCAGATCCTACCTACGACCTAATTATTGGTAATGTACGTGATGCAAGGGACGCACAAAATCCAGACCCCAGTTGGCAAGAGGCTTGTGCAGTGACTACCCGAAGCCAAGCTAGGAAAAAGGATGAACGCACGATTTTGAAGGTGCCTAGTACCCGTCACAACCCTATTGTGGATAGAGAGAAACTCAAGCAGATGCAGCATGAAGATGAGAGTCTGCGTAAGTACTGGGATCGAGACGATGCGCTCGTGAAGGGTCAGGAGGAGATTTCCTTTGAAGAAAAATCTGGAGTACTGTACCGCTTATACAAGCATCCTTACGTAAACGGTGGTAAACCGCTTAAACAAGTTATGGTACCTGAGAAATTGAGACGCCCCATAATGGAAGTAGCTCACAGATCGATCATGGGCGGTCGTATGGGCATCAAGAAAACAACAGACTAGATCCAGAGTGCGTTTTATTGGCCTGGAATTCAAGGTGACGTCACCCGATAGCCAATTTCAGAAACGTGAGGAAGATGGGGATGAATTGCGACATGCAGCGCATACTGGGATCGTTTGGGTAGACAAATATCGCCATGTTGGAATTTTTGAACATGAAGCCCGTGAATTGTTGCGTGCCTCTTTGCACCAACAACTTTAGAAATTCACCTAATCTGTCTTTTTACCGCATCCCAAATTGCAGAAGAAATATGTAGTGTTGATGAGAAATAAGAATCTAAAGTTAAAGTCGGGTAACACTCGGATTTGTTCCGCGCATTTCGAAGCGGGTGAGAAGCTGAGCCGCAATCACCTACCAAGTATCTTTCCTTGGACCAAGGGACACAGCAAACAGAGAACTTTATCCAGGATAAGCCAGGAAGATTTAGTTAAGAGGGCAAAGAGTGAAGGAAGACCTGAATTGGAAGAAATTCTCTCGACCAGAGATGATACTGATAATATTGTTCCCCATCCAGAGTATTCTGTCAATCATTCTATCAATGCTTGTAGTTCGAATGAAGAGAATGTGGACCTCCTATCACACCAAGAATCTGATCATGACCAACTCAAAGCAGAAAACAAAGAATTGAGATATGATACTACTGATAACATTGTTCCCCATCCAGAGTATTCTGACATTCATTCTATCAATGCTTGTAGTTCGAATGAAGAAAATGTGGACCTCCTATCACACCAAGAATCTGATCATGAACAACTCAACGCAGAAAACAAAGAATTGAGATATAATTTAGAGGAACTGAAGTTGAAACTTAAGCAGATGGAGGACGAGCTTGAGTCTGTTAAAATTGAAAATAAGTCTCTACGACAGGACAATTACAAATTAAATCACCCTGTATTTGATATAACTAAGCACAAGGTAGATAGCAATATTGCATTTTATACGGGATTCCCAAATTGGGATACCTTTATGTTGTGGTATAACATGATAAAGGATTCAGCTTCTGGAATTATTTATGGTCAGTATAAAAAGAAAGACAGGGAGGAGAGTATCATTGGAAGACCAAAATCTCTTTCCATATTTGAAGAGTTTACCCTAGTGATGATGAGACTCCGTCTTGGACTGTTTGAAAAAGATCTTGGTCACAGATTTGGAATTTCACAGTCCACGGTGTCTACTATCTTCCATGCCTGGATACATTTTCTACACAAAGAGTTTGAAGGGTTTGTGTCTTTCCCAAGAA